>NC_091453.1:100951864-101295416 GCF_964237555.1 Oryctolagus cuniculus | reverse complement strand
GAATAAGTCTGTCTGTCTGTGATGAAATTTGCAGTTACCTGAAGTTTTGTTTTGGCATATAAAACGGTGGTTAAGAACATAGGTCCTGAACATACAAAGACCTGGCTTTGGTATTTTCTCATCTGAAAAACAGGGATAGTAATAGGACCCCCTTTATAATGTTCATGGGATGATGATAGACTGCTTATAATGAATTTAGCATAGCTCATGGCAGCATAGCAAGCACTTGGTGAGTTTCTGACCCATTCAACAATTGTAACAAGTATTGTGGTAGGTGCCGTGGGGGAGGTGAGTGTGGGAGAGGTGGTCCTTATGCTCAAAAAGCTAAAGGAACTAACAGAATTGTCACTGAATACAACTTTGTGAAATGTTCTATATCTGTGCTATCCTACATGGCAGCTTTTAGGTACACATATCTATTGAGCACTTGAAATGTAGCTAGTACTACTGAAGAACTGAATTTTAAATTACTTTAAATAATTACATGTAGCTAGATATTGGACAGCGCAGGTCCATAGCATAAGTAAAGAAAAACCAGAGAAGCACCAAAAGGCAAGCAAAGGCCAGGGAGGGGGGTGTTGGGCATTTAGCCTAGTGGTTAAGACTCCTGCATCCCATATTGAAGTACTGAGTTTGAGTCCCAACTCTGCTCCTGATTCTAGCTTCCTGCTAATGTGTGTCATGAGAGGTAGAAGTTATGGCTCAAGTATTTGGGTTCCTGCCACCCACATGGGAGACCTGGATTGAGTTCGAAGCTCCCAGGTTTCACCCTGGTTGTTACAGGCATTTAGGGAGCAGACCAGTGGAAAGGAGCTAACACTCAATTATGTGCACTTTCTCTCTCTGCCACTCAAATAAATAAACAACAACAGCAAAAAAGCAGCAAAAGGGCACCGAGAACAACATTGTTTATTTTTATAGTTTACCCTGATGTGCAGGTGATGACTGCAACAAATGGAAGTCTTGCTGGCACCAGTTGGAGGGCTGGCCATAGCCTTAGTCAAAGGGCAAGGGAGGAATATAACTCCTGCTCTATTGGGAGCTAATGCGTGGCTCTGGAAGGGCTTACTCAGCATGTGTTTATGGAAGACCTTTCTAGAGAAAGGTCTGCTATTATATTTGCATGGGCAGAAATTCTTTAGGCACATGCAGAGATGATTTCCTCTAAATTTATCCTGTGTGTGTACAATTAAAAGTAAATGAGCTCTTGGATCTAGGTATGTGTGCAAGAATATTCTTGTTACTCCTGATCAAGAACCATAGTTTGCTTCATAAGAGCAAGGAAACATTTGTGAATAAAAAATAGAATTGAATTTCTACCCAGGCTGGTTTTCTTTGTCTGGCCCTGTGCATTGTTATATTTGGTTGTTTCCACTTTCTGTCTCTGAATCCTTTCTAAGGGAAAAATTCCAGTTGAGATGAGCAGCCACAATTGCCCCCAGTTTTTTTTTAAAGTGTTCTTCCCTATATCAGCACTAATAGGTGGGCTACAGAATTGAGTACCATCGAAGTTGAAAATGGTAGAATCTCCATCAATAGTTTTCCCTAAAAATTGCAAATAACTTCTAAATGCTTTTGTGTTACTGTTCCATTAAGGTCAAAACTGTAAATTTGCTTTATTTGAGTCATCAAAGCGGGATGTAACTAACATTTCCTATGGAGTTAAGTCCTTGGGAAATAGGCAGCTTGTATTCAGCTTGGTTGCTGTCATACCAGCTATACCAAAACCCCAAACTGAAATGCATGCTGCCAGATTTCAGATTTGGAAGTCAAATCCATCAGAAAACAAAAACGGAACAGAACCATGATCTGAAGCAGAGCTGTTTTTTCTTTTCTCTCCTTTCCTCTCTCTCTCTTTCTTTTCTTCCTCCTTCCTTCCTTCCTCCCTCCCTCCCCCGCCCTCCCCCTTCCTCCCCCTCCCCCCCTCCCCTATCTTCCGTGACGCCTCCTCCTCCTCTTTCTTCTTCTTCTTCTTCTTCTTCTTCTTCTTCTTCTTCTTCTTCTTCTCTCTCTCTCTCTCTCTCTCTCTCTCTCTCTCTCTCTCTCTCAACTAGAAAACCATTTTATTTTATATTCAGGCCTGTATATTTACTGACAGTACTGAACAGAAACAAACCCCAAGTCAGAAAACCCTCCAGAGTCAACCTATCCGTACTATTATTTCATTTGATTTGAGTTTCTCATTGGTATAGTTTCACCCTATAGTGTAAGCATCAGTAGTCAAATTGTAGGAGGACGCCCTGGTGCATTCTAAAGGACTTGGAGGAATAAAGGGCAACTGAAAGCCTGGGTTGCATTTCAAGTGTCACGTATTTTCTGGTACGTGAATCTGGTGGACTGTGGGATAATTAGCAGTCATTGGTTTGAAATGTGTTTCCAGTAAGACCCTGTTTCTGTGCCAGCAATGTATTACCAGAGAATTATAGTAATTTGAAAAACTGGCCCTCTGTATCTTGAGTAAGAGCATTATTATCTGTTATTCCAGAAAAGTGGAGTAGGCCATAC
This sequence comes from Oryctolagus cuniculus, assembly GCF_964237555.1. Lineage (NCBI taxonomy): Eukaryota > Metazoa > Chordata > Mammalia > Lagomorpha > Leporidae > Oryctolagus > Oryctolagus cuniculus. Next base: position 101,292,911 of record NC_091453.1, on the reverse strand, counting down.
TACTTTTTCAAAAAAAATGTCCTGTGTTTTCCTTTAAGATTCCCCTCTGCCTTATATTCCAGCTAGAATGCTTACTGTCCACTACCTCCCACCTCCCATCAGCATCTCTAACTGTAGCTAAATGCCTCTGACTGTAGTTAATTCAAACTAAAGAATGCTTATGCAGACTTGTATGTTTTTCAGAACCCATTAGGGATAATCTGTGGCCAAGAGTTACCTGTTTTTTTTCCTCTATAATTAAAGAACTTATTTCCATTAGCCTGAGATTTTTCAAATCACTTGCAAAATATAATTTCCATAGGATGACTGTTCCTTTACAACCCAACATGTAAAGACAACAGAATACTTAATTAAGAGCCTTCCTAGATAGCCATCTTTCTTTGAGGCTTGTTTTCTCTACCATCAGTCTCAAAATTACTTGTCAGTGTTGTAGAGGGAATCCCCCCCCCCCCCCATCTAATGGCAATCTGCTTTTCTACTGATTTCTATCCAAGTCACTCATTATCCACTCACTGGAAAGTATGTTATTAATGAGAAGAAAGGTAGGAGTCATGCTGTCTTCTCCAGGTTTAAACGGTTCTTTAAGATGGTACAATCAAACAGGTATGCAAAATAGGCCCTTAATGCAACATTAAGGTTATGAATTTAAACACAAAATCAAAGACTTCAGGACTTTTAAGTTTCTCATTGTTTCCGGCCTAGCAATGTGGCAATGCTGGATATATAGCACACATTAGGAGGACATGAATCCAAAGATGTTTTAAAAATGTTCAGTGTGTGTCAGGAAGACTCCAAGATTAACTCCCAGACTTGTTGAGACTTCTGGAATGAGGTAGCCATACCTATGTAGACTGGCTCAATCTCAGCAAGCAGCTTTTCTTTTCTTTTTTTTTTTCTTTTTTAAGATTTATATATTTATTCAAAAGGCAAAATTACAGACAGGGAATGACAGACAGAGAGATTTTCCATCTGCTGGTTCTCTCTCTGGATGGCTGCAACAGCCAGGGCTGGGCCAGGCTGAAGCCAGGAGCTGGGAAATTAATCTGTGTCTTTCATGTAGGAGGCAAGGGCTCAAGTATTTGGGCCATCATTTGCTGTTTTCTGAGACATATTAGCAGGAGGCTGGATCAGAAGTGAAATAGCTAGGACTCATGGGACACTCGTGTTGCAAGCAGCAGGGTAGCCCGCTGTGCCACAATGCCCGCTGTGCCACAATGCTGGCCCCAGCAAGTCAGTTTTGTAATACCTTTGAACTTTTTCACTAGTTTGTGCTGCCTTGCTTAAATAAGAGTATGACTTCCATTATGTAACAGATGAATTACTAGAAAAAACTGTGCCATAATTAGATTCCTCTTTGAAAATCAAATTTGTTTATCAATCTGTGGACTGTTTTTGTGTTTATTTTTGAAAGCCTTCTTAGTTTGTTTCACAAGCGGTTAACATCTGTCAACACCAAAATGCACTATGGGATCTCAATATTATAGGGAGGAATATGTTTCTAATGTGAGTAGTTATTATTAATTACCTTTATCAGTTCTGTATTTTCTGATGTATAGATTGCTTAAGGTAGGGCCCAGCTGTATTATATTGGGCAAAGATTTTGTAAGAAAGAACTTTAAAGGTAACAAATGTTTCTAACTAGTTCTTGTTCATCTTTGGTCTGGCAGAATGACAAGTTCACAAATAGCTAGGGAGGATGAGACAAAAAAGCCAGTTCAAGGTGATTCAAGGTCAGAGGGCATGATAAAATGAATGCTATGCTGCTTCCCCAAAGAGTGAAGGGCAGAAAGAGATATCCATGGGAAAAACAAGGGTCACACTGGAATGGAGTGCAAAAGGTTGTACCCTAGCCTTGCAGGAACTGATCTAGTCTTCATTAAAGAGAAAGAAAATCATTCTCCAACAAGGGGGAAGATGGAGGTCTCCTTTCTGGAGTAGTCAAGATCAAAATTTTTGTTGGGGAGATGATGGCACCGTAAAGGTATTTAGAAAAATGGAATGGGGGCTGGCGTTGTGGTGTAGTGAGTTAAGCCACCATTTGTGATACTGGCATCCCATATAGAAGTGCTGGTTCAAGTTCTGGCTACTCTTCTGATCTAGCTCCCTGCCAACACACCTGGAAAGCAGAGTATGATATCCCAAGTACTTGAGTTCCTTCCAACCATGACTGTGATGGAGCTCCTGGCTCCTGGCTTCGGCCGCACCTAGCCCTGGCTTTTGTGGCCATTTGGGGAATGAACCAGGTGATGGATGGAAGATCTCTCTCTCTCTCCTCTCCACCTCTGCCTTTTTTTTTTTAATTTATTTTTTATTTTTTATTTTTTTGACAGGCAGAGTGGACAGTGAGAGAGAGAGACAGAGAGAAAGGTCTTCCTTTGCCGTTGGTTCACCCTCCAATGGCCGCCGCGGCCAGCGCGCTGCGGCTGGCGCACTGCGCTGATCCGATGTCAGGAGCCAGGAGCCAGGTGCTTTTCCTGGTCTCCCATGGGGTGCAGGGTCCAAGCACCTGGGCCATCCTCCACTGCACTCCCTGGCCACAGCAGAGGGCTGGCCTGGAAGAGGGGCAACCGGGACAGAATCCGGCGCCCCGACCGGGACTAGAACCCGGTGTGCCGGCGCCGCTAGGCGGAGGATTAGCCTAGTGAGCCGCGGCGCCGGCCTCACCTCTGCCTTTTTAATCAATCAATCTTAAAAAAAGAATGTTTCCTCTTAAGTATCTATCAGAGATACAAATAAACTGTGGTGGAAAAATACTACCTTATTAACAGTTCCAGCTTAACCTGGTATGAATCTTAGCAATGTCCATGGATTAATCATAATTGGCAAAGGTTGTACTGATTAGAAAATTGATCAGCTGCTGGTGACCACTGATATGGATGAAGGCTGAGCAGTCTAGCCTCTGGGCTGGAAAGAATTTCTTTATTTCTTGAGGCTCTGAATGCTTCCACCATCAACTTGGAACCCATATTCAATAGATATATTCCACCTACTTCATGGATGGATGCCTTTGACATTCATTACATTTCTGTTTAAATACTATACAGCATATTTAAATGGAAATGGTATTGTAGAATTAACAAAAGGGATGGAGGGAGAAAGCGTCACAGAAATCCTACTTCTTCCTTTAAGGCCTAAGAGTCAGTACTTCTGTTTGGTTACCAATCACAAGACCACTGCTTTCCAGAAAGATGGGCATTCACTAACCCTCCTTGGTAGATGATACTAAAAGGACGACATCCAGCTCTTATTCCCCCCACCAATCACCTCCACTTACTTCCAGGAGGCTTCACACTGCCATGTAGGCACTTGGAACTCCTCACCCTGAAGTCTTTTATGTGGGAAAGAGACTCCTCATCTCCTTAGTGCCTCTATGAGAAACTAGTACAACTATCTTGGTTATCCAGTGTTCAGATTCAGCAGGTCAAGGAGGCAAAGCAAAAAGGGAATAGGAATAGGAAGTGGTACATTAGGCATGTGCTTCTGGCTACAGGGTGGGAAGTTCCAGACTCCTGGCCCATCTTTTCCTTCTGTACCAGTTTGAAAATCTTTCTTCTTCCTGACAGCACTGACATACTTCTAATTTTGAGCTTTTCCTGGTGATGAGGTTCATGTCTACCCAGCCACAGTCCTCTAGCTTGGGAACTTTGAGGCATGAGGCACCCAGAAGCCTCTGAAATGCAGCAACACAATAGAGCCACCTCCTCATAAAAGGCATGTAAAGGGACAAACAGGGAAAATCAGGGGTTGGCAATGGGACAGTAGGGGAAGCTTTGGCTAATGGCTAAGAATTTAAAGCTCTTGGTGCAATTTGTCATTCTGTCCCTTTTAATTCTTAAGGACATTTCTCTTGCCCATCACTTGCAATCATGTTTTAATACCAGAACTTCCACATGTGAAAGTCAGCTCTCCTCTTTGTATGCCTACTGTCCTCCATGCTGGGGAAGTCTGAAGCATGGGACTCCCTGAAAACTTGGTACAAACACCAACACAGAAGCCCAGTGCATCAGATGGCAGAAGGGAGGGCTTGCAGGTTGGCTTTGTCAGGTTGGCTCGAGTTTCCAATCTCTTGAGCAACTTTCTCTTTCTGTCCCATTTTCTCCTTTCTTTTTAGGAGATTTCTTGTGTCCCTACTTCTTCCATTCTGTGGTTTTGGTTTCTCCATGCTGACTAGCATTGGGAATATTCACCCAAATTCTTCTAGGTAGTGATATTTAAGGTAAGAGGTTCCCTGAAGCTTCTAGAAAAAACACTAACATATTAGCCCTGACCACTCAACACCAAGTAAGTAAAGGAAAGAAAAGACATATAAAGGGTAGTTAACAAAAAGTAGGGGAGAGCTTCTCTGTCAAGGGTAGAAACTTCCAGGTTTCTTGTCTGTCTTCAATTTCTGTTCCATTTCCCCTAAAAAAATCCCTTTAACCTAGATCATTTTAATCTAGGTTAAATGCCTTTATGCCCATCATACTGACAGAAAATCTCCACTGGTAACCAGCATTTGGACCTGGCAACCCGCAGTCCTCTAGGATAGGGAGTTTGAGTGTTGGGGCTCCTTAAAGAGTGTATAAAGATATCCAAGACCCACCTGGTAAACAAGCCGTAGAAAAGAAAGGGTGTTAATCTGGATCATAGGAGAAAAAAGGACAAAATTGTAAACATTTCAAGGTTTCTGGGCATTATTCTCCTGCAGTTTCATTTTCTCCCACTTTGAGTTTTCAGTGTTCTATCATTCATGGTCTCCAGCCAGATCCCATAGCTTGAGCTTCCCTATAGAGAGCTTTGCTTGGGGCTCCCTAATGCTTTGGCGAACCATTAATGCAACAGTGCCAGCTAAGCCTCACATACTAGCTCCTGGAGCGATCGTTTCCATTGGTCTCTGTTGAACAGAGGCAAATGTGTCCTTTCTTTCCTTCTCTGACAAAGACACTCAGGGTTGGGGGCTGCATCTCAGCCAGTCAGCTCTGATCACTCTCAAGATACCTTTTCCTGCCGGGCAGGTCTAGCCTCCAGCCTCCTTCCGGCATCCTTCATATAGGAAGAACAAACAAACAAACTTAAAACACCAAAGCAGAACTTCTCCTATATGTTGTGTAATTGAATATTCTTCAAAGAGTGGCTCTTGGTCACTTGTGTTGAAATGACTTGGGGTGCTGGTTTAAAAACATGGATTACCAGAACCCATAAAATCATCATCTTGAAGCAGAGGCATGAGACCCAATAGGCTGTGTTTTAAAATAGTTCCCCAAATGATTTCATATGCAACCAGTGTTGGAAAACATGGGCTGAGTGCAGCCATTCATCAGGTTATTGAGTTCCCTATTCAGTGTTTCTGACAGCTGGCCATTAGCCTATTCTTGAACCCCCTCAGAGATGAACAGCTCACTATCTATGGAGACAGCCCATTCTATCTTTGGATTGTTCTATTAGAAATGTTTTACACTTATCTGAAGTTACAATCCTTGTGATATTCACTCTTTGATTTTTGTTCTGTCCCTGAGGGTCCCACAGAACAAGTCCATCTTAAGAATGTCTCCCTTTCAAATATTTGAAGACAAGCCTAATATATGCTGCTGCTGCATATTTGTTTTCATACTAAATAGTCTCAGTTCTTGTAATGCTGGGAAACAATCTTGTGAAAGATTATAAGCCAGGCCCTGTAGATCAGCTCTTGAGACAGTTCCAGATAGGGAAGTTTTAAGACAAAACCAAAATGAACTAGGAGAAGCCATGGTTATCCTCTGAATGTTAACTCTAAAATTGGAGGTGTCCTCCAAGTTCTTGCCTCTTATCTTGGATCTGTATTGCATGAATTTACTCAAGCCTCCTTGAACTTATTTATATTTCCCCTCAACTATTGAACTAGCATGCTATTCTTAACTTTCCTGGTTGTGCAATTGGCTATAACTCCAGGTCAAGAAAATGGAGCAAAAATATTTTTCAGGGTCTGGCTGGTAGGGCACTTTACTCTCCGCTTATTTCATATATAGAAAAATCCAATAATATGTTAATTGTCTTGGCATATGTGCTAATAACTGCCAAGTTGTGTGTGTGTGTGTGTGTGTGTGTGTGTGTATCCAGAGGAAAGTGACAGCATTTATAAATTTAGAAATTTAGAAATCAAACTTAGGGGCTGGAGCTGTGGCAGCGTGGACTAAGCCTCTGAGGTACCAGCATCCCCTGTGGGTGCCAGTTTGTGTCCCAGCTGCTCCTCTTCCAATTCAGCTCTCTGCAATGACCTGAGACAGCAGTGGAAGATGGCCCAAGTCCTTGGGCCCCTGTACCCGCATGGGAGATCTGGAAGAAACTCTTGGCTCCTGGCCTCAGATGGGCCTGGCTCCAGCCATTGTGGCCATTTAGGGATTGAACCAGCAGATGGAAGATCTCTCTCCATCTCTCCTTTTCTCTGTCTACAACTCCACCTTTCAAATACATAAATAAATTCTTAAAAAAGAAATCAAACTTAAAACTACTGTGCAAAGGGGCTTTGATTCTCTGTTTAATTACTGAATTTGTTCTACCATATACAGGAAAGTGGCTATTTATTTCATCTGAAACAATGTCTAATGTAATGGGATTGTTTTTAAATATGAAAGGTTTTCTATGAAATATTTAATTTGACAATGTTTGCCAAAGCATAGATGGATTTTGTTTTTTAATATTGGTTCCTTAACTCATTTAAATGAGAGCAAGGTATTTTTGGAAAGTACCTTATTGATGAACCTCATCTCCATGTGCAAGATGTAAATTATAAAGCCAGAAATAAGATAGTGTTCAGAGCACCTTGGTTTTGAGCAATGAGTTCCAATGTATCCTTGGCAGTCTATATATTGATTTCTACTATGATACAACTGTTTAAAAGGAAATAAAACTGGGAGTCATTGAATGTATTGAGTAATCACAAAACATTCCACAAACATATTCAATTAAAAATAAAATAATTTTGAATGAAAAACGTTCAGAGGCAAATAAATCAGGCTGCGAACATGTAAGAGTTTTGATAAAAAATAGGAAGTAAGACTCAGTTCTGGAATCCAGGTTGCTCTAGGCATAGAAACGAATTACATCTTCACTGGGGCACCAAATTGTGTACAGAGATAGGATATTGATTTTTGAGGGTAGTTTACAGATAGATGCCTGCAATCCCAAGCTGGGAAGAAACACACTAGGTTATCTCTAGCCAAGCCCCTTTCTTCCAACAGGTAACATTCTAAACCATTCAGAACCAGAGGAGGACAACGGGTTTCATTTTACCACCCTCTGCCTGTATGCTGTCTAGAATTGCAACCCAGACAGCGGAAGCACGCTCCCCCTGAATTTTTGTTACAAGCTAGAGTCACTAGGAAAAAGTGTTCAGTACTTCTGCACAAATGCATGATGTGGACAAGAACTTAGATCTGTTTTGGAGATACATATGCATACATACATATATACACCTTTCCTTAAGTTCAGTCATGCGAAAGATGAAGCTTTGTGATATTAACTTTAGTTCTGCTCTCCACACTAGTTACCCAATAACTCTTTTCCTATTAAATCAGAAGCATCTCTTGCTTCAGGGAAGTCTAGGATTGCTTAAGCAGGAACTGGAAGAAAACAGTTGCCTTCATCCTTCTTGTTTCAAAATAGACTTTCAAAAAGTTATAGCAAATAAACAGATAACTGACATGTTTCAGCAGTTTCACTCTTAGATTTCTAAGGACATGCCAAAAACTTCATGGAAAGTGGAATTTAAAAGTAACTTTATGTTGGTGCCAGAAATGGAAATTTGTGCATATGCAGAGCCCTCAAAAACTTTGTAGAAAATGCACCCAAAAAACCCAGGTGTGGATTTGAAATTTTTTTGCAACAAAGTGTGTTTCTATTTTAAATACATTTTCCATGAATTTTTTGATGTCCCCTTGTATTTGCTTACATGTTTATCATTTGTCTCCTTCCAACAGAATGCAAGCTCCTTAAAGTTAGGAATTCTGTCATGTTTCTGGTACTGTAGCCCAGGTGCCTAAATTGCTATTGAAGGCATTCAATACTTATTTACTCTATGAGTAAAAATATAGAAGATGTTGAAGACTGGAACAAATCTGATTGCAGGACATCACCTTGTAGCCTTTTAGAAAAAATTTCGGGGGCTGGTGCTGTGGTGCAGCAGGTTAACACCCTGGCCTGAAGCGCCAGCATCCCATATGGGCGCCAGTTCGAGACCTGGCTGCTCCACTTCCGATCCAGCTCTCTGCTATGGCTTGGGAGAGCAGTAGAAGATGACCCAAGTCCTTGGGCCCCTTCACCCATGTGGGAGACCTGGAAGAAGCTCCTGGCTTTGGATCGGCACAGCTCTGGCTGTTGTGGCTAGTTGGGGAGTGAACCATTGGGTGGAAGACCTTTATCTCTGCCTCTCCTCTCTCTCTGTGTGTAACTCAGACTTTCAAGTAAATAAATAAATCTTAAAAAAAAAGAAAAAATTTCGTATCAAGGTTTTTTTTTTTTTTTTGGTGTACATTGTTGTTTCCTTTCAAAAGTGGAGTGCAACCAAGCGTTCCAGTTCATTGTTCTTGTGAGTTGAGTTTCAGTAAGCTGACATTTTATTTGATCTTTATGGTCAAGTTTTTAGCCTTCTTCTTGGTGATAAAGAAGAACTGTAAAATTCTTAACCTGTGCAAGCTTGCTAGGTGAACCCAAGGAAAGTCTGGTTAAACACACGGGTCTCATGCTTTAACTGGAAGGCTGTTAGATGATTTGACTTTGTCAGATGAGAAAAGAAAGTGAGATCTTAAGATGAGTTTTTCTAGTTTTAGAGTTTTGGTGAAGACCTGGGGGTCCTGTGTGATGTTAATTACCCTGATGATGCCTGAGAAGGTTGGCAGCTTCAAAGAGAATGGACACGTAATCCCCTTAGGCTTTTCAGGCTATGAAATGCTCTCATAAGCAAGTAGGTTACCTGGAAAGGACTAACAGAGATAGGCTAATAAAATCCATATGGTTGGTCACTTTGGGCAGATGGCCCACATGCCACCTTGGAAATACCTCAAGTTTCTAGGTGGTCTTCAAGGGCAGTTCAAAATTGTGCAGGCTAAAGTTGTCGAAATCTGCAGGGCAGAAGAAATGGCTGAAGATGGACTTACTAGGAGATGAGGTCAGTAGTGATGTTTTTAAATTAGGGCATAGGAGTGGAGAGAATGGCTGAAGGATGTAAATGAGCTTTCTCTCTTCTCCCAAACCCAGGAAAAGAAAAAAAAAAAAAAACAAAACAAAAAATAAAACCTTGTATCTCTGAGAAAGCAGAGATTGTCTAATTTTATTTTTAGAAGTACTCCTTACATCTCTACAGCACCTGGTCTGGAGAGTCTTTAATTTCACGGTTGCTGGGCCCTTTTCCTCATGTCTCCTGGGATTTGTAGAACCCTTGATAGTTTTGAAGAGCTTTTTGTGATATTCTCCTTGATAAATGAGAAAACTGACATCAAATATTTCTTATCCAAAGAAAAACAAGGAAGTCATTGGTGGAAGTGGAACTAGAAATGCTTTTTATCTTTCTCTTGTTCTGTCCGATTTTATCCACACACATAACAACCTTTATCGTATCAGAAGCTATAAAAAGCCATGCAATAATAGGGGTTCGCTGTGTTGCTATAGCATTCACTCTAGTTTTATGGATGCCTTCCCTTTTTTGCCTTCTTTGTCTTGCTCCCTTTGAAGTAGTCAGAGCATGGAAGGATGTCTTTCAAAGACAGATACAGGCTTCCTTTTCTAATTGAGCCATCACAGGGAATTGAAACAAGGACCAAAGAGGAAAGGATACAGAGGCTTGATTCATGCAGAATGCCCCAATGTTTCTGTGAGTACTCATACCAGAATGGCACTGAGTGGGGGGTGGGGGTGGGAAGAGGACCCAATGTGGATGCAAAGCATCAGGGTTATTATAGTCCCAGTTCTTCTCCGTTGAGCTAAGTGATGTTCAGCGAGTCGCTGCGTCCTTTTGCTTCAGTTGTCTCCCCCATGAGATAGGTGTAATAGTACTTGTTCTGGCTGCACCACACAGCTGTTGTGGGGATTGAATTTGGTAGCGCATTATGAATGGGTGTGGAATAGTGACAGTTCACTACACTTGTAAGTTTCTAGAGGGCAGAGAACATTTCTGCTTAATTCATTAACTAGTTGACCTTCCTACTATGGTCATAGAGAATCACTAAGTTTGTTGTTAGGCACCATGAAGCACACCCATAGATTGGTCCAATCTGGTCCGTAGCTCCATAGACATAAACAGCATCAGTTTCTTTGGAGGGATAATCATCTAAGTTATCTGAGACGTCTATATTTTAAGTCAATTGCCAGCCTCCCCCCCCCCCCAAAAAAAAACACTCCAAATATGGTGAAGAAGCCTGTCTAGGTGTTTTCAGGTGGTTTGTAGTTTGGCCAAAAGTAGGAATTTAATTTTGTTTATAGAGATGTAGGGATCTTCAGTCCTTAGCATGGAGCTTGGCACATGGAATTTGCTTGAAAAAATGTTATTAAAAGAATGATATATAAATAATGGGCTCCAAAGTGTTATTAGCCTGTCATTATATTTGTGTTGTCTCCTTTCTCTTGGAGACAGATATCAGATCTGTTTTCAGTTATATGTATAGTTGTCCAGTTGATCTCTGCTTCCTTGCTCTTTCTACTCAGCCTGAGACTTGTCTGCGGGGAAGCCCTTTAGAAACCCAGATCCCTAGCTGCTGAGGGATGACAAAGGCCAACTGTTCTCTCAATGAGTATGTCCCTTGTCCAGAGTTATATTTGGCCAGATCTCTCATTTTTATACTGTGGCTATTGCTTTACCTCTAGTCCTGACCTATAAGGTCTATGGCTTTTGCTGTATAATGTATTATGTGACACAAGAAAGTAAGACTTTTTTTAGAAATAAGATGGCATCACAACAACCATCTCAAAATTGAGACAGTTTTTCCTTTTAAAAATTGCCAAGTAGTATGTACAACAGATATCTCTGACCCATTATCCTTTGGTGTCAACTTATCTCTTGCTGGTGATGTTATGTGTTCCCTGGTGTATGGTTTGGCTATGTCTCAAACATTTGGTCATGTCGTATATGTCTTCAAACTAATGAAATGTATTTGTTGCTGTCCAGATAAGTTTCTGTTAAGATTTCAAATTCACATAGTATTTTGTGAGAAAATTTTTAACCAAAAGGTTTTTTACTTTTTTATGGCTTTCCTAAGGCTAGAGGATGGGTTAAGAGCCAGGGAGGCCTGTTATGTACACAACTCAGCTGGCAATAAAGCTTAAGGCTTAATGGCTGATTTCCTTGATCTTGTCAAAATGTCAACATACACGGCATGGGTGCATTTGTGGAAAGTTTTTTCTTCTCCTTTCTCTATATTCTTCAAAAACCTTATTACTGATGACCAATAAACGTTGAAAAAATGAGTACCCTAATTGATAAGGCTTTTTGAGTATGAGTCTGAATGTGTAAGCAGAATCTAAATACTATTAGCAATGACTGCTTCCCACATCAGCTTGGAAGGGCCCCTCCTTTCACCACCTACATTCAATTCATTAAAAATTAAATGACAGAGACAAGAGTCAAAGAGTCTTGACAGAACATTCTTCCTTATAATTCAGCTGGCCTTCATGGGGCTAACAATGTCTACAACTCAGAAGACAGGATAATCCCCTCAGTGGTCTCCTGGTAAAGCTAAATTCTGTTTTATTGCCTAGGGCACTGGAGCAACCCTCCAGTCTCCACTTATCTCCTTTACTTTCTTAAAGGGGTTTAACTTAGTATAAACATTTCACTAAAAAAACTATCACTCCCTTTATTTCCCAAGTTATCTTAAATGGGGATATAATCAAGTATTGAAAAGAAATCGAACATCCTAGTTGTCTTCTAGTATTTCCAGGGGTGTGTAGGCAGGGAGAATTTTTGAATTGTTTCTTTACCCCCAGTGCTACCTTTTAACATGACTCTGTATCAGGTTAAATTTCTGAAACTTAGTGGAGAATGAACATTTTGGGGCAGCTTTCCAAATCATAGTGGCATTTCTCTAGGCAATGGCAATAAAGCTGTCGACTTTTTTTTTTTTTTTTTTTTTTTTTTTTTTTTTTTTTTTTAGCATGTGTGCCTCCACCTCTGGTTGTATTATTTAGTTCTGGAGCTGCTGTCTAAGGAAATCAGTTTTCAAGTCAAGAGGGTTAATGGTAATATTCCAGATGTCTCTTCCAGCTGCGTGTATTTTGCTCAGCCCCCTGTCTTTCCTGATGGAACAGGTCCCTCTGTGCCAGTGACTGTATGTGATTGTAAGATGACAGGTGGGAAAGTTTAGAAAAATGAGAGAAACAAAGTAATCATTTCAAAATACCATCATTTTAATGGCAGCCTCACCCAGGATGAGTAAAAATGTCTTCAGGGCAATTAGAAAAGAATTTTATTTTATTTATTTCTCTCTTAGTGGAAGAACTAGAGGGCTAGCCTCAGGCTGTTTCACGGTATTACTATTTGGTCCCTGTGGTTTTTGTATGGAGTGAGAATGGGAAGAATTGAGCTCACATTATGTTTGTAAATATTGTATGTGATTTTGTTTCATCCTCTACAGTCTGAAAGGCATGCCACAGAGGTCCCCAATTGAGTGTGTGTAGTTATTGTTCTTAAAATTGCCTTGAGATCACTGAGGATTGAGGGGGAAAGACATGGCTATGGCAGTCAAGTCCATGAGTGAAAGATGATGTGATTTTTCTGGCTGCATCCTCTGTACCCATTGGGTTCAAGGGGAGGGGAGTGGAGGACATAGTGGGAAAAAATGGCTTGGGGACCCATTGGCTGGCCCTTCCTGTATTATGTGAATACCAAGCATACCCTTTGTTAGGTTTATATAACATTTTCAGTACAAGCAGATGAAAGAGTTGAGTTTTCTGTAATGCTCAGTTGCACTCTTAGATCATCAACCTTTGTGTGCTGTCCTAAATAACCACTCCACAGAGTACTTAATGCTGTTACCAGAGACCATTTGGGGTAAAAAGAAATGGCATGTGGGAATTAGAAAATGATTTTCATTTCCTTATACTTAGAAACATCTAGCTCCATCTTTAATCAGATTTTCAAAAGAATTCTATTACCATAGGAATCACTCATTGGTTGTAAAGGCCACTAAGAGTGGGTGAGCATTAGAAACCACAAACCAATTAGACTGCGGCAATAGCTTTGCTCACAAATGAATGTTGATTTATATGGGCTCTGGTAATACAATGTTCTATAAGGAAACCATCATTCAATGGATTAGTAGATAGAGAAACACCTATGAGTGGAGGATGCGGTCTGGGTGTGGTGACAGGACTATTTTGTCAAGATTTTGTGCTAACGAATCTTCCTAGAGAACCCCCTTTTGCCTGCAATATGGATGAATGAACTTTGAAAGTTTAATGGGAGTTGATGCCGTCTATCCATTACCATTTAAAACACACCTTCCTAATCTTTAATTGTGGTTGAAGGAAGAGGGCATCTTAGTGGAACAAGAATCTCTTATCAGAGGGTCCACGTGTGTGTCTTGATATACTAAGTGGTCAATTAACTCATAGAGCAACTTGGTGCTTATTGGGATGGTGAACATAAGCTCTGCGGAAGGCTGATACCAAACCAGATTTTCACAGAGCTGATAATATGCTGGCTGCTCAGCGGATAGAAATCCCTGGCTTACAACCCTGACACATGCGAGTGGTTTTATGAGGGTAGTGAATGTTCCCTAATAAGCTTCTGGGACTGCCATTATAGTGAGGGTCAAGGCCAGATTAGTTCCAGAGGGTGTTCATATCATTTTGATGCTTCTAACATTGAGGCCCTCTCCCCAGTTGGGGATTATGATTTGCTCTTGTAGACAGGTGGTCGAGGTGAGATATGGATATCCTGAACCACTGATCATTCTGGAAAGGGTCCCAGAACTCACTCTTTCTCCTTCAGGGAATGAAAATGGTTTTTAACTAGTTGACATAATGTCAAGAAACAGATTCCTCCTGGTTTTCCATGAAATAATTGGACAAATCTCATGATAATACATGTAGAAATCTATTTCTTACTGATTTATTACAATAAGCTGGTTTAGAACCAACATCTGTTTATTCTGCACCTTTGAGGAAAAGTCAGTAATTATAACTGCCATCCAATAACTTGACTATTGGTTGAAGAGAGTAACTGAAAATTTCCTCTCTACCTACTTATAAATTCTGGATCATTGTGGCTACATTAGGAGACAGTGGCAATGTATAGAATGATCTAAACCAACATATTTCCTTGTTGGGGCAAAACTGAAAAACATGCAAGTTCTTAAAACCCTATTGCTATTCTTCCTTATAATCCAGTTCCTGCAGAATGAAGATTTTGATAGTTTATGTAAATGTGGCTTGTCCATCATATTATCCTATCATTTTCTGCTTTAATCGCCTTTCATCTTTCCTCTTGACTGAGTTTACATAGCTTTACTTTTTCTAGTGAACAATTTGCCATTTTCTCTATAAAATTTGGCCTGTGGGGCAGGGAGAATAAACCTACTCAAGACATTAAAACAATTATCGGCTGCCCTTAAAATTGAATTATCACCACATACATGAATACTTGAAATAAATGCAATTTCAACAGAAAACCAATGTCTAAAAGAGAATCGGTCATTTCTTATAGTCCCTCACTCATCAGAGTGTTAGAGTCAATTACCTAACTTCTGTGAGCCATTGAGACATAAAATCGCTGCTTTCTTAAAAGCTAGAAGGGAGAATAGATATTATTTAGTTCAATACTCTCATTATTCAAGTAAGTGGACTGAAGCTGACAGAAGTTAAATGACTTGCCCAAGGACAAATAATCACTTCGTGGCAGGGTTAGGATTCAAGCCCAGGAGTTCAAACTTAGTGTTCTCAATAGGCCACCTGTTATTTCTCACAAGCGTCTCAGTTCTAAAGGACACTGAATTAGATCACCAACAAAGCAGTGCTGTATTTAAGATGCTCTCCTTTGATAACATTCCCACCCTTTCCCAACCATCTTTTAAAAGCACCAAGAGGAGATGATAAAATACACACCAGCAGGCCCAATTAACTACAAAGCACTTACTCTGAAAAATTCTTTTGTTGAACCAGAGTCCAGGGTCCCGTATGCAATTTCAGTCTGCTTAGCTAAGTCTTCAGCACTCTCTATGGGAGAAACCATCCTCTCCACAGTCAGGAAAGCAGCAAGATTGGCAGTATAGGAAGAAATTATGATCAGGGTGAAGAACCACCAAACCCCTCCAACAATGCGCCCGGAAAGGGATCTACAAAACAAAACAAAGCAAAAAGAAATCCAGGAGGGGCCAGCTTGCAATGAAATCTTTGTCTTTATTTCTAGCAAGAGGAGTGATTTCAGTACAGCTGAGCAAGGAGCCAGGTGAAGGAATCAAAACAGCACACAAAAGTCACATGGTAACAACACCCCAGGTCATGATGGAAAATGATGATGATGCATGCATACTATTCTTCAGGCCTGTACAGGTTTCAAGGCAGTATTTTTTTAAGGCAGAACAAAAATCTTTTGACCATCTACTGCTTACATGTGCTAGCTGAACTTACTGTGTTATCTTCTTGTGAGCTTTGCTAGTCATGAACTTACTGTGTTATCTTCTTGTGAGCTTTGCTAGTCATAACTGTGGGCAAGTGGTTTTCAACCTTGGCTACACAAAAGAATTGCCTGGGTTCTTTAAAAATATCAAACCCGGTTCTAGCCAAGACCAATTAAATAAAAACTTGGGAGGTGGAGCAAAGACATTTGTATTTTTTAAAGCTCCCCAGGTTATTAAACTGTGCAGGTAAGGTTGAGAACTACTGATGGAAGGTGATGTCATGAGAGAAACAGAGTCAAAGTTCTTTCAGCATTTGAAGAGAAATGGGTAAATGAGCCACTTGGAGGAGTTGGTCACCCACGGATGCACGAAGCTAATGGCTAGTGGGACTCAGGAGATCAAAGCTTCCTTTATCCCTAGCAAGCCTTAGCCACTGAGGGCAGGCCCCAAGTGAAGTTGGAAACTATCTGTGTAGTAAGATTTGAGAGCCCTCAAAAGTTTGTTTCCTCCACCTGCCTCATGCCAAAATAAGCCCTCAATCAAACAAAGCCATTCTCTTTGCCTGCCCCAGAAATCCTTACTATTGGAATCACCTTCTGTATTGTATTTAGGAGGCTTGATCATGTACCACATTACTTGACCAGCAAGCAACATCTATCCAATGAGTAGGGAATGGGATACAAGATGGGTAAGTATTAATAAGGGAAAAATTTTGTTCTGGAATGTGGCTGTGCCTTGCACTAACTGGAGTGTTTGTTAAAATGCACACCGAATGCCAAGGATCTGCACTTCAGTAGGTGATTCTGCTGCAAGCGGTCTACAGCCCAAACTGAGAATGGAATCGTCTCCATCAGCGATTCTCCAACTCTGCCTGCGTATTAATATCATCTGGGGGCTTGAGTCAAAACAAAACAAAACAAAGTGACACACACACACACACACACGCACACACACACTCACTTGCTTAGGCTCTATTCCAAACCAATCAAATCAGAATTCTGGGGGTTGGGCCCAAGCAGCTGCAGTTTATAAAACTCTCCAGGTGCAGCCAGGATTGCAAGTTATGGTCATCTTTCCTGAGTGCTGCTCAAGGAGAGGGCAGTTAGGGGCGGTGTAAGGGCCCCTAACGCTCAGCGTTGGATAATGGCTTATGCTCAGAAACCTTCATCTCTTTCACAGTGAAGCTGAAGGCAGCTTTTGTCTGCAGAAAAGAAAATCTGCTCCTTAAGTTTTCTGAGGTATTGCCACATCATCCCGAGGAGAGTTCTGTGTGACAGAGCTCCATCCTGGTTGGACTGTGTTCTCTGTGGCCCAGAAAAGCTCACAGGAAGAGAACCCACTCTGTCATAAAGTCAAGAATAGGCGTAGGAGCCTGGCCCATCTCCAGACTCTGTGGGAAGAGGGCAGTCTGGGCTGAGAGCTGGAAAAGCAAGCTCTTCTTTGTGCTAGCATTTTACCACTTGGAAGCAAATTTAAATTTCTGTGTCCCAAGATAACCTTTTCCCAGCCTCTGGAAGATTCAGTTGACTTAAATGCTACATTCTGATCAAATAATTTTGGCAGGGGTTTTGCTAAATAATATTCTTCATTAGTTAACTCTAACAAACCTACTTGATTTTTTAATTTGTCTGCAGTTCCCATTGGTCCCTGAATGCCTGAAACAACTCATTTCTTTTTTTCTTGAACATGATTACTTTTAACTTTTCAGATGTGAAAATTTGCTTTGCAACAGATTTTTCTAACTACTAGTTATACTCTCTCAGGATTTCATCCGGGAATGCTTCTCTTTTAATCAGAAGAGGTAAAAACATCTGGATGAGTCAGAAAAGAATGTGTCCCACTTCCAAATGCTCAAAGTATTCAGTGTTTCAATTAGTAATTCAGGCCTTTTATAGTCTTTATTCATTGTTGCCATGCACATTTAATTTATTGTGGACTAATCTGACTTCAGAAATAATGTCACTGTAAGGTTAACGCTCCAAAGTACCATCCATAGCAGTAGGAAAATAAAAATGCTAACAATAATAGCCATTGCTTAGTAAGTACTTCCCATGTGCTAGACTCTGTTCTAATTGCTTGACATGTACAACTCTTATAATCATCCCTATATCAGGTACTATTTTATAGGTAAATAAAAGGAGGTGTTTTATAGACAGACACTGAGGCACAGAACAGAGAAAGTGGAAATTAAACATCTGTACTAACACATTAGGAAATAAACACCCACATTTCTTAGTACAAAATACCCCTATTTTGGATGAGACAATCCAGAAGAGTGTATAAATTATAGAAGGTGCTATTTTTCTGCAAACACTGGAAAGTACAGTTGGAGGGGAACCAAATATGTGTGGCTAGTTATTGTTTATTATCTGTTGTTCACTTCGAGTGGAATTGTCAATGTCTTCCTTATTTGGAATGATGGGGTTTTGCCTGGACCAAGAGGCAAAATGGCTTTGGAGTAATTCCAGAACCACAGTTTGATGCAGAAAGAGGTATATTTTGCTGCTGTGAATACTAATGGTAGTTTATGCATTATCTACTTGGAATGTGGAGAAAAATACTGTAATTTTTGGAAATTACATTGTCCCATTCTATTGAGACTAATGGACTGTGGCTGTGTCTGTCTGATCTAAAATCAAGCTTGCACATCATCATCTGGTGATTTTGGCCACCTTTATACTGACTCAGATCATCATGTGCTTAATCCGAATGACTCAGCTGAGATTGGTTGTTGACACGACTGAAAATAAACCTAAATGCAAAATGTTCATTTTTGTGGCCTCTTGTCTACATGGTTATTAACTTTGGCAATTATGTGGCTAATGTTGTGGTCATATACCTATGGGCATGGAGCATTTGAGTGATGATCCACGCAGAAATCGTATAGTAGTATCCAGAAATCTCAGCATAGATGGAACAAAAAACATTTCTGTGGACTTGATGTGGATTGTATGAGGTTGCACTCACCGGTAACCTCCCAAGATGGGAGCAGCTTTGACAAAAGATTTCTACTGCTAGGATGCCTAATTCCTTTCCCTGAGAAAAAGTGCAGTGGAACCCACAGTGAAGAAACTCTATAAGCATTTTTACATTTCCCTTTTCTCATTAGTAAAACTGCAGCCACTTTACACCCACATTTCACATGGAGGCTGTATAAAAAGTGACTGATGGGTCAACCCCATCACATTTTATAAAGCATCTATTAAAATAAGACCAGACTTTATAGTTAAATTAAAAAGACCTGTCATTTTCCAGTACCTTTCCCTCCATTAATGTAGCTGCAAAATGTTCAACATTAATTTCAAATAGTTCTGTTGCACAAGACAGACTTTGCGTTTAGCATAATGAAATGGCTGTGAGATGCTGCAATTCTGTGTTTATAAAAGTGCATTATAACACACATATCATACCTTTTGAAGCAATGTAAGAGATGGCGTGATGTTAATGAAAGTAAATTAGCAACAAACAAAAAACAGACATAAAACGTTGCAAAATCTGTATATCAAATAAGATCTAATACTCTTGTTATCTGTAATCATGAGAATAGAGTTTCTGAGTTAATAGTAGAATGCATTTTATGACATGTGAAATTATAATGAAAGGGAGCTGTTTGCTATAACTTTCATCTTGTAAATAAATTTTGCAATCTGTACTTTACTAGCTTCATAAGATGAAGTGCTGGAACTGAAAACCACTTCTCTTTTGTACAAACTCTTCATCATTTCTTTTTTTAAATCTTTCTTCCAAGGAATGCATCATTTCTACACTCCATTCGATGCTGTGACTGTGACAGATTTTTTAAAAATGGGAAGAATCAATCTCTAGCTCTTACATTCTTCTTTGATGAGAATAAGTAACCATGTTCCAAAGACTGAAAACTACAGCTCTCATCCAGAAAAGTCAAGAAATAGTTGTAATAAAAATTCTGCTATTACATCATTAATTTATTACCACATCACTACTGCTTTGAAGTGAATTTGCAGGAGGGTTAAGACAGAGGTGATACATCAGCAGAGGCAAAGATAGTGCTTAAAATGGAGCCCAAAATTCCTGTTGTCTTTGATCCCATTCATTTTATATCCTTATGTCTTTTTATTATTCTGCGCACATTTTCCATTCTAAAGGAGGATCTATGTGTCAACTAACCTGGACGGATCCCCTCTACTGTTCTCCCACGTATCAGGTATCTTGAAAACTTAGGAGAGTAATACCTTTGGAATAATCTGCACACAGTAATTGGGTTCAAATTAGCTGTTCTTCCATTTTCTCTGTACTAATTCCCCCAACCCTCTTCATCTTGGTTAAGCTCTCACGTGTCCCTGCAGCTTCACAGGATGTCAGCAGGGGGAGCATTTGCCTGGAAGGACTTGGGCTCTGCTTAGTTGATACTGCTTAGTGGCTGTATCAACATTTTAAAAAGGAAATAAATTTCAGATTAAAAGAAAGTTGTGACATGCCAATGTCAGTAAAGCATTGTGGAATAATGCAATCAAAGTATTTGTAAGAGGCATAATCCTTAAAGAAAGCAGTATATGGAATCAAGAAGGAATGTTGCCAGCTATTTCTCATCAGAGGCCAGCTATTTCTTACTGCCTAGTATTTCAGCCATATTTCTAAGGAGTTTTAGGAACTGAAATGCAAGTGCATTTGGTTCCATTAGTATTTATGAATCTGGGATAATTAAGAGATGCCAATTTAATAACAATAGGTAATATTTGTTGCAAATGTATACTCTAGGCACTGTGTTTTACATTTTACAGATAAGGAACTGGGGCTTAGCAAGGTTTAGTAATTTGCCCCAGGTTACACAACTGCTAAGCAGATTGTGAATCCAGTGAGGCTAATTCCAACACCCACATGCTTAACCAGCGGGCTCCCTCCATCTGGCTACACCCACTGCTGATCTCTCCACCCTCCACTCAAAGGGAGGAGGGTTGAATTGAATCTTTTTACACCTCCCCCCACCATTGCCCACAACAAATCAGTTCAGGTATAGATAGAGCCTCAGCTTATTACATTGATTACCCTCTCTAAAGTTGAGCCAGCCCCCAGCTTTATGTAGAACAAAGTAATTTGCTCTGAACAATTGCAGTAGTTGAAAATATCAAACCTAATATTGACATAGACTCTTTAAGCCTCTGTGTAACTGTCAATAACTTTATTTGATAGAAATGGAATGATGCCAGAAGTTTTGATGTCTCATTGCTGATTTTCCAGTCTTTTACCTCGAGTGAATACATGCTTGGCAGCATTTTGAATGCTCACTGCCTACTTTCATTAACAATCAGGGCAGAGGCAGACTTTCTTCAGAGGTTGGGAGGCTGCAATAAAGCTCTTGTGCCTCAGCCTGAGAAAAGGAATGGAACAAACAGTGGATCTCCAGGTCGGTAGTGGGAAGCAATGTGTGGGAGTGGAAGCACGAGATACTTGAAGAAAGAAAAAGAAAAAAGAAAACCATGCATATGAGGGGTCTTCAAAAGTTTCTGGTTGAGTGGTTAAGCCATCTGCATCCCACTGCATCCCCAAGTTTGAGTCCCAGCTCTGGCTCCTGACTCCAGCTTCCTGCAGTTGCGAATCTGGGAGGCAACAGTGATGGCTCAGATGGTTGGATCCCTGTCACTGATATAGGAGACCTGCACTGAATTCCTATCTCCTGGCTTTGGCTTGGCCCAGCCCCAGCCATTATGGGTATCTGGGAAGTGAACCAGCAGATGGGAACTCTCTGTGTGTCTGTCTGTCTCTCTCCCTTTCTCTGCCTCTAAAATAATTTCAGAAGTTCATGGAAAGGAGTATTAAGAAAAAACTATGCAAGAGTTTCAATATTTTTTTTGCACCCAAATCAACCTGATTCCAATCTCCATGAATTTGTTGAAGTACTCTTGCAACTGTTCTGTTGGCTTCCAAACCTCCGTAGCTTTTGGTTGCAGCATGTCATCTATTTGAGTTACTGTTACTTTGTCTGTGATATGAGAAAAAGCACCACAAAGTGGAAAAAGGATAGGTTTTGGAATTGGAACTAGATTTGAATTCTGCCTCTGCCACTAGCTATGGGCCTGTGCAAATCATTTAATCTGTCACTTTCTTCAGCTTAAAAATAAGGCTGATGCCCTGCCTCCTGGCAGTGTTTGATGATTAAGATCCATGTGACAATGCAGGTAAAGTGCCCATACAGTGGGAGCTCAGTGAAGATTGTTGGTCCCTAGCCTCCAGTAAATAACAGCAATTGGACCAATTTCTTTCTGACACCTCCTGCTCTAATATTTGTTAATGTTACTTTAAAATGTGTTCTCTTATAAGTCCTTGAATTGCTTCAATTTTGAGAAAAGTCAGAATGGACAATGCTTGCTCACATTCTGGGCTTTCTGGAGAGTTTCTGCATTCCAAATATGGCCATTAAGCAGAAATAAATTATAATGCTGGTGTTTGCAGTGAAGGCAACCACAAATCTTGAGTGTAACTATGTTATCAGGAATTCCTACATCTGTGGATTGAAAAACACATTACAGTAGGGGTTTGGCTGTTACACAATTGAGCACGACTATTTAATCAATACAGCTCTCAAGATAAGTGGAAACATGTTTCCTCCTTACTGGCATATAATAAATATGATAAGAAGTATAAGATTTTATTAAAAGGCTTAAAGACATAATTTCTTTGAAAGGACACAAAAGACAGTATCAGAGGAGGGATCATCCATATGGTGGAAAATATAGAGCTCATAAAGTTAATAATTTATTACTGGAAAGCACAATCAGGATAATAATTGTTCCTTGAGACCAGTGTTAGTCCATAGACCGGGCCTTAAATGCTGGGTTGAGTTATGACCAGCATATAAAAAAAAATGAAACAGAGCAGGAAATATCAGAGTACATGGCACATGCTAAGGGTAATGTTTTGTTATATACATGTATGTCTACTGAGTTATGATGAAAAATGCATTTCTTACTCTGGGTCATGGTAAAAAAAACGAAAGCCATTGCTCCATATGACATTATCTAGAAGTATATAAGTCTGTACTTTGAAAAAAGCATTTGATGTATTTCAGTGCCCTATAAGAGCCACAGCCTAAATTTTTGCTATAAATTTTTTTTTTAAAAAAAGATCTAACTTGTTATTTTAGGTTATTATCTTGAAGTTACTACTTAACAAAGCAATATGCTTAAATATTCCTAAAAATGTTTTTTTTGAGACCTGTTTGAGTATGCAGAATAGCAATCAGCACTCCAGTGTGGTTATCACAAATTTAGTTTTGAAAATCCATTTACAGAAACTAATAAAATCTCCAGCCTTAATGACTCTTCAGCATTGTCTCAACACAGATTACCAGCCTTGTTAAAAATCTTTCAATTACAGGCTCATCCAATAACCCTATTCTCTTGAAGTGAACATTTCAAAACATAAAAAAAGGGAAAAAAACAAGCAAAACAAATGAACTCCCAGATGATATCACAGAATGACACAATCTTAGCACAAAAGGAACAGGGAGTGAAATAATTTAGAAAACCTGACTAAGCACATTGAGGGTGGCAGAAAACATGTGACTTACATGCAGGCTAGTATAAAAAGCTACTACAGATGCTTAACAGCAAGTTATGCTGCAAAGTTGCATTTTCAATGTCCTATGTTTCAAGAAGATGATCTCAGAATGAAATACACTGTGAAAACATGGAAGGAACCAAAAGAAATCCCTATACCTCTGTGTGATTGACTCCCGTCAGTATTTTGTTAATGTTCAATTTTTTTGTAAAATATAGCACTTTTTGTTTGAGAAAAAAATTGGTTTTCTTCCTGAAATAAGGATGCAACCTTGACTTATAACATTTTGTTATTATGAATTCACCAACAGTGAGCTGACACTTTAAGTGGGTGAGGGTGACCCAGGACATTCATACTCAATATTTTCTTTTTTTTTTTTGAGCTTTAAAAGCAAGATTTTCAATATTTTCACTAGCTTTATTGAGACAAAATATACATACCATAAAATTCACCAATGTAAATGTGCCATCGATGATTTTAGAAAAGTTAGAGTTGTGCAGGTATCATTATAGTACAGTTTTGGAATAACCTTGACATTTCAAAAATGCCCATTTGCAGTTAATCTTGGCAGGCCTGAGACTAGCATGAGGCAAGTGAGGCATTTGCTCCACAGGCAACATTTAACAGGAGGGAGGGTGTCAAAATCTCATTAAGGTAAATAGCATTTGAGTACAATATTTTAAAGAGTCAGAATGAATGCAAAAGGCCCATGATGAGTACAATATCTAATTTTTACATAAAGCTTGGATCTGATCCCTTACCTGTTCTACTCAGCCTCACTTGCCTCATCCTAACCTTGGCCTTGATTATGCCCTAACTTCCCTCAGGGCTCTGGCAAGCACTAATGTACTTTCTGTCTTTATGGATTTGTCTATCTCAGACAAGTGGAATAATACATTATAGAATATTCATAAATGGAATTTAATAAATGGAATTGTATAATAGGTGACCCTTTCTGTCTGGCTTATTTCACTTGGCTTGTTTTCAAGGTTTACCCATGTTTCAACCCTCTGTTCTTTTTAATTGCTGAATAGTACTCCTTTTTATGGGTATACTATGTTTTGTTTATTCATTCACTACTTGATGGACATTTAGGTTGTTTCCTCTTTTTGGCTATTAATAATGAAGCTACTATGGACATTTGTATGTAAGTCTTTGGATAGTTTCCTCTCTCTTAAGTAAATGCCTAAGAATAGAATTGCCGTGTCATATTTTAACGCATATGTCTACTTTTATCAAAACCTGCCAAATTATTTTCCAATGTGACAGTAGGCTTTTGCATTCCTACTATTAATGGATGGGAGTTACCGTTGTTCCAGATCTTTACTACCACTTGTTTCGGCCCTTTGGATTATAACCATTCTAGAGCACCTGCAGAGCTATCTCATTGTGGCTAATTTGTATTTCCCTAATGACTAACAATGTAGAAAATCTTTTCGAGTGCTTAGTAGCCATTTGTACATTTTCTTTGGGAGAAATGTCTATTCAAATCTTCTGTCCATTTTCAAAATTGAGTTGTCTTATTTTTATTGAGTGCAAGAGGTTGTGATATATTTTGGATATAAGTCCTTTATCAGTTATGTAACTTGCTAATATTTTCTTCCCAGGCTCACTTGCCTCATACTAACCTTGGCTCTGATTATCCCCTCTCTGCTCCCTTCATGGCCCGGCAACCACAATGTACTTCCTGTCTGTATGGATTTGTTTATCTTGGAATATGCAATAATATATTATGGGACATTCAATAAATAGAGTTATATAACATGTGGCCTTTTGTGCTTAGCTCATTTCAGTTGGCATTTTTTCAAGATTTATCCATGCTGTAGCACCATTTTTTCGTAAGGATGTCTTTGGCAATGTCACATTTTGGTTTTTGATGAAGTTCTGTTTATCAAATTTTTAATGAATTGTGCTTTCTATATTCTCTGTAAGAATTCTTTCTCCAATCCAAAGTCACACAGATTGTCTCACGTTTCCTTTAAGAAGTTTTCTAGTTTTAACCAGAAAACGTGGGTGGGCTATCAGAATGGATACTTCTAGCAAGTCTGAGAGCAAACGGAAAACAGGAGAGCGCTGAAAGGGAGAAGATAGGAGGGTTTGAAAAAGAGTTCTGTCTTCTTGCAAATTTTGTTTAGATACAATTTCATGAAAAATGAGAAAATGTTTTAGCTCACTTAATGAGGAAACCACATCTTATCTAAGATTTAGTATTTGTTTTATCTGAATAGCATTAATGTTAGTTAGCCAGCAATGTTGCCTTTGACCCACAGTTTAAATGTTTACTTTGACCCACAGTTTAAATGTATATAAATATATGATACCATAGAAATTCATGAAAGACATCAAATCCATACCAGTAGCCACTCAGCTCATGGATGTAAGCAAGCAAACAAAATGGCTTAATGATAATTTGTCGTTGGATGGAATGCTGAATGGAAGAAATCTGGAGTTGAGATGGGTGAATGCCAGGCATACGGAATGGAGTATGGCCATAAAATGCAAGGACGCACTGGGAATGACATGGAAACAAACCTTGGAGAAATATCACATCCTTGCTGCATAAAGGCACCCAAGGAAAACCAAAGACTGTTAAATATCCCAAATTCATTTGGAGGGTCAGGAGGGCTTTGCGGATCGCGAGGTTCTTCATTGTTATCTTCCAAGTGCCATTCATAAGGGCTGAATCTACTGACTAGGAAAAGAACTACACTAACTCCAATGTAAGCGAAGACAATGCACATCCAGATTTCATAAGCCAAAGGATCCAGAAATGAGAATACGCCTGGTTTTGATTTCTGAGGCTTCTTTATCATGATGGAGATGCCCAGGCTCATAAACGGCTTTGAAAAATCTATGACTTCTTCACGGACCAGTGTTATAGTTAGCGGAGCAACAGCTATATCAGCTCTCTGAAAAACAAATACATATATGACTTTTAGAGTCAGCATTTCAATCAGTTATTTGTCACCAAATATACTTTTTCAGTGGAAACATAAGGTCTTAAATCACTGCAACCAATCAATTTGTCAGTGCTTGGTTTAGAAAAGTATTAGCATTCAGTGGGCCTACAATGTTTTTACTTGATGATAAAATAAGGGCAGGGCACTGGCGTTTTGTCCTCTGAGACACAGCACTTTAGGGGAAATGGACTCCATTTAAAAATTTGTATTTATTATATTCTTTATTTGAAAAGGCAGAGAGACAGGCAGAGATGTCCCATCTATTGCTTCACTCCCCAAATGACTGCAAGAGCTGGGGCTAGGCCAAGCTGAAGCCAGGAGCTAGGAACTCAATCCAGGTCTCCCACATGGGTGGCAGGAACCCAGCTACTTGTTGCCTGTTAGGTGTCCACTAGCAGGAAGCTGGAATCAGGAGTAGAGTCAGCATTCAAACCCAAGCACTTGGATATGGGATGCGGGCATCCAATCTCAAGCTATGACTTAACTGTTATGTCAAATGCCTGT
Source organism: Oryctolagus cuniculus (assembly GCF_964237555.1). Classification (NCBI taxonomy): domain Eukaryota; kingdom Metazoa; phylum Chordata; class Mammalia; order Lagomorpha; family Leporidae; genus Oryctolagus; species Oryctolagus cuniculus. The sequence continues at coordinate 101,266,348 of NC_091453.1, read as the reverse complement.
CCCTGCCTCCATATTATTGTCCTAATATTTTTTGCTATCTTGCAACTCAGCTTGCATTCCCTTGTGACATATAACTGTCTAACTCTTGTTTGCTTCTTTCAATTTTCATGCTCTTATGTCTTATCTCCCTCATTTGACTGGAAACTCTTGAGGCGCAAGCATAATAGCATATAATTCTTGTATCTGCCTCCTTCTCCACCATGAAGGGCAATAGAGGGCCACAGTAGTCAGTATAATAATTCTTTGGTGTTTGCCATCTTGTATTATTCCTGAATTATTTTTTCAAGAGTATGGCTGTTAAGACATAAGTTCTTTGTTCAATCTTCTAATTTTGTATCTATCACTGCAACAGATTCTATAGAAGCTGTAGATGCCTAGAAAATATGTTGATAATTGTGATATTTGCACACATGAACATGTGATATATTCGTGCATGGACAATAATAAGGTAAAACATTTATAAGGATACATATTAATGTATAGAGTAGCTATATTTTCTAGTGATAAATATTAGTATAGCACCTACATGTATCAGATCAATAAAATCAATGTCAGTAGTGCACTACATAATTAACTCAGGCAAAAGAGGCCACGTTGTTATAATAGTCCCATGAAAATGGACACTAGCAATTTCTGCCCTTATTTCTTTTGTTCTCCTTTAGAACAGCAGCAGGCCTTAGTTTGGATCCAGGTCTTAAAATACAAACATAGAAAAATGCTTCTGATTAAGGAAAGGCTTTGGGATGGTATATCAGATAGGAAATGAAAACACCAATGTGGACTAATTTTTTACCATGTTAGAGTTATGCCTCAATATTCCTACTAATGAGGAGAAGTGGAAGAAGAATGATGAAGGCTGAGATAGACTGTCTTTTCAAAGAATGCTGTTTTAGTGCCTTGAATTACGATGGTAACTCAAGCCCCTTAATTAATGTAAGGGGAAATGCAGATGATAAACAGCTAGCTAACATTTATTGAGTGCTCATTCTGTGGGAAGCCCTGTACTGAGCACCTTATACATATTACCTCATTTATTCTCACAGCAGTCTTAATGTTGGTACAATTACCATCCCCATGTTAGAGAAGGAGAAACTGGAGTACTGAGAGGCTGAGATTAGAATCCTGGTTTTCAGATTCCAGTACCCACTCCCTTAACCAGCATAATGTTCTAACCACAGATTTTCACTTGCAGGTTTCTCCTATACACTATATACTAGTTTTATCTGCAATTATAAACCTCTATCAACCCTTATTAGGTTCGTAATGCACCATTGAGTGCCTGTTCTGTGTCAAGCACTATTCTAGATGGTAGGATGAAGCACTGAACAAGACAGATGAAATAGACAAAAATACTTCCTTGCAAAGAGGATATTTTACACCCTCTACATCCCAGTGGACGTTGCAGAAAGCATGTGTTTATTGAAGCCAACTGTCTACTGACCAAATCTACCTTGGCGGCTCATTGCATCTCAAACTCATCATTGCTAAAATTAAACCCATCATGTATCACCCCAAAGTAGATTCTCCTTTAAGTCTGTGAATAATGCTTATTTCCAAATTCTCCCTGTTCCTAATCCTTACCAGTCCTATCCTCTTTGCAGATGGTCTTGCCTCTTTCTATACTGAGAAGTTGCAGGCCATTTGATATGGGCTCTGTCACCTCAGTGTCCCTCTCCTTCTTATCATATTGCTGAATCTTCCTCCATTCCTTCTGTGCAATTTTCATTTCATAGAACGTGATACTCTAAGATTTACTCCACTCATTCCATACATCTCATTTTCTGTCCATAATATCCAGCTCCAGCTGTTGTCTCTCTTTCATCTTTAATTTTTACTTTTCTGTTGATCTGTCCCAGTGGTCTTCAAAGTGTGGTCTCTGGACTAGCCCCAAAAGGGTCACCTGGGAACTTGCTGTAAGTGCCAATTCTCAGGCCTCTCGTGTATGAAATCAGAAACTATGGGGGCGGGACTCAGGTGGCCTTCCAGGAAATTATAATGCTTAATTTGAAAACCATTGACTTGTCTTATTTGCTTAAAATCATACTCATGTAATTCTGTTTTCTAACAAAAAAGAAACAAAAATCACTCCACCCACGTTTATATTCGGTTACTCTGTTATCCTCACTACATTTCTCCTTATAGCACCATTCTTCTTGAAGAACTACCTTTACTATCTATTGCAACATCATTTTCTTCTTTTATACCTGAGATATAACATCTAGCCCTTCTCATGTACTGAACGGGTTTCTTGAACTGTATACTTGGTTGCCAAATTTAAAGACCTTCCTTGAATATGCACTGCTCATAGCCTTTTGGAATATGTACCCTTTTTTTAAAAAAAAATATTTATTTAATTGAAAGGCAGAGAGAAAGAGAAAGAGAGAGAGAGAGAGAGAACTTCCATCCCCTGGTTCATTCCTCAAATGGCTGCAAAAGCAGGGGCTGAGCAGGGCCAAGGCCAGGAGCCTTTCCTGGGTCTCCCATGTGGGTACAGAGGCTCAAGCACTTGGACCATCTTCCGTTGCTTTGTTGCTTTTTCCAGGCCACTAGCAGGGAGCTGTATTAGAAGAGGAGCCGCTGGGACTTGACCCGGTGCCCGCATGGGATGCCAGCGCTGCAGGCAGAGGCTTAACCTGCTATGTCACAGCACTGGCCCCGAGTATGTATCCTCTTTCCTTGGCTCTCTGATACTAAAGACTGTAAGTTGCTCTCTTCTCTGAATGCCCCTTCCCTGGATTTTTTTTCTTAATTCTGCTCTCTCAGTCATAGTGCATCTTTGTACTATCAGAGTCCATTTGTTCTGCTTGGCATAGGTGATAGTCAGTGAAGGCTTGTGGAATAAGAAAGATCCTATCAGGTTCTCGCCTTCCCTTGCTTCCCTCAGCATTACTGCTTGTGGCTGCACCTCTCTGTTCCCAGGTGACTCCTGATTATCCAGTTCCTCATGCTAACTGGAGGGGAGCCAATGACAAAATTAATCTATTTCACCCTTTTACCTGGTGCTAGACCTGGTTCTAGAAAGCAAGGCTACTGGGGAGAATGGAGGAGGCCAGGAAGCTAGCAGGGTTTCTCTGGCAGAGAATCTGAGTCATCTACAAAGAGTCCTGTCATGCCAAGAGAATTCACAGATAGGGCAGCCTCCTCCTCTTGCCAACATGTCTCTGCCTCCTGCTCAGAACACGCAAATACCATTTGATCATTACCCATTTGATGTCATTGGAATATAATTATTTAATGTAACTAGTTTTTTTTTGAGATAGTTCTAGGAGCAATTGCCACTTCTTTGTTTTGGAAGGAAGAAATAAGGGGGCATTTGTGTGAGAAAGTCAGTTAATCAGTTTACAAGGAGTTTAGGGGAACTGAACTATTTTTAAGCGGGTGTAGAAAAGAGTTTGAGAATCCTGATCCCCTTCAAAAGAAAAATAAAGCCCCCTAAGTCAGCCCTGGAACTGAAGCCCCACTACATTGTAAGCACTAGTAAATACTATTGTGAGGTGGCTAGATGGACAAAGCAGCACTTTTTGTGTCTGGTTCCCAAGAACATTCAACCACAAAACAAATGCCCAGAGAAGGCCATTTGTAGTTTGATGTGTTTTGGAAATCATAAAAGGGAGAATCTACTCGCTTCAGGCATTGCCTTTTTATCCCCTACCATTTCTACCTTTTCTGAATTGTTTCTTTCTGAGGAACTTTTTCAAAGAAGGCAGAGTTTGTGTCTCTGGGAGTCTTTCCCCCAGCTAAGAATGGCGTGAAACCTGTGCTTAATTAAGCCTCACTGATGTACACCTGGCTCCAAAAGGCGACTCCCTATGCCACACCTTTAAAATATCTATTTCAGGTGCAGAAAGGCAGAGGGAAAGCAGAAAAGCAGGTGGAAGAGCGCTCACGCAACAGAAAGGAAGGGAGCTACTGACTGAGCCCCAAGGACAGTCAGCTAAATAAGAGACTTAGCAACTCCTCCCATCTCTTGTTCAAGGGGAGTTCACAATCAAGAAGTTAATGGAAAATATAATTAAAATATACGTTTGTTTTGGTGCAAAAAAGTTTGAAATCCATGCATATGAGTGTGCTGGTGAGAGAACAAAGCAGAAGAACCATCTTGTCTGCTCAGAGCCAGCCACAGAGAAGCCCTTACCCTCTACCACCACTATCCCCTCTTCCATATTTAAAGGTAGTTTTGATGATTGTTTATTTCAGGGCTTAAGATCCGCTTGGTATAATTTTTTTTTTAAATTTTTTGACAGAGTGGACAGTGAGAGAGAGAGACAGAGAGAAAGGTCTTCCTTTTGCCATTGGTTCACCCTCCAATGGCTGCCGCGGCCAGCACGCTGCCGCCGGCGCACCGCGCTGATCCGATGGCAGGAGTCAGGTACTTATCCTGGTCTCCCATGGGGTGCAGGGCCCAAGGACTTGGGCCATCCTCCACTGCACTCCCTGGCCACAGCAGAGAGCTGGCCTGGAAGAGGGGCAACCGGGACAGAATCCGGCGCCCCGACCGGGACTAGAACTTGGTGTGCCGGCACCGCAAGGCAGAGGATTAGCCTAGTGAGCCGCGGCACCAGCCCGCTTGGTATAATGTTTGTGGAACTATGAACTTACGTCTTAAAGGAATGGAGAGGAGCAATATTAAGTGTCCCCAAATACCCATTTAGCCCTCCTGGTTCTACCATAGCACTCAGATGGAGGGGAAAGGTTATTTTCAAGACAAGGAAGCCAACATTGATGAAGAACTGAAAAAGCCAACTCCCGGAATGGATTGTACTCTTGGTCTCTGCTCTTATGAAAGCCAGCTGTGGCTGGGAGAGAGCCTGAAGAATTATGGATGGGGCTAGGGAGTAGGTGAAATTTTGACTCAGTAATGAAGTGCCTCTCTTGTGGTGTCCTGAACCACTCCAGCAGCCTTTTGTCCTCAAGCCTCTGCCTGTGCAGGCAACAGCTGTAGGCAAGTCATTTTCAGAACCTAGGTGGGTAAGTAGGTGTTATGAGGGTGCTCCAGTTGACAGACAAAAACCAGCAAATGGAAAGAGCTCAGGGTAAGAGTTTGCTAGTGCTTTTTCTTGCATTCTGACTACTTAAAGGATTTTAATCAAGCGGCTTACGAGTGGCTGTGTGGGCTCAGTAAACACACTAAATTAGGTTTGATTTTTCCACTCACCAGTGGCAAACCCAGAGCAACTGCATTATTGGAGGGGATTTAGCTTGAGGGGATTTATAATCCCTTTCATAGGTGGGCTGCCAAAGTTGTAAATTTCATGAAACTTAAAAACCAACAAACTCATACGTATAGGGATGATGCACTTAGGAATCTCACAGGTTTTAGGCAGATATTTAAATGTAATTTTAAAAATTCTTTCAGCTGGAAGGCTTGTGATATCTTAAAGCCTTCCCATCTGCTTAGCTGATAGAAAATTTGTTACCCACCTGGAGACTGCGCATGAGCAGCAGCTTGTCAGCTACCATTTTAAAGCTCTTTATGAAAGCAGGGGAGAGGATGGAGAGAGGGAGCAGACAGTGTCTTGTTGTGCAAAGCATAAGGTAGCGTATCTTATCTGAGAAGCAGACATGACCTGATCCCTTATCCCTGTATCAACCATAGGCTCTTGTGATCTTTGACAAATATTTCTTTTGGAAGTTGAAATATGTTGGAGAAAGGAATGGGGAAGAATCACGCTGGTCAGTAGGAATATAATTGCTGTGTGTTGGGGAACAGGACTTAAACTGCTTTATTGGATGTACTCTATGGGATATTTTCTGTCTGCGATTGTTAAGATCTGGAGAAAGGGATGAGGTCTATTTAAATCTGTGCAACAACAAGCAGTGTCACAACAGGATCTCCTCATTTCTTTCTCCAGAACAGATGTCCCAGTCTGGATCTATCGATTAGAATTTCTTGTCCTCGGGAGAACTGAGAGAGTTAAAGACAAAGTGAAGATAAAGGAGTGTCCCTAGAGCTTGAGGAAGGCCTTGAGAGACTAAATTTTGTTGGGAATATTTTTCCAGCATCTCAGAATGGCAGATTTCCATGTGTCATCAATGCTCCTTCCTGGACTTCATAGGCATCATTTGAAGGAGAGGGACATTTTAAATCAAATCATCCGTGCTTCTGCCAAAGCCCAATGTAATCACCTGAAGAATAGACTACTTGGCATTTGTTACTGGACCCTTGCTTGCTTCACTACCTTTTAGATAGGATGGATCAACTTTTTGCCTTTCTCAGCAGAAAATGAGAAAATGAATCTATCTCAGAATGGTGATAACCTAAGAGAATTTCTTCTAGGCTGAGAAATGTTAGTGTGAATAGAATCTGTAAAATTACCATTTGTCCTGGGAGTATGGAATCTGGGGACCCTCAGGAAATGTGACCTAAAATCAACTGTACCCCTAGCCTTGTGGTCATCTCCAAGTTCTCTTCCATTTTCTAAGCCAGAACAGAAACCTGAGTGGTAGCATGTCTGGCCTTTCCCAAAGTAACCCCTTCCCCTACCTTTATCCTTAGTTCTAAGCACTAGGAGTGTAAGGAACATGGCTGCTGCCCACTGAGAGGCATCATCTTAATTAGGTCCTCAATTTCTTCCTAGCCTTTTTCCTGCCTCTCTTTTTTGGTGGTTAGGTAATATTTCCTCTGGAAGGGCAGAACTCCCCAGCTGTCTCGATGGGGTTCCCATATATTTTAAATGATACCTAGAGGTGTGTGTTATATTATCCTGGAGGCCACAGTTAAGCAGGATAGGTATCTTGGATAGAAAAGCTTAAAATTCAACTAGAATGTAAGTCCCTTGAAGTGAGTCAAGGATGCCGTATCTGACTCATATGCCACCAATCTTCCCATAATTCAACAAGCTTACCAAAGTGAGCCAGTGTGTCCCAGTGGAGAGAGTAGTAGACCAAGAGTCATGGAAACTGAATTGCCAAGCTGTTTGTATGACTTTATCACAATCCTGCCACCACTTTTGCACTCCTGTCTATCAGGCTTTGGTTTCCTAGTTTACCGTAGGGGTGGTTCTCTTGTTTAGTCCTGGCTAATCCCCAGAGTCACGGATAAAATGAATGGAATGACAGGCCAAAATATACTAAGGAGCCCTGCTAGCAACCAAGTGCTATTTTCAAATGTCATCTTAAAATACACACTATTTGGTAGCCATAAAGACTTCTGGTCTGTAATCCATTTGAGCTGAGACAATTACCATGTGGTAATATTACAGACATTCAGTTCTGAATCAAAACTGCTCAAAGCAGGTGGACACTTTCAAGTCCATAATGTTCTGAAGGGCTTACATAATGGGGCACACTGTATCCTACTGACGTTGGTTTCAAAAATAGACTTCTTAGAAATACAAGGTGCCCTGACATCAACTTTGATTTGAATTTCTTTTAGAGGAAAAAATTAGGAATCATCTGAAAAGAGGCTGATTGGTTTCTTCATTCTTTAACAGATTTAACTCATTTTGACTTTTTCTTAAAATCATATGGTAGATACGGAAATATTCTTTGCAAAGCTTTCTTCATCTTTGTCTTCATTTTTCTCCCTGCTCTGATCTCTTTTACATGCTAAAAGCCTAAGAGAAAATACCCTAAAGGTAAAGCAATACCTGTCTGTGTACTTTGCATGTTCACTGCAAGAAATGGTTCCCAGTTCTCCATCCGTTTGCTCTATAAACACTTAGGGAAATCATTAGGGGTTTTGGCCCTTCTCTTTCTTAAGCAACTTGCAAACCACAAGAAGCAAACCTGCCAGAAATGAAAGCCTGTGCTGTAATTTTTCTCAATTTCTCTCATTGACAGAGTAGCTGGAAACTTCTCAGTGCTGAAAGATTAAAACTTCTAAATGAAGATGAAGATACATTTAGCTTATGAGATCATCTTCCCTAACAGCTATTACTCCAAGCAGGATAAGAATGTCTATTTTTCATAACCATGGGTTTTAGAGGAAAGTTGAATTAGGCAGTCCATTTCAATGGGTTTGTTTTCTGTCAGGTCTCTGAAATCATCTTGTGTGGCAAGCTCAGAAAGTATCAGAAACTTGTAGTTGACGGGAGAGAAAAGGACATTTCCAGAAGAGCCTTCCCTGGCTATTTTGCATTTGTCTTTAGTAGAAAGAACTACGGGGACAAGATGAGTAGATTCCTCCAGGAGAATGTTTAACTATTCAGAAGTGCAGAGATGACATCTAAATTACAAAAACAAATAAGCCATTCTAGTTCTCAAACTCTTTCACTCACAAAAAATGAGGGAATTGGAAAGGGGAACAACCATGTGGAAATTGAATGAGTGCAGTGCCGATGACATGCCAGAGGAGAAACCAAAACCCAGTGAGAAAATGATCTTTGAACAATGTCAGGAAATCTGTCTTGCTCTATATCACTATGTCTAATGTCTTGCTGAATGCCGGGAGGGCATTGATCTGTTTAGAAAGCATGACAGGTTTTCTTTTGAGAACTCTGGACATTCCGATGTGACGAGCTGGTACAGCTCATGCTATAGCTCATGTCAGATACCCTGGGCCAGAAGAAATGGACACTGTCAATTTCTTGCTGTGCTGCTGTGGCCAAACAATCTTCTCTCCAGAATGCTAAGGTATCAAAGGCCTTTCTAGTAAGTTTAGACTATCTTTCAGGATGGGATGGGCCTGAAACCGTACTGTGTCTATTGGGTGGTATAGTATAATGGTTAAACAGCACCCACTTTATAATCAAAGATCTGGGTGCAAAATATTGTACCCTTGATGTGGTCTGAATGTTCTCTGGAATTTTATTGATATGTTGAAATTCCAACATCTAAGGTGATAGGAAGTGGGGCCTCTGGGAAGTGATTAGGTCATGGGGCAGAGCTCTTATGAATGGAATTAGTGCCCTTATAAAAGAGACCCAAGAGAGACCCTCACCCTTTCCACTAAGTGAGGACACACCAGAAAGTGGGCCCTCACCAGACACTAAGTTTGCCTTGATTTTGGACTTCCCAGCATTTGGAACGGTGAGAGAAGTTTCTCTCTCTCTCTCTTTTTTAATAAGCTACCCAGTTTTTAGTATTAAAACATTTATTTGAGAGACAGAGAAACAGATATACAGGGAGAAAGAGCTCCTAACCATTGGTTCATTCTCCAAATTCCTACAATGGCTGATGCTGGCTGAGGTCAAAGCCGTGAGCTGGGGACTCAGTCCGCGTCTCTGATGCAATTGGCAGGAACCCAACTACTTAAACTATCACATTTGTCTCCCAGGGTCTGTATCAGCAGGGAGCTGGTGTCAGCACCTGGTAGCAGGTCTCAAAATCAGGCACTCAGATATGGGATACAGGAGTCTTAATCGACATCTTAACTGTTAGATCAAATGTGTGCCCCCAATTTATGGTATTTTGTTATAGCAGCCTGAATGGGCTGAGATAGTCATTTCAAGGTCTTTGGTGTTTGGCATGTGACTTCACCTTTTAGCCTCAATTTTCTTACATGTAGAATGAGGTTAATAAAGGGTACATTCCTCAGAGACATGTTTTGAGGATTAAGTTACATAATGCCTATAGTTAAGCACTTAGTACAGTATCTGGCAACCAGTAATTATATGTCAGATGGTAGCTAATAATAATGTATAATAAAAATATTATAGGATTATTTCCCACCATGAACTCAAATTGATGAATATTGTCTAGGGAATTACTGTATGCCAGGGACTGATTCATTAAAGCAAAAAAATGAGCATTTACTATGCATCAGATAATGTGCTAAAAGCAGGGGAGAGCTGTAAGCAAGACAAAAGCTCTTGGGAACTGGATATTGGGGAGAGGAGGGACAGACAACAGAAGACCTATTAACAACTTGTAAAATAAGAGGTTAGAATTGTGTCACGATGATTTGGAGTCTCTCAGAGTCCTCACAAATTATGTCATGTACTCTGCCCCTCGTTCAGATCTCTCTGGCATTAGAAATTATCTTCTTTCTCACTGATGGTTTCACTCAAATCTCATCTACAACTCAACCTATCCCACTTCCCAGGATTAATCTTGACCTAAGACAGGAGATGATTGTCTACTCCATAGAAGGGGGCTCAGATTCAAGTTGCCTTGCTGCTTGTCTGACTACAGATGGTGGCTCAGTTTTGATACCTCGAGTCCATCCTCATTTTAAGCCTTAATTACCTTTTTAAAAATTTTATTTATTTTTGACAGGTAGAGTTATAGACAGAGAGAGAGACAGAAAGGTCTTCCTTCTGTTGGTTCACTCCCCAAATGGCCGCTACGGCCGGCGCTGCGCTGATCGAAGCCAGGAGCCAGGTGCTTCTTCCTGGTCTCCCATGCAGGTGCAGGGGCCCAAGCACTTGGGCCATCCTCCACTGCCTTCGTGGGCCACAGCAGAGAGCTGGACTGGAAGAGGAGCAATCGGGACTAGAACTCAGCGCCCATATGGGATGCCAGCACTGCAGGCGGAGGATTAGCCAAGTGAGCCACGGCGCCGGCCCCAGCCTTAGTTACCTTTCTATGCCCTTATTTTTAGAAATGAGTTTCTAGATTTGTGCTTGTTCCCAAAGGCCAGTTCTAAAATCCTTTTTTTTTTTTTAAACAGGAAGAGTGGACAGTGAGACAGAGACAGAGAGAAAGGTCTTCCTTTACCGTTGGTTCACCTCCCAATGGCTGCTGTGGCCGGCGCGCTGTGGCCAGCACACCGCGCTGATCTGAAGCCAGGAGCCAGGTGCTTCCACTGGTCTCCCATGCAGGTGCAGGGCCCAAACACTTGGGCCATCCTCCACTGCACTCCCGGGCCACAGCAGAGAGCTGGACAGGAAGAGGGGCAAGCAGGACAGAATCCGGAGCCCCGACCGGGACTAGTACCTCGGTGTGCCGGCGCCACAGGCGGAGGATTAGCCTATTGAGCCACGGCCCAGTTCTAAAATCTTACTTCATGACCCTACTACTCTCTTGGGATTAGAGAGCTATATCTTATTCTTGCTTGTTCCCATTTTGAGCACTATCCAACAGATAACCGCTCTTTGCTTCCTGTCAGATGGGATTTCTCAGTATCTCTACCCATTAGATTCCTCTGTCTTCCCCTTATTTGTTTTCTAGACAGGGACTGATTGTTGCAAATAATGCTTCTCTGTTAGAACTAAGTCTCTGTCAATACTACCTGCATTTTGGTTAGCAATTGGTTCACTTGATGGGCAATTTTTATATCCAGTTTTGCTTATCTCCATATGCCTCATGGAGCTGCTGAATGTCTGGCATTCTCAATCAAAGCCCAACTTAAAAATAAGCTACTGAAAAACTCTAAAGATACCATTATACTCTTCTTAAACATCCTAGTTATCTTTTGTGCTTGGCCCATGGCCAAGCCCTGGGCAGAGCCATCCTATTCATTTATTAATTCATCATTTTGAAAAGTAATTCTTGAACTTCCATGTTCCAAGCATGGGGATATTGAAATGAATCAGATATGTCTCTGTCCTCAAGAAATTCATAGTTTATCTAATAGGGCGGCTGACCAGTACAGGTTCGGAAGTACTATATGAATGCAAACAGCACTGTAAGGAGGCTAAAATCAGGGACATCTAACTCAGACTGCAGGCAAGTAGATAGGATTAGGGAAGGTTTCCTGAAAAAGGTCCCACCCCTGACTTCTGGAGGACTAGTAGGTGGTGGTAGTTGGCGGAAGAGAGGCAAAAGTAATTCCAGGCATGCTGTAAGTGAGAGCTCAGCATCTTCAGGGAACAGTACATACTTTGCTATAGCTGGAACATTGAGTGTGGAGGGGAAAGAGTACAAGATGAAGCTAGAGGGGTAGGCGGGTGCTAGATTATGAAGTGCCTTATTTGCTATGCGGAGGAATTTGAATTTTATCCTTGACTTTTTAAAGTGGGAAATTATAGTAATGTGGAAATCTGACTTGCCAGGTAAGAACAGAGGCAGGAAAAAAACCCAATTTCAGTACCTGGCAAATGGTAAGAACCTTAACTAAGATAATGATGGCGAGGATGAAGAGTGTGTCTGGGTTTTAAAGACTTAAGAGTAAAATGTGTAGGATTTGGTAACTGATTAGGTATGAGGGTAACAATAAGGAAAGATGATGGGGTTGCTTGGGCAACGTTGCTTAGGCAACTATGTGGGTGGTGACTTTGCTGCCTGAGACACAGAATACAGAAGGAACAGGTTTTCAATAGAAGGCAGGCTGTGCTGAATGTTGCCAAATAAAATTCCCCACTTCTACTTTCCTTTGAGTAAAATAATCCTGTTGCCCAAAGGATGACATTGACACCCTGCCTTTACAGCATTCAACTGTTGAATAGAATGTTTTTTTTGCAGCCTATATGAAAACTGTACACTTGGATATGTGATGCACTTGAAAATTGAACCATCTATTTTTGTTCATCAGAAAGCACAGAAATAAATGATAGCACAGTTGAAAATAAACTTACTCCGTAGACAAGTTCCCCAACCATGCCGTTCCATATTTTAGTCTCTGGATCCCTGGCGCCATATTTCCCGTCGCCGACAATAGACAATTTGTATTTGATCCTTACATGTTTAGCTATTTCATAGGCTAAGTCTACACAATAGCCCTCATATCGTTCATTTCCTTCCAGTTGCTCATGGTTCTTCTTATACATTACATATGGTGATTCCTTTGGGATCAAAAGGAAGATCAAAGGATTACTTAAGTATTTTTCTAAGAGATAATAAAATTAATACTTTCCCCTTTGTGTCTATTGAGGTTTGGTGTATGAAAAGTGCCTTGAAAGTATTTAACTTAATAGGCAGATGAGCCTCAACTGACAATTCACTGGGTCACATATTCCTTGCAGTTCCTACCTGATGATTGAGGGAAATAGAGGAGGATTTAAGTTCTTTTTCAGAGTTTGAAAGAGGCATCAGTTTTTGCCTGTAAAGTCTTTGATTTAGTCAAATTGGGCAGAGGTATTTCCCTTAGTTACATGAAGGTGAACTGCTTTTGATTTCTCAGAATTTTCCAGGTTTGATCCAGAAGCAGCCCAGACAAGCTCTGGGGAAACACTGTGATCTTTGAGGTCAAAGTTTGTAGCTTACATGTTTTTTCTATCCCTAGGGCCCACTACAGTACCTTGGACAAAGTGAGTATTTGCTATGTATATTTAAATGAAAGGTCAAATAGAGCTAAGTTTTCATTCAGTTAATCACAATTTCACACCTAGTGGCATACTTATTTTTAAGCCAGGGTTGTACTTCATTCAGTAAAACAAATAAGCTTTTGGAAAAAAAATAAAAATAAATTAAAATACTATCTCACATTTTAATAGCACTTTGAATCTTGCAGACAATGTTTATATGGTAAATTGTACCTTGAAATGGTCTTGTGACATAGGTAGGAGATTATTATTCTACCCATTCCATAAATTAAACAACAACAACAACAACATGAGGGTCAGAGAAGTTGGAACTTCCAGAGTTATATAGGTTATATAGGTTAGTGATCTGCTCTGTCCTCCACACAGTGCTGCCTCCTTCACAATGAATTAGATTTCAAGTCCAGAAATATCAGATGTATGGGGTGAGGAGGTAAAAAGAGGAGTATTATCTTTGAGACTGCTCCAAATTAATATTCTTTTTCTTTCTTTGCTTCTTTTAAAAAATGACATCCCGTTCTTGTCATGGCAAGGGGTTCCTGAGATGTCCTGTTGGAAGTTCTCACTGATTGAGCTTTCAGTCTTTCCTACTGCTGAATAATGCTTTTCAGAATACAGCAATCTTGCTGAATGGAAAGCCTGCTTACCTCTGTCCACACTTACCAGAATGGTAGTCACCACTATGGTCCGATTCTCTGCTGATGCACTGTCATTGCTGATTTGCTGATCTGAGAAAGGCACAAACCTTTCATATTCATTCCAGTAGCCAGCCTAGAAAAAGCACATGTTTGACCTGGATGCGTATTTTTCACTCAAAAAGTACTGCAAGAAATTCAAGTGCTGTTGTAGAATGGAACTTTTTTTTTTTTTAAAGCATTTTGACCTTTATAAGGATCCATCTATCTCCCTCTGTCTTTCCACTCCCACCAGTACCCCATCACTGACACACACAGATGCACTGTTCCTTCATCTTGGGAGTTCCCATTTCTACCTCACCCTTGCTTATGTTTTATTAAATAATTTGTGTCACTGTAGGGTTATTGGCTGGGAGATGAAGGATGGCTGGGAAACCAGTGAGTATCTTATAGAAATGGCACAAATATATTTTATGTTCTGAGGGGTTTTATCAGATGCATATTAAATTGCCACTTCATGTCTAACTCAACCCTTAGTGTGATAGAAGTAGAGTGGTCATATGGAATTCAGCTATAGATAAAGGTACTTTATCCAGAGTCCATTTGATAGATGAGTTGACAAAGTGGAAAGATAACTGTTTTTCAATTCTTTTGCTAAAATCTTACATATTCTGGAAGACTCTGATTAAATAACAACATATTATAACATTTGTGATTTTTTTCATTTATTGCAAGAAGCTATTTATAACTTTTGATTCTGTCACTTTTATAGGACCAGCCTCGGAGAGAAATCCTCCCTTTAAAATTGTTGGAATTTACCCAAAGGAAATTAAATTGGCAAATAAAAAAGCTGTCTGCACCTTAATGTTTATTGCAGCTCAATTCACAATAGCTAAGACCTGGAATCAACCTAAATGCCCATCAACAGTAGACTGGATAAAGAAATTATGGGACATGTACTCTATACAATACTATACAGCAGTAGAAAACAATGAAATCCGGTCATTTGCAACAAAATGGAGGAATCTGGAAAACATCATGCTGAGTGGAATAAGCCAGTCCCAAAGGGACAAATATCATATGTTCTCCCTGATTGGTGACAACTAACCGAGCACCAAAAAGGAAACCTGTTGAAGTGAAATGGACACTATGAGAAACATTGACATGATCAGCCCTTGTCCTGACTATCGATGAACAACTTAATACTTTATCCCTTTGAGTATTTTTTTGTTCTACTTAATACTATTGGTTGAACTCTTTCATTAACATACAATTATTCTTAGGTGTTTAAAGTTAACTGAAAAGTGATCCCTGTTAAATATAAGAGTGGGAATAAGAGAGGGAGGAGATGTACAATTTGGGACATGCTCAAGCTGACTTGCCCCAAATGGTAGAGTTAGAAATGTGCCAGGGGATTCCAATTCAATCCCATCAAGGTGGCATGTACCAATGCCATCTCACTAGTCAAAGTGATCAATTTCAGTTCACAATTGATCATAATGATAGGATTAAGAGTCAAGGGGATCACATAAACAAGACTAGTGTCTGCTAATACTAACTGATAGAATTAAAAAGGAGAGAATGATCCTACATGGGAAGTGGGATACACAACAGACTCATAGAATGGCGGATGTCCTAAATAGCACTCTGGCCTCAGAATCAGCCCTTAAGGCATTTGGATCTGGCTGAAGAGCCCATGAGAGTATTTTAGGCATGGAAAACCAAGACACTCTGGGAAAAAAAAAAGACCTAAATGAAAGATCTCTGTGAGTGAGATCCCAGTGGAAAGAAAGAGCCATCAAAGAAGGAGGTACTTTTCTCTGAAGGGAGGACAGAACTTCCACTTTGACTATGACCTTGTCTAAATAAGATTGGAGTTAGCGAACTCAAGAGGCTTCCATAGCCTTGGCAACCCATGACAAGAGCCTCGGGTGACTACTGATGCCATAAACAAGAGTGTCAATTGTTAAGTCTACAACAGGAGTCACTGTGCACTTACTCCTCATGTGGGATTTCTGTCCTTAATGTGTTGTACAATGTGAATTAATGCTACAACTAGTACTCAAACAGTACTTTACACTTTGTGTTTCTGTGTGGGTGCAAACTGTTGAAATCTTTACTCAGTATATACGAAATTGATATTCTGTATATAAAGAGAATTGAAAATTAATCTTGATGTGAATGGAATGGGAGAGGGAGTGGGAGATGGGAGGGTTGCTGGAGGGAGGGAAGTTATGGGGGGGGGAAGCCACTGTAATCAATCCAAAAGCTGTACCTTGGAAATTTATATTTATTAAATAAAAGTTAAAAAACCCTATAGATTAACTATACATATTAAATTGTGTAATAATAATACATATTATTAATAAATAATAATATGCAATGATTAGAACCACAAATAAAAGATTAAACTTCAAAAAAGTGTATGGCTGGATCATTTTTATTATCAAAAAAACTCTGCATATCATATCTTCTTATACTTCTCACCAAATAGAAAAGCAAAAATGATGTGTGGGCATTTGCTTTGTGTGTGCTTCCTAATATCTATTTTCTTGCATCTGAGTGCTGTCAACCTTGAAAAGACTTTTTCTTTGGATGTCCATTTTGGTTACTTACTTTTCGAGAACCAGTGACTTTCATTTCATACACATCTATGGTATAATTTGTCCTACGTCCGTAAGTGTCAAATTGGATGTTTCCAGTCATTCCTTGTACTTGTACCTGGTAGAAAGGGAAAAGTGTAAAATTTGTAAATAGCATCTCATTATTGCCTTGTAGGTCTCTGGGATGAGGTTCAATGTCAGATCTTGAAATCTTGGGAACTTTTATCTTGAGTCATTGAGCTCTATACACTAGATCAAGTCTATACAGTTCTTCATTTCATTCACAGTATTTTCTTGGTATGGCTTTGAAAAAGTTAAGAATTTTTGAGTGAGAGGCAGTTACCTATATGGTGACAATGCTACCACCACTTATTCAAGGGCCTGAAATTTCCATTAGTTCTTTCTGAAGAAGATTCTTCAGGCTACTCCAAGCTAATGTATTTTACTAAACTGTGAGCTTCTTGGGAACCATGGTGTGTCTTATGTTAGTATCCCTGATACCTGAACATGATCTGATTTCAGTAACTTGGGCTCTGGGCCTCCTGGATTCATTTCCTAGCCTTATCACTTACTAACTGGAAGACTTTAGCCATACTCCTTAATGCATTTTTAAAACCTCTGTGGCCTAATCTTTAAAGTGATATGTACTAAAGTAACTACCCCTCAGATTTTTGGGAAGGATTAAATGAGTTATACATATATGGTGTTGAGAACAGTGTCTGGCAAGTAGTCAGCACTGCAATACATCCTAGCTATATTCATTATTATTATTAATAAAAGTTAATTTAGTTACTTTTTTGAGAGAGTTACACATTTGCCAGCTACTAAAGCAATAGAAATGAGTTTGCCCTCTTATTGAACCTCTGCCTGGCTACAGACATGTAGCAGAGAGCTAAGCCATTGAAGAACAATCCAAAGACTGATGAGATTTTTCAAGTCTAATGGACCAGGTATATGGTGCACTAGACAAGAAAGAGATTCTGGAAGCCTTAATACCTTTTTGGGATACTAAATACAGATTTCGTGTATGCCACAATTTTTCATAGATGTAGGCCTAGTATTTTGAACTAATAGGAGGCCATTTCTGCTGGGAGGAGAGCTTTCCTTACCTATTTTATGGTATAGAACACCGGATGAAAGACCCTGTCTAAATATGTCATCATTGCTAACCCCTTGCACTACTCGTCTGTTGAATAAGGGTCAAAGATTTTGCTTCAAAGAAAAAGAATTTCTCATTATCCTGAATGAAAGAAAGAATGGAATACTTTTTCCCTCACAGAAAACAACAAGCTGTCAGAGGTAAATGGGCTTGTGATGTAGAAGGGAAAATTGATGTCAAATATTAGGAACCATCTTTTTAAGGAGAAGGGGTTTTGCACATCATTAGTAGGAACCTGTTTCTGTTGAAGGAGAAATTCTCCAACATAACTAACTGGAAGCAAGATAATTGTCCAGCTGACCGAACCAACCTAAGTACTATTGTCAGCATAGGCTTGCAGAGAAAGTGACATCATACTTCTAAATAAAAGGACTTTTGATTGAGATACAAATTACTTATCCAGTAGGATGGGACCAATGCATGCTGTGAGGAACTCTTTATACTCCATTTTGAGCATTGAATTCTTGGAGAGGAATTAGGGCAGAGACAATGGCAAAGGAGTTTATTAAGGAAATTCTTCATTAGTGGAAATAGCAAGGGATTCAAGTCTCATTAACAATTGTATATTTCTATGGGTAGGTGTTTGGTACAGCAGTTAAGAGGCCATTTGGGACATCTGTATCCTATATCAGAGTTCCTGGGTTCAAATCCTGGTTCTACTTCTGATTCCAGCTTCTTGCTAATGCCCTCCCTTAGGGACAGAAGGTGATGGGTCAAGTACTTGGGCCCCTCCTGGTTTCCATCTGGCCCAGCCAGAGCTCTTGTGGCCATCTGGGAAGTGAACCAGTGGATGGAAGACTTCCCCCACCCTTTTCTCTCTCTCTCTCTCTCGCTGACTTTAAAATAAAATGAAAATTAATAAAATTAAAAAATAATATATTTCAAAAGATCCAGCCTATCTGAATATGCTGTATGAACTGGACAGGCAAAATATATCCAAGAGATTCCAGACCCCATGATTTTAATGGTTAATGGGTAGAAGTAGAATTGGACTATCACTAAGAGAGGAATCTGCTTTTAAAGATGTGGTCTGGTATTGAATGTCAGTGACAGTTTTCTACAGTCCCATCTGGGATCCCTTCTTTAATTCTTAACACCCTGTATAGGTCTTAACCAGAATATTCTAACCTCCTCTCTATTTCCAACTCTTTTGCTAGACTGACAACATCTCAAGATGAGAAACATTCTTTTTCTGTGCTTTCAGCAAATAATATAGTGACTGGGATAGGGCAGGTGCTCAACACATGTTTATTGAACAAGTTTCAATGACTTTAAATTTGGGACAGATATTTCAGCAGACAAGGGCTAAAGCTGATCTTGGCAATACTTGCAGATTGTGGAGAGAATGATTATCCAATCTGCAAGTGGCTTTCAAATATTTCAAAGCACTTGTTTAGATATTGCAATTTAAATGTGGACTCCCTCATCTTTTCTCGTGTTCATATATTAATATGGAGCTTGATACATGGTTATAGGTGATCAATAAATATTTGGTCAATGAATGATGTCTTGTTTTATTCATTAGCACAGGTCCCTTAGGAACCCCTATCAGACAGTAATTTTGTTTGGCAGATTTCTTTGAATGAAGAGAGAATGACTTATTGAGAAACAACAACGTGATAGTCACAATGAGGAGTGCCTTTATGTTCTACAATTTTACTTTAATGAACTCAAATAAAATGGGAATTCTTTTAATATGATAAAACACTCAGCACTTTAGACCAGCCTCCCTCCCAGTCCCTGTGCAATTCTAGTGTCTGCTTTTGGAAAAGGTTGATGCTTTCTAGTTTTTCTAGAGCAATAGGAGGAGGGGTCCTGTAAAAGAGGTAAAGCATCCTTTTAGTTGTGTGTGGAGGCCTGGAGAGCAAAGTTACCTATCTGCCTTATAGCTTGAGCTTTATCAGTGAGTTAGATGTGCAGAAATTTTTCTTTGCAATACTGTGACCAATCTAATTATTTCTAGCCAAATTAATTTCTTGTCTTTCATTCTGGTAGCCAGTTCTTTATTTGGGGAAGGTGGTTGTTTGTGTCATACATGGCAAGTCATTTGGAGATGCTGGCTCCTATCCCTTGAGATTTTGTTGATAAAAAATCCTTCTGATTCATTCTGAGGGAGTTTTCTATCTCACTCATCATTCTGTTTCACCTGACAATACAAATCTTGTAACCGCTGTGAAGGTTGAATTTAATTAACTACTCTTCAAAATTGTGTAGTGCTACCTCCATAAAACTACACTTAGGGCATTTGTTAGGGAACTGACATAATGACATCAAAATCTGCATGATGGGAGAATGAGTCATATCTCTTTCTTGGAGAGAGACACAGGGGCTACTAACCCCTTTTGATTGAATGCTTCCAACTTGGCAAATTGAAGACAGCAGTAAGCGAGCCAACTACACAGAATGATGTACGCTATGAGGCTGTTACAAATTCCTCATTGCTGGGTTATACACAGAATTATCTTATCATGGCCTATCTTTTTGTTTATTTGGATGTCCCAAACATCAGGATAATTAAATAAGGAAAAATAAGCGTTTCTTGTATTCTTGAAGGCTCATTTTAATGTATGCAGGCACATGAGGCAGGCATAAAGCAAAATATTCAGGAAAGAGCTCTTGCTTGGAAAAGTGCAATGAATGGGTGATGCTGCTCCTAGTGTAAATAATGGAATCTGTTCAAAAGACACTGCTTGGAGCCTTAAATGATCCCCTACCCAGTAAATAGTAAAAACAAGTGACCTATTTGACTGTCTTTCCATTGATTCCTTGTACTTTTCTACAGGCGTTTTCTTTGAGGCATTGGGCAAAAGGCTCTTAAGTAGGCCTACAAATGTATCATGTTCCTGCATTTCTTCTTGTAGAACAGTATAAGTGTTCTTTTTGGCAACATTAATACTACCATGCTGGCTCAGTTCCGCACTCTATCCAGGCTAATGATTTGTCTGATGAGCCAGAGGATGCTGTTGTTCTTTTAAATGTCTGTTGTGAAATTAGGAATGTCTCACACAATATCCCAATCTCTGTATGAAACACCATCTTTCTAGAAAGTTTGAAATTTTTTGAAACTATTTATACATTTAGTCCATAACTTCTGAGGGTACTACTGAATTCTGTTTACTATCCACAGTACAGTACAGAAATGAACATACATTTGCTCTGAATTTGCCATTTTTCAAGTTTTTAAAAATTTTTGTTTCAATTCTTTATATTTTCTTTTTAAGATTTATTTATTTATTTGAAAGCCAGAGTTTACATAGAGAGAGGGAAAGACAGAGAAAGGTCTTCTATCTGCTGGTTCACTCCCCAAATGGCCACAATGGCCAGAGATGGGCTGAGCCGAAGCCAGGAGCCAGGAGCTTCTTTCAGGTCTCCCATGTGGGTGCAGGGGCCCAAAGATGTGGGCCATCTTCTACTGCTTTCCCAGGCCATAGCAAAGAGCTGGATTGAAAGTGGAGCAGCCGGGACTAGAACTGGCACCCATATGGGATGCCAGGGTTGCAGGCAGCAGCTTTACCCCCTACTCCACAGCATCAACCCCACATTTTTCAAGTTTCAGGAGTGAAATGTTTGGAGCCTGTGTTGAGGCGCAGCAGGTTGTGATGCCATCATCCCATACTGGAGTACTGAGTTGAGTCCCAGCAGCTCTGCCTCCGATCTGGGTCCCTGCTAATACACCAGGGAAAGTAGTGGAAAATGACTCCAAGTACTTGGACCTTTGCCATCCACGTGGAAGACCAGGCTAGAGTTCCTGGTTCTTGGCTTTGGCCTGGCCCAGCCCTGGTGGTTGTTGTGGGCATTTGGGGAGTGAAGCAGTAGAAGGAAGATCTGTGTCTCTCCTTCTCACTCTGTTGCTCTGCCTTTCCAATAAATAATGTGATTTTATTTTAAAAAGAATGTCCTATTTTTAGATTTCTAGTTTTGGGTGAATAAATATCTATATTCATCCTATCTGCACATGCCAAGATTCTATAGACTCCAATCCTACTCCTTTCAGTATGTCTTTTCTTAAGATCCAAGTCTCATCTTTTGGTGTCTCTATTATCCCCCCAACCCCTGGCCCCGCAGTGACCCATTGTGGTCTTTTACCATTTTCAGAGCTCTCTCAATGTCAATTCCTTGACTCCAGGGCACAGCAGGATTTGCTAAGCAATCCCCAGCACTGCCTCTCCGGGACACATCCACTCGCTGCCTCCTCAGGTAGCGGAATGCTTCTGCTATGACCAGTATCGCATCGTGTGTCAATGCAGATGTATACTGAAATAGATGCATGGAAAACAAGATAGCATGACGAGTGACATCCTCAAAACTTGCCTCTTCCTTATAATTTTCATTCATCGCCACCTCTTGCTCTATGAAGTCACTCTTCTAATTATTTGAGTCAAGAGATCTCTCTGGCAAGCCTGGCTTTGATTCATCCTAGGAAAATGCCTTTTACCTCATGTGTGCAAGTGTTAAGATTATTAAGATGAAATGGCTCAAGGGAATCCCTCTCTTGCTCTCCAAACTGTGCTTCACATTGAGTGAGTGACTACTAAAAGCCCAGGTCTTTTACAATGTGAAGTTAAGGGATGGCATATATAGATGGGAGAGGAAACAGCATATCCTAAAGCAAGACTGGGTTATTGCTGTTTATAATAGAAAATTCAGATCTAGTGTTTACTTAGGGGAAAATGAAAATAGCTAAGTTAGACAGCTTGAAATTAATTTTGAGGGGAACATTAATCATTTCTGTCCGGACCATGTTTCTAGTGAGCTAGGACCTGTGGCCAGCAATAAATCAGTTTTGTTTCCTGGGGGGGCCACAAAAAGTAAAGCTGGTTTTTGATTATAGCAAATTGCAATTGTTATTGAGTTTTAAATCTGATAATGTTGACAATTCATAGGCAATACTCCATGATGCTATCTCTTTCAAGCAAGAATATTTATTTTCTGTTCTTGGATATATTGCTATGCTCTTCTAGGGATGAAGTCACTTAATATAGGGGATTTGATTATCTGCAATTTTGAAATGGTAGATGGTTTTTCATTAAACAAATCAACAAAGTATGATTAAAATGAGCTGACACATTCTGTAAGGCTGACAAATACTGGTAGAATATAGAATATTGCTGATTTTTTTAAAAGTCCTAGAGAGAGTTCTCTTGCTATATATTATGTACAAATACAATTGGGAGTGAGTATATGGTTGTCTCTACAACTATCAATTTACTTTTCTGACATTTCTCATGCTACTTTTCTTTCAGAAGCAAATCATCAAGTATGACTAACAGGGGCCATATGTTCTTTCGTGAAGAAGAATCTTTGTGTCTTTTGTTGTCCTGTGCAAACTCAACATAGTGGTGGTTTTCTTTCCAGAAGATTGCATAAATTGTCAGCAATCTTAATATAGTCCTTTCTAAGCCATGCCATAAAAACCGTTTAATTTTCTACTTTATTTAACTTCTAAGGACCAATTCATGAGAATGCCCCCTTCTGAAAAATGCCCTAAAAGGAAGTGTTTCTAAAACAGATTAAATTAAGCAATCAGGATTTTAATCTTTAGACAATTTTATTTCCAAATCAATGACACTTTACACCAATTTTTAAAGTGAACTTTTTTTTTGTCTGATTCATTCAGTACAGGCTTCTGAAGTGACTAGTACTAAGCAAGGAAATCTGAAAGTTATAACTATCTGTTTAAATATTTGTCTTATTTGAAGGGCTTTTACTTATAAACCAGAAAAGTTCTCAGCAGGTTCTAGAACGTTACGTTATCCATACCATATCATCAGTGAATAATCCAAAGCTGAGATTTCTTCCTTCTCTTTGTGCAAATTGTATCTCAGCACAGGCATAAATTACTTTGTAGAACTGTTTTCATACTCTTTATTTTTGTCTGTTTTATTGTGCCTACTAGTGCCTGGCACATTGTAGGTACCCTCCTAAAATCTCAAATAAGTGAATTTATCTCATCTATTATCAGCTACATGTAAGGACCATAAAGCAATGCACATAGGAAATTTTATGAAAATCTAAATTTGTGTAATAGTACTTCAAAAAGTTCTTGGAAAATTGAATTAAAAGGTAAGCTTATTTTGGTATAAAATTTTTTGAAATGCATGAGTACAAGAGGCCTTCAAAAAGTTTATGGAAAATGCATATTATAAAAAATGTATGCATGGATTTCAAAAGTTTTTGGCACTGAAATGAGCATTCAATTTCATTTCCTGTGAAGTTTTTGAAGTACTCTCATATAAACTTACTTAAGTGTAGTGAAAGGATAAATACTATTTAGTACATAAAAAAAGATTTGTTAGAAAATGATCCCTCACAGGGACTGTGGCTATATTAACTGAAGCAAATTAGGATAACTGATCATGGGGTAGAATATTTTGAAACAAGACTGTCCTGGAGAAATCTGGCATGTATAATTCCTACACCAACAGGGTACCACTTAGCTAATGAATGACTTAACTGATCATAAAACTTTGTTTAGCTCACAACTTTTCTAGGACATACCAAGTGTGTAATTAAAGTTCCACTTGGATTACTTTCTAGTGTGACCCAATTAGAGTGGACCTACACAGATGGTAAAGATTGTATCTCCTTTTCTCTGGTCTGTATTCTCTGTTATCCTCTATTCTTGCCAGAGGGTAAGGATGTGAAGATGCCTGTCTTAAAGCCATGAGAAAGGAGACTCCCCCCTCCATGTCCCTTTTTTAAGGAAAGGTTCCCACTCTACTTGATCCCTCATCTGGTGTCACAGCTGTGACACATACTTTCACTATACCAGGAAGGAAGAATTTAAAGTTGTTTTCATACTTGAATCAATGTACTGAGGGAATGAGTTACTTAAAAAGTACATTTGAAGGAGCCTTTGTGTAATATTAGTAGCTTTCCTCTAATTTATCTGTTTTAATTCCTGATTTTTAAATAATAGGATTTCTAGCCCTAGGGGAATATATATATGGAAATATGCACCTTAAGCATGAGTTTCTGCTTTTAATAGTCTTATCTTGATTTTGTGAAAATGAGTAACTAAGGCAATCTAATTATTTCTAAAGATACTTTTGCAGGCAGGAAAACATTTCTGTTCAATACACATATAGGCAACACACACTCTGTACTAGAGCCTAATTCACCTGGGTGTTCTGAGATTCATGGAACTTATTAACACAAAGCAATCACATAAATAATGTAAAATCTAATTTTCTGTTTCAGGCTATCAGTCTTCCTCACTTATTCCCATTGCCCCCACCCTTTGCCTGGCTCAGGTTCTTGCAATATTGTAAATTGGTATGAGCATATTACAAATGAAATTCATTAAAAAATTAAGTTAACTTATTCCCAAACCCGGAATTCTCAGATCTCATTCTCTACAGCTTCTTTGTTTTGTGCCTTATTTTTCAAATGCAGTAGCTTCTTTGAATCATTTCTGAGGGAAGACCACTTGACCACAGGATGGTTGCAAGTATATGAAGACCACACCCAGATGGTTGGAAAAGCTGGCCTTGGCTTTATCTGTTACCTTTAATGGTGCATTCTTGGCTTCAGGGAATTCCCTTTCATCCAGCCTCACCCAGCGCTGTATGAACTGCTGAACCATAGGGTTCTCGTTGTTGACAATCTGGAAACCTGTAATGTTGGCTCCTCCATGCATGACTCTTTCCAGCAAAATATCAGTAAAACCCTAGAAAGACATTGAAAGGAAGTCATGATTGTGGGAGCTGAGTATTCTTACTCACCACGTCCACTAGAGTGCTGAGCATGAAGTGAAATCTCCATCCCTGGGACCACTTACTAGCAATGAAGAAAGCCTTGGCTATAAAATTAATCCTTAGGGTGATATGTCTTAGAAAATTGATTCGTGACGGAGAAATTCCTTCATTTTAGTGCCCATGTCTTTATTTAGTGTAGCTGCCACATGGACAAACATAGGTGCTGATTTTAAGCCAATATTTCAATTGGTTTCATTTGCTTGTATTTTCAGCCTTTCTTCATTGACTCCAAATACAATGCTTTATGTAACTGGAAAGTGCTGAGTAAGTCTGACCCTCACAAGAGATATAAAAACCTTTTCTTCAGCCTAACATGCCAAACCCAGCAGAGTGCTTCAGATTCTAGTAACAAGTACTTTAGACATTTGTGATTTATAGAAATGCCAATGAGTGAAACTGACAGCGTGGTTGTATACAATGGTACAAACCCCAGGGTACATCTCACATGTGTCCATAAATGAATCTTGACATCTGCATAGCATCTACCATTTTCTTCTTAACTTGTTCTGTTTACCATCTGGTGCCTCTGCCACCTAAACCTCCTGAAGGAATCTCTCCAGCGTTCACACCTCAGCCATTTCTACCTGGGCCCCACTAGCTCTACTGGGCGTTGTTGTCTTCTGGGACAACTGGGCCAGGAACTGCTGCCGCTTCTGCTGGAAACCTAGCTCCCGCTAATTGCTGCTAATTAGGGGCCTCAAAGGATTGAAGTCGGTATTTTTAGTCATAGAGAAATGGAGAGAATTCTTTCTCCCTTCTTTAGACCTATGCTCAACATTTTAATATTTTTCCAGATATACAATAAAGTTGAAAAAATCATAGTGAACACCAATATAATCATTACTCAGATTCTATAATTAATATTTTTATCCATTCATCAATCCATTCCACTTTTGGGATGCATTTCAAAGCAAGTTGCAGTATTTAGTATTCTTCACCTCTGAAGATTTCAGCATGCAAACCATTAATTAGAGCTCAGTGTTTGTGTACAGTTCTTTTTGTTTTCCTTTCTTTTTCAGGTAAAATTTACATTCCAGTGAAATTCACAAATCTTAAATGTGCTATTCAGTAAGTTGTGATAAATGCGCACACCTGAATCACTCAGCTCTCCATCAATTCTTTAGTTTTCCTTCCTTTTTAATTCTAAGAACGTTTTATTGAAGTATAGTAATCATATAGACAAGTGCGCATATCTTTACGTGTATAGCTTGATGACTATTTACAAACAGAAAATGTTAATAGAACCAATTTCCAGAAGCCCTCTCTACTCCCTGTTTTGTGTGCTTCTCCAGGCACCACCCCAACCTCTGCTGTCTTTAATTTTACATTTCTTTAGCATGGGTAATCAGGCAGTCTTAGAAAATATTTTAGTGAAATAAGGTTTCCAGTTATTACTCGGCCCCCTTTGTCTTGATTTCATAAGTGGAATTTGAGTCAATGGAGACTGGACAAAGAGCCAAATAGTTTGCATCACAAAGACTCCTCCTTTCTGATAACTAAAATTGTTTTGAAAATTAATATTAACTTGTTATGGTGAGTTTTCTCCCCAAAGCCTCCTTTATTAGAAAATCTAAACTCTGTTTTCTCCCATTTGCCGCCTGCTGACTACTGTTGGGGCTTAAGCTGACTCCCCACTCCCAACCCCTAAACATATAAACAAAAGGCTGATATGAAACTTTAACAATAGCTTTAATTAATTTTTCATGCCAGAACATGTTTGGCAGTTAACAAATATTACATCAAAAAAAGGGACCAACAACCCATTTGTCTGCTATTGTAGGTGATGGGTAGGCTCTCTGGTGCTTATTTGGCCTGTATTTTAAAAAATATTTATTTATTTATTTATTGGAGTGGTAGAGTTACAGATAGTGAGAGGGAGAGACAGAGAGAAAGGTCTTCTTTCCGTTGGTTCACTCCCCAAATAGCCTCAATGGCCAGATTGTGCTGATCTGAAGCCAGGAGCCAGGTCCTTCTTCCATGTCTCCCACATGGGTGCAGGGGCCCAAGGACTTGGGCCATCTTCCACTGCTTTTCCAGGCCACAGCAGAGAGCTGGATTGGAAGAGAAGCAGCTGGGACTGGAACTGGTGCCTATATGGGATGTCAGTGCCGCAGGCAGAGGATTAACCTATTGTGCCATGGCGCCGGCCCCAATTTTTGGCCTGTATTTTAAAAACCTGGGATGGAAAAGTGGCACTTCCTTTCCTAAGAGAAAAGGGATTGAGAATGCTTCTGCCACCATCCTGGTCCCCAGGGTCAATAGACAAAATATGCATTAGAAAGCAATATCTCTCACTTTGATTACATCACACTCCTATTTTTCTAGTACCCTCAGGATGTTAAGATGGAAAGTAGATTAACAAAAGGGAGAGAGGATTCCAGAAATCTCATTTCTGTCTTAATGGCCCAAGAGCCAGCACTTCAATCTGGTTACTGTCCAACATATTGCTCTTTTCTTAGATATTTACCATCAGTACTTTTTTCTTGGATGAATAAACTAAAAGGAGGGGTCCAGCTCAAGTTCCCCTCAGCAATCATCTCCTCACTCCCTGAAGGCTTCACCCAGTCGTGTAGGCCCTGCATGCTCCCACTTAGGTGTCTTCCACGTCAATGAGCATATTATAATCTGGAAACATCTTATTTTTTTATTTTAAAAAATTTACTTAAAACATTAAGAGATCTTCTGTCTGCTGGTTCACTCCCCAAATGGCCACAACAACCTGGGCTGGGCCAGGCCGCAGCCAGGAGCCAGGAGCTTCTTCCAGGTCTCCCCCATGGGTGGCAGGGACCCAAGCACTTGGGCCATCCTCTGCTGCTTTCCCAGATGCATTAGCAGGGAGCTGCGTCGGAAGTTGGGCAGCTGGCTCTGGAACCGGCACTCATATGGGATGCCAGCGTTGCAGGCAGTCAGCCCCATGGAAACATCTTTATAGGAATACTGTGCACTGATCTCTCTACTGCTCCTCAAATGTACCACTGAGCACCTAAACGTTTCTTAGTCAATCTATGTTTTAAAACAGATGTATCTGGCACCTGTCAGGCTTGAATTAGACTGGTTGTTATCAAGGGATGAAACGCATCCATAACAGCACAAACCAATTCAGGGGGAGGTTACTTGACTTGTTCTGGGTGATAGGAACTGTAGACCAATAGCTCCACTGAGTGCCCTGAAAGCTTATTAGGCTTTACAGGAAGATAGCACTAACCCAGCCCGGTTGACAGTGTGAGGAGAGCAGAAGGAAGGTAGAAAAAGAAAGGAGGTAACAGATGTTTAGGGAGATAAAAGGAGACATCTTGATGCTAAGGGCAAGAGTTGGCTGGCTCCTGGTCCTAGTTTTCTCTCTGTTATTCGCATACATTTTGCTGACTGTAATCTCTTGTCAGATTCTGTGATTTGCATGTCACTCTGGTGCCCAGCATTTAGATAAATCAACCCACAGCCCTCAAGGTTGAGATAACTAAGGCTGAGTTTTCTTAAACACTAATGCAGCAGAGCTGACCAGCAAATATCCTAGAAATGGGAGGAGAAAAGAGAATGGAGGTGAGCAGTGGTGTCAGGGTATACAAAGAAAACTGTTTGCTGGCCAAAAGGCAAAAGTTAGTTTGCTGTTGGTCATCCTTCTCTTCATGATGCTTTCTTAAAAAAGGTCTTTATTTTTGTATCAAATACCTATTTTATTTTGTATCAAATAAATCAAATAGAAACTCTATGCTTGAAGTGACCATTGAGTCTACAGGATTATAAAAATTCAAGCTTGATTCTCTCCACAACCTCTTCTGAGACACAAAGACGGCAGAGTTGACATCCAGCACTAGGAAGGGAAAGGAGGAAAGAGAGAGAGGGTAGGATGATGGAAATTAGCAGGGAGTTTCTCCATAATAGCAGGATTCTGTTAGTTTCTGGGCTGCCTTCTCCTTTCCCAGCATTTTAAGACATTGTAGCTTTCTATAACAATCTTTGATGATTTGTTATGGTTATGATACCTATAACCCTAAGCCAGGTCAAATATTCACCTCAAAACTATGTTAAGACATGAACACAGCAAAGGTGATAATATAATTATCCAAAAAGGACAAGTGGAGTAAATAAAAGGGTAGATAGACATCAGTGGAAGAGAGATGGAGGATAGGAGAGACTTAGTGGCTAAGGTCCAAGAGCTAGTGTTATCCTTCTCCTTCTATCTCATTATTTTAAGGCATTTCATTTATGCATAACCTTTTGTTAGATATTCGTCTTAGGCTGGTGTACCACATTCCTCACAGTGGTAACACTGAGGCTGAGTCTCTTAAAGTCTCTCGAAAGACACTGACATAAAGCAGAGGACCACCAAACACAAGGATGGTAAGAAGGGAGAATGAAAGTGTTGTCAGTGGTAGAAGGATGGAAATTATGAGGGAGGAGATAGCTAAGGAGGAAGATTTTGCTGGATCCTGTTCCACTTCCCACATGGATTCTATTTTTAAAAGCATTCTTTTCAAAAATCCTAAAACAACTTGCTAGAGTCTATTGCTGTGTGTAATCATAGTGGAAAAGTTACAACTTGAGGCTTGAGTCTACCCATAACCTTGGTATAATAACTAATGCAACAAAGCTAAGCAGCAAACATACAAGCAGGCAGGAAATAAGGAAGGGAAGAGTGTGGTAGGAATGGAGAATGTAGGAGGTGGGTTCTGGCTAGAAAACAGGAAATGTCATCAGTCCTGTCCTGTTTATCTGCTATCCAAATTTTAAAGCAATGTACTTTTCTGTGACATGTTGTTAGAATTCAGTAAACAACCCTCATGGTGTTTATAATGGTGCCAAACCAATGTAAAAATACTAAAACAGACCATAAAGCGAGTATATAAAAAGGGAAATAAAATGGTAGTGACAGGGAGGGCCACGGTGGGATGATGGAAGTTAGGAGAAATGTTCTGATTCAGGGGAGAAGTTAACTGGCTTCTGGTTCACTTTCTCCACTTGTCTGATTATTTGAAGACATTTCATTTGTCCATTACTCTTGCCAGAATTCACTTTTTTTTAATTGAGAGGCACAGAGATACACAGAGAGAGCCATCTGCTGGTTCACTCCCCAAATGCCCACAGCAACTAAGACTGGCTCAGGCTGAAGACAGGAGTCTGGAACCTCCTTCAGGTTTCCCACACGGGTAGCAGGTACTCAACCACTTGAGCCATCTACTGTTACATCCCAGGGTGCCTAACAACAGGAAACTGAAATCAGAAGTGGAACTGGGATTTGAACCCAGGCACCCTGATGGCATCCCTAGCAACATTTTAACTGCTATACCAAACTTTTGCTGTGTAGAATTCAGATCTTGATTGGCTACACAGAAATCTCAAGGTGTCTGTCCAGGCATTACTGCAATGAAAATGACCTTCAACAATGTGGATGGTGAAGGGGAAAATCCAAGATGACAGACATTTATAGAAATTAAAAGTTAGGCTACAAGTTGGGGGCGAGAATTGGCTGACTTCTAGTCCACACTCATGAATGATCTCGTTATTTTAAGGCATTTCACCTGTCCACAGCTCTTCCTAGATTTCTTCCTTTTTTTTTTTTTTTGACAGGCAGAGTTAGACAGTGAGAGAGAGAGAGAGAGAGAGAGAGAAAGGTCTTCCTTTTCCATTGGTTCACCCCCCCCCCCCAAAAGTGGCCGCTATGGCCAGTGCATTGCGCTGCGCTGATCCGAAGCCAGGAGCCAAGTGCCTCCTCCCGGTCTCCCATGCGGGTGCAAGGCCCAAGGACCTGAGCCATCCTCCACTGCCTTCCCGGGCCACAGCAGAAAGCTGGACTGGAAGAGGAGCAACTGGGACAGAATCCGGTGCCCCGACTGGGACTAGAATCCGGGGTGCGGCGCCACAGGTGGAGGATTAGCCTAGTGAGCCGCAGTGCCGGCCCCTAGATTTCTTCTTAAGAGCTGGCTGCAAAAGGGCCTTAAAGTTGAAAATACTGATACTCTAAAACCTGTGTGAGTACCCTATGATAACAAAAATGAACATTAACCATTCAGACAATTAAGGGAAAAAATAAGGAGGAAGGTCAGTGATAGGAAGATGGAAAGTAGGGGAGAGATGTTGAAGAAAATGCAGGGGCTAGCTGGCTCCCAGGCCACTTTCCACCTGAATTTCACTTTGTAATGCATGAACTGCGTTTCTCCACACATTAGCACCTTCAAGGACTGAAAACAGAGGCCATACTTTTCTCACAGGCTTAGCCAAGACACTAATGGGGGAGAGATGACCATGAAGCATTTAGTAAGCATGAAAAGATAGATTAAAAGGGAGTGAAAGAGAGAAACTGAGGATCATAGTATTTTAGGAATGAGGATCTTGATAGAGAGGTGATATCTGGTTCCTGGAACTCCTTTGTTAATATCCAAAAATATTAAGGGAATACGCATTTCTATAATGTCTTGTATATATTTTCCATCAGAGAAGATACCCACAGCAGTCAAATTGGTAAAGGTGAGTCTGGGAATCCTTGGAACCAGTGTAAAGGCAGTAATATAGATGAGAGCACAGACAACAACCAGGGTTATGAAGATGGAAGCAGAGTGGTGTTGATTCAGGGGACATAGTGGCATGATGATGGAAATGAGGAGAAATTGTCGGGCACAAACATAAGACTTGGCTGACTCATGGTTCACATATTCCTGCTCATGATTTTAAGGAATTCTACTTGTCTATAATTCTCTCTAAACTTCTCCATTTGAGTCTGACTTCAGACTTCGAAGTGAGTTTATTGAGGTGGACTCTCTCCTAAATCTTTGCAATGATATGAATGTTAAAAATATATTAAATACAATCCAAATGGAAAAATGAGAAAATAAAATTGGAAGTATCACTGAAAGAAATCAGGAACTTAGCAGAGAGAATTGCCAACCCAGGGGCAGGAATTGGCTGATTCATCATTTACCTGTTTCCATTCTAACAGGGTTTCAAACATACTGCTTCATACCACATATTGCTAGCTTCAACCACTGGTATGTGCAAATACAAGCTCCAAGTAACAAAAGAAGCATCAGTCTCCTGAAAGCTTCCCAAAGAAAGTCATATAACAGAGTTGACTAGTAAATATCCACAAGGGAAGACAGTGAATGAAAAATGGGAGTGATAAAAACAGAAGTATTATGGAACAAACTTTGTAAAAAGGGCAGGAGTTCCCTGGCATCTGATGCTGTCTTTCCTCCTATGACAGGATTTTAAGGCATTTCATTTGCTCATAACCTCTTCCTAGGTTTCACTTATTGAGCTTGCCACTTGCAAATCAACAAGCAAGAATATCTGGTCTGACCCCATAATCTCCCTTTAAAAATAAGACAACAGAAACAACCACTGGATATTTGGAGCATAAAAGAGGAAAATAAAATTCAGAAGAACAGTGGAAGAAATAAGGAAGTTAAAAGAGAAAGGATGACTCTTGGGCAGTTGTTGGCTAACTCCTGGTTCATGAATTTTTTTACTCAACATGGCTTGAGTATGTTGTGCTTTCTGTCATACATCTAGCTTCTGTACATAGATACAGAATACTGAGAGTAGATTTTTTTGGATAAGCTCAGCCAAGACACCAATAATATGGCAGAGCTTACCAAAAGTGTCTAGGATGTAAAAGAAGGTAGGGGAATGAGATGGTTGTGACATGAAGGAGAATGCTGAGCGATGAATAGTTAAGGGAGGATGTTGGAATGTTCTTGTATTGCCTTGCCTATTATCATATGTAAAGAAGTTTGCTTGTACATAAATGCTACCCACAATTCATTTCTAGAGCCAACAAATCACAGAGGTATGAATATTTGGCTGAAACCCATTGATCTCTAAAAAATTGCAATGGAAGTGTACACTGATTCAATGGGAGGGAAAAAGGTGGAAATTAAAGCGGAAAGGCCATGGGTAGAGTACAGGAAGGTAGGAAAGGAAATGTTGACTACTGGGTACTACTACCACATAGCCAGGAAATGAAAGCAATGACACAAGGGGATGAGGTTATAGTAAAAAATGTTATTATTAGAAGAATGATTTTATATACAGGATATAAATTTACTGGGAATTTACCACATTTTTCCTCTTGTCAGAATGTTTTAAGACATTTCACCTTTTCATCAGAACTACAACTGGGATACTGGACTGAGTCCATCTGAAATCCATAAATAAAATAATGCCATAGAAATAGCCACCAAATATCAGGAAGTTGAAAAGTGTGAATGAAAGCAGGAAGGGTGTTGGTAGACATAAGGAAAGTAGGAGAGAAATGCTGACTCTGGGTTTACTACTTCTCATTTAATATGGTTCAAAATATGTTGTCTTTTCCGTTATACTTGCTAGATTTCATGATATGCATAAGAGAGTCTGAAGATACAGAACGCTGACAATGTTTTAGACAACTTCAGCAAAGATGCTAATGTAACAACTTACTACCAAATACTCAGGATGTAATCAACAAAAACTGGGTGGGTTGTGGCAAGTGGGGAATACCAGGAATCTAGTTTTGTTATAAATAGCGGGAATTGTCTGTCTCCTAGTCTAACAGCTTCCTTTCTAATATTAAAAAAGCATGTTATTTTTCTGCCACATATTTCTAGATTGTGTGGCTGACAGGTGCAAATAGAGTATGCAAAGTATAGGAGAGGGAGACTAGATTATTTGGACAACTTTAGCAAAGATACCACTGAAGCAGAGCTGAGCAGTACTTCTCTAGGATGTAAGATGGGAATTGAAGGCAAGGGACAATGGTACACTACAAATGAGTGTATTACTAGACCATTTTCCCATGAAGAGTATCACAATATTCTAAGGCATTTAGTTGATAAAAAAAAAATTGTCAGGTTTCATTTCCTGAGCTGACCACTTGCATACTCTGATGTGGGGATATCTGGCTGAGTTGACTGAAATCTCCCTAAATAACACAACAGAAACAACTACAGAATATCTTGATAAGAAAAGGTAAAAATAGATGTGCAAAAGGCTATTGGCAGAAAGAAGAAAGCTAGGATCTAAGCGCTAAGGTTAGGAGTTAACTAATTTCTGGTTCACTTGTCTCCCTTCTAACATGACCCAAAGCATGTTACCTTTCCATCACATACTGCTAGATTCTACTGGGACTATGCACAGCATAGTGCTCAGGTAGAGAAAACTGAGACTAGATTTTTTTGGACAGCTTCAGCAAAGAACTAATATAACAGTTTACCATCCTCACTCTTTCTTCCTGACAGAAACACCTGTGGGTGGGGCATGACTCCCTCAGCCAATCATCTCTGACCACTTCCATGAATATTCCTGTTATCAGACATACTCCAACTGCTGCCACTCAGGTATCTCTCTAGCCCACAGGTCTTGTCTCCTCTCTATGCTCCATTTTCCCTGTGTATCCTGAGTTCTGTGAGCAGCAGTTCAGTGACCACCAAGACAGCCACATACGTGAAAACACACAGTTTTTAAAAAATTATCAGAAATATCATGTCTTTAGAAAAAGCATGAGTTTGATTATTGGTTTAAATATATAATGAGTGGGGCTGGCATTGTGGTGTAACAGGTTAAGCCACTACCTATGGCAATATCATCCAATATGGGTGCTGGTTAAATCCCAGCTTCTCCCTTTCCAATCCAGTTTTCTGTTAATGGCCTGGGAAAAGCATCAGAAGATGGCCCAAGTGCTTGAGCCACTGCCACCCACGTGAGAGACCCAGATGAAGCTCCTGACTGTTGCAGCCATCTGGAGAGTGAACCAGCAGATGGAAGATTGATCACTTTCTCTCTCTCCTCCCCCCTCCTTCTCCTTCTGCTCCCCTTCCTTTTCTCTCTCTCTTCCTCTCTCTCTGTAACTGTGCCTTTCAAATAAATAAATGAATCTTAAAAAAAACACATTTCCACCAAAGAAAAAAATGTGTTCCAGTATATTTATTTGATTTTTTTTAGCAGATTGCTCTTTTATAGCAACTGCTTTATCCCTTCACTAGCAGTTCATTTCTGCTTGAAAACAAGTTTCTTCTTCTGGCATCTCCTTTCCACACAAAGACATTACAATCTCTCCTTTCTTAATTTCCTTTTTCTCATTTTTCACTTTGAGTGTTTGAGTATGAGAGCAGGTATGAGTTCTGTAGCTGGGCTCACAGAGTCTGCTTTTTTTTAAAAAGAGGATAATCTTCATGCCACAAGAATTTCAGTCAATGAATTTATTATACTTTGAGGCAGTTATAATCTGTAAAACAAATGGATTCCTTATTTGATTTTGGAATTTTCAACTTGAATTTACTTTGAGACACCGATGACTCTCCAATTAGATCCTCATGCTCCAAGAAACCACTTTCTCTGACTGCCTGCTGACTAAATTCACTTCCATATTCCTTGTGCAACTTAAAAAGAATATGCTTCCATACAAACTTATTGCATTGCCTCAAAATATTTTGTTCTTCTGTATCCCTTTGTTTAATTAGTGGCACTTTAGACCTACTGAGTATGGGACCCAAGTACCTAACTCAACAGCACAAGTGAGTTTTAAGCACAAGCTGAGATTTTGAGAACCACAGAACTACACTCTTGTCCTAGCTTCCTAGCTGCTACTCTGACTTGCAGTTCTTCACCTCTCCAGTTTAACCTTCACAAAGTAAATTTGCCAGCCTAAAAATCAGAGAATAATAAACCTTACCTCACATTATTGCAGTGGTTCCCTACTTTCTCCATGCATATTAACAGCCAAGTATCTTAGCTTGACTTTCAAGAGTTTTCATGATCTCTTCCCCTCTACTCCTAGACCATTTTCCCCAAAGGAGACATCATGCTCTAGCCATTTCATATCCCTTTTGAAAAATATTTATTTATTTGAAAGTCACAGTTACAGAAAGAGGGAGGGAGGGAGAGGGAGCAGAAGAGGGAAAGGGAGAGAGAACACAAGATTTTCCATCTGTTTGTTCACCCCCCAAATGGCTGCAATGACCTTGGTCAGGCTGAAGCCAAGAGCGAGGACCTTCATCTCGGTCTCCCATATGGGTTCCAGGGCCAAACACTTTAGGCCATCTTCCGCTGCTTTTCCCAGACCATTAACAGGGAGCTGGATTGGACGTGGAACAGCTGGGACATGAGCTGGCATCCATATGGGATGCCAGCATTGCAGGCTGTGGCTTTATTCACGACACTGGCTCCTACCATCATATCCCTTTTAAACTTTGGTTTCTTTGTCTAGAAATAGTTCCTATCTCATACTGAATAGCTCTAGGAACCTCTATTGAAATTTATTTTTTCTTGACTCTCCTGTCCTTCCACTTATTTCTTATCAATATTATTTTGATTGATACATAATTATATACCTTTATGATATACAATGTGATGTTGTCATACATGTATACAATGTGGCATGATTAAATAAAGTGAATTAACATCAATCACCTCTCCTATCATTTTTTGTTGATTCACTTGAAATTTGCTTAGTTAGAAATAAAGAATACATTATGGTTGACAATAATCATCTTGCTGTGCAATAGATCTCATAACCTATTTATCCTGCTTACTGAAACTTTGTACACTTTCATCAACCACTCCCCCTTCCCTACCTCCCCAGCCTCATTCCACTCCCAACTTCTATGAGTTCAATTTTTTTAGATTCCACATAGAAGTGAGATCATGCAGTATTTGTTTTTCTGTGCCTGGTTTATTTCCCTTAGCATAATGTCCTCCAGATTCATCCATGTTGTTTCAAGGGAAGGGATTTTCCCTCTTTGAAGACTAAATATTCATATATATATATATGTACATTTGTTCATATTTATTACATATTTTTTATCCATTTGTCCACTAATGAATACTTAAGTTGATTTCCAGATTCCATATCTTGGCCATCATGAGAAATGCTGCAATGAAAATGGCAATGTAGATATCTCCTCCCCATACTTATTTCCTTTGTATATATACTTATAAGTGGGATCACTCAATCATTTGACAGTTCTATTTTTAGGTTTTTTTTGGGGGGGAAACTCTATGCTATTTTCCATAACGGCTGTGCTAATTTGCTTTCCTGTCAACAGTGTCTAAGAGTTCCCTTTCCCCTGTATCTTCACCAGTATTTTAAGTTAGTAAAATAATAGGTAAGAAAAAGCTCCATCAAATTTGTCACTGTATCCTCTACCACGTAGTAAGAGAGTCAATTATGCTCCTTAGTTGTACATTCTTATGTAGGCTTGTGGATTTTGTCTTCTTTATTGTATTACTTCCCATGCATTATATGCAATAAATATATGTAAATGCTCCACAACATCATTACTAAGTGACTCCAAAGTCCAAGTTCTCTGTTGTGATAAGTGGAATTTCTGTCAAACTCATTTTATTATTTCATAGGAAGTTTATAACTAGAAGTGAGAATTAGATACTCAATGACTTTTGTGTGCTTAGCCTGAACTTATTAAATTTTAGTGTTGCTTGTGTTTCACCAATTCTGTTTGGTCGATACTTATGGTTTTGCTGGCCATATGGGTATTGTTTCCATTGGTTGGTTTAGTAAACTTTGTGTGCAGAAGGAAGGGATTAGAGGATATGAGAAATGGCAGGGGAATATTGGAGGCAATTCTATGTTCATAGATATGGCATTTCGAAACTTCACTTTCTTACTTTCTATGTACCAAGTATCTGTTCATTTAATTATTCACCTCTGTGCAACAATAGTGATATTTTTTGACAACATGGGTAAAATCTGCAGAAGTAATTTCTTTGGGAAGGAAACTACTCATTTGGATTTTTAAAAAGATTTCTTTGATTTATTTGAAAGATAAAGTTAGAGATGGGGGGAGAGAGAGAGAGAGAGAAAGAGAGAGAGAGAAAGAAATCAAGATCCTTCTTCAACTGGTTCACTCCCCAAATGGCTGCAATGGCTGGAGCTGAGCCAGGCTGAAGCCAGGAGCC
The DNA here is from genome assembly GCF_964237555.1 of Oryctolagus cuniculus. Classification (NCBI taxonomy): domain Eukaryota; kingdom Metazoa; phylum Chordata; class Mammalia; order Lagomorpha; family Leporidae; genus Oryctolagus; species Oryctolagus cuniculus. Next base: position 101,228,227 of record NC_091453.1, on the reverse strand, counting down.
TGGAACTTCATCCTAGTCTCCCATGTGGGTGGCGGGGGCCCAAACACTTGGGCCATCCTTTGATGCTTTCCCAGGCACATTAGCAGGGAGCTGCATCAGAAGTGGAGCAGCCAGGACTCTCATTTGGATTTTTAAATTATGCTTTATTTCATCACTAGTTTAATGTCTCAATCACATTGCATCTGTTTGTTTGATTCAGTACACTGATGCCCACATTTGAATGTAACTGTATAAAGCTATGAACTTTGTACATAAGAAGTTCATACAGGACTCTTTAAGCAACCTTGGTTGGTTCCCTGAAGCTATCTTTTACACAGACATTGTTTACACAACTGGCATTCAAGCAGATGGAATCTTCCAAAGATTCAAATGAGTTTGGTATTATCCCTTCTCTCTACATTTGTACATATTATAAGTCACTTTCCCTCCAGTAGTGTGGATAATTGAAACTTGGAAATCAATGTAGTCAAGGCTTTTAAAGTGTTTATTTTCAATATATGATACACGATTTCCTTCATATAGTACTATTCTTAGGGCACATTTTGCACATGGTGCAAATAGAGACAAGATAAGTTGGGTAATGTTCATAGAGTTGATGATTGATTATGCTTGAGGAATGGGAAACATGACTTGCCTATTGGGAAGATAGACGTAGTAGGATGAGGATTGGAAGAGTTCCAAGGACATCTATCTATCTCATAATTTGGGTTTGTTGGCTTTTCATTTATTACTATTTGAATTGTTCATCTGGGTGATGCTTCAATAAGGAATTGCGGAGTAATTGTGGTGACTCAGTTATCAGTTTGCTATGAGAGATACAAGTCTTTTTCTAGAAAGCTGGTGCATCCTCCTGGGAGGGTGTAGTGTGTAGAGTTGAAGATTACACCATACGAATTAGCACTTGATTACAGGTTGTTTCAATTGTTTATTTACTCTTTTATTCTTGAATCCAATCAAAAAATGTACTTTGAAATCTTCTAAGTACTAGCTATTGGTACAGTGGTGAACCATATCAAACTTTATCCCTGTCCTCATGATACTTCAGTCCAGTGGGAGTTATTTGTATGAGTAAACAAATAATCAAAACTTGATATATGTGCTTATTAGTGGGGAAAAATATCCACTAATATATTTTTTACTAATAACTTTATTGAGGTATAATTTATATATCATAAAATTCATTAATTTCACAATGATCTTTTTTAAAGCATAAATCAGATCATGTCTTTACCCCCACCTCTTGCTTGAAATTCTTCAATGGATTTCTGTTTCTGTTGAAAAAAGCTCAACTCCTTAATCTGGCCTGATAAAACCTTACATAATCTGTACTGTCACTCATTCCACTGTAGCCAAAATTGCCTTCTGACAGTAAGGGAATATATCAGTCTTTTTTCCATTTCAGGACCTTCACGTGTGTTGTTCTCTATGTATAAACTTTTCCTGATTCTACATGTAGTTGTATCTTTCTCACTCTTCACATCATTATTTCAAAAGCCATGTTTTTCTAAAAGGTCTTCTGTGGCCACACTGTAGAGTACTTATTCCCCTCTCTACTTTCTCTTCATTCCCTCTCCTAGCACCTGTTCTATCCCCGTGCTAACTATCACAAGCTATGCAAGTTTGACTTGTCCTATATATTTTTTTTGTTGTCCTATATAATTATAAGGTTTGTCAGGACACTATGCTCTGTCTCCTTTGTGGTAAATTGAACAAGGTCTTGGGCACATGGCAGTAGAGAGAAACAAGACTTATCGTGAAGGTGTTTAGAACAGTGCTATTCGGCCAGCGCCATGCTCAATAGGCTAATCCTCCACCTAGCGGCGCCGGCACACGGGGTTCTAGTCCCGGTCGGGGCGCCGGATTCTGTCCCGGTTGCCCCTCTTCCAGGCCAGCTCTCTGCTGTGGCCCGGGAAGGCAGTGGAGGATGGCCCAGGTCCTTGGTCCCTGCATCCCATAGGAGACCAGGATAAGTACCTGGCTCCTGCCATCGGATCAGCGCGGTGCACCGGCCGTAGCGCGCCGGTCGCGGCGGCCATTGGAGGGTGAACCAATGGCGAAAGGAAGACCTTTCTCTCTGTCTCTCTCTCTCACTATCCACTCTGCCTGTCAAAAAAAAAAAAAAAAAAAAAAAAAAAAAAAAGAAAAGAACATTGCTATACAAAGTGCATGCTTACTGATGGCTGTTTCACTGTTTGTTACCAGACTGAGATGATATAAAGAAAGAAATTGAAAGTAAGCCTTTCCAAACCTTTATAGTAATTTGACAGTGCAATATTATGGCTATTGAATATACTAAAATTTGGAGTATATTTTATATATCCTGTTTTTTTATTTCCTTCTTTTATAACTTATTTTAACTGCATTTTTGTTGGTCCATGAAAATTGGAGGAAAGCCTGGCCCATCTTCACAGATATTGTAAAAAGCACTATTTTAGAGGACATGATCAAGAAGCATAGAGGAGAAGACGGAATTTGTTCACCCTAACTTGTTAGAATATTGGTTTAGAGGTGATCTTTCCTTGTTAGTTTCATGCAGCACAATGAAACAGCAAGAGCAGAGAGAAAGAGAGCGAGAGAGACAGGGGAAGGAGGAGACAAGAGCGGGGAGGAGAGAGTGTTTACTATAATGGGAGCATCTTGGCAGAGGGAGAATGAGTGTCTCAAGTTGGCTACTTTAAGCTGACAAGTGCCTGTGACATTCTAAATGCATAGTAGGAAGCTGGACCTCAGCCCAGTCTCCACTCTCATGTCCTTGGTGTTCTGCAGCATCCTATATCCATTTGGAGAAGAAAAGGAATCCTGAGCTACCAGAGACATTGTGTACCCAGGGGAGATGACTGGGCTCTCTGGCACTTGGGACCAGTGGGAGTTTTTCCCTCCAAAGCCCTCTCCCTTGCTTGCAAAGCTAGGCTCTAGCCCAATGCGCTCTGTGTTTACATGCCATCTGCTGAGGTGTCAGGGATCACAACACGTGGCTTTGAGCATTTGAATTTTGTATTTAGAACATTACAAATGGGAGAACAAAGGAAGGGAAAGTAGAGAACAGAACAAGAAGACCTGGAAGGGGAAGGGAGCATAAGGAATAGTTGTTATTGGCAAGCCAAACAGCATGACTCAATCTCATTCTAATTCATTTTTTTTCTCCTAAACAAAGCAAGCTCCTCTCTGTTTCAAGAACATTCTAAGATCTGGTACGCCACAGAGTTCACTTTCTTATTCCTAGTTTATTTCTGTCTGTCTCTTTGGGTTCTATTTTATGAGTAAGCTTTTATTTTAGTAAAATTTTGGGAAAATTAGATTTCATCTAGTGCACGCTCCCATCATTATTTTCTGGCATACTAATAATGTGAATGAGGTGGTTGTGGAGGGAAAGAGAGAAGAGAGTGAGAAAGAAAGAAGGGGCATGAGACACACTCTCTCTCTCTCTCTCTCTCTCTCTGTGTGTGTGTGTGTGTGTGTATGTGAAATGAGGGGGAGAAGGTGACAGGATAGGAGATAGTGATGAAGATGTGATTGGTTCCAGTTAAGATACTGGCCCCTTGGACAGATTTCAAGCCAAGATTTGCAAAGCTGTTTTTGTTGTTTAAGCCCTTTTATCTTTTGCCATTTCACCATCATGAATGTGCAGCTTTTGCTTCATTCATTAGTGTTTGTCTTTATAAGTGCTCTTATGTTACTTTTGGAGGGCTGGCCTTCTGTTTCACTGAGATGGTTGAGTGGATAAAGCAGGAAGAGCCAGGTGCTTTGTTAGGAATCTAACCAACCGGGGTTGAAAATCTAGACTGGCATTGGATCAGCCAAGAGAGTCTGGGCAAGTTATACATTTTTCTGAGCCCATTTCCTGATCTATAAGAGATTCAGAGGGCTGACACTGTGGCATAGCAGGTAAAGCCACCGCCTGCACTGCCAGCATCCCGTATGGGCACCAATTCGAGTCCTGGCTGTTCCACTTCTGATCCAGCTTTCTGCTATGGCCTGGGAAAGCAGTGGAAGATGGCTCAGGTCCTTGGGCCCCTGCACCCGCATGGGAGACCCGGAAGAAGCTCCTGGCTTCAGATAGGTCCAGCTCCCACTGTTGTGGCCATTGGGGAGTGAGCCAAAAGATGGAAGTCCTTTCTCTCTTTCTGCCTTTGCCTCTCTGTAACTCTGCCTTTCAAATAAATAAATAAATCTTTTTTTTAAAAAAAAGATTCAGGGTGGTAAGTGGGCAGGAAGTCTTCCCTCATAGGCATTTTGAGATGATTAATTGAGAAGTCCAAAGAAAATAGCTAGCACAACAGAAAGAGTGTAAGATACATGGACTTCCTTCTCTTTTTTCCCCTAGTACAATGATTGACTTGCTTGCTTGCTGCTATGGCTGACAGCTGACATTACCTAACTGCCACTTGCAGCGTCAACAACTTTGTCAACTGTCTGGGGTTGGTGTTGACCTCAGCAGGGAAACTATCAGATCTTCTGAGACTGTGGTTGATCAGTACAGCACTGAATGAGCCCTGTTATTGCTCGTGTTCTCCTCTGGGCACCTCAATTGCTTGGGTTCTTTTTTTTTTTTTTTTTTTTTTTTTTGGTCTGTCTTTTGGGTTTACTAAATGTCTGTTGGGTCATCTCAACCCAGAGCCTGTCTGCCTTGTGTCTTTTCACTGGTCCTTCAGATTCTCAGCTCTGCTTAGAACCTGGCTAAGAGTACACATACCTCTCTTGACTTTTGCCCACTTGGACTAATTTCAAAGCTTCAGTGTGCCTTATGACTTTATATCCTCAGGGATGACAGGGCTTTGGTTTTGCTTCCTGTTCGTGTCCTCAGCATTCACCCAGCTGCTCTGCCTATGTAATTACTCCTGTTTTACTTTAGTCCAAACTGACCTCCAAAAGTGAAGAAATGTGGAGCTCAAAGTGATCTTATAGTGTTTTCCAAATTTTAGGCATTACTATACCTTTATAGTTCTTTGTAGTTCTTGTCCCGTATAGGTAGAATACCTGAAATACAATTTACTTAATAGTTTTCTTTACATTGACTACATTTTTAAACATAAGTATCTAGCCTCATGCCTTTAGAGTAGTATCTGTAAAATCGCAGAATTGATTGGATAGTTTTTTTTCCTAGTATACATTTAATGTAAATTCAAAACTTGTGAGTTAAAAAAGTTTTGCCATCTCATATACAAATAGCACATTCTTGGAGATAGTGATCAGGTAAAACTCTTCCATTTCATAGATTGAAAAATAAACTCACAGAGGTTTGGTTTGCCATAAGGCTAGTTGGATGAAGTCTTGGGATTCAAACCTGATTCCTAGTTCGCAGTCTAGTGCTTTATTGCATTATACCACATTGTCTCCATCATCTATTCCTTTTTTTTTAAGTCTAGGGTTCTTCATACAATCACTGAGATAGTATTATTGACAGATATAAAAAATAAATTATGATACATAACATGCCTAGGAATACAGTTTTAAGGATCCTAATCCAGGACCTTAACATGAGCAAAAGAGATTGCTTGACTGATAGAGTATCTACAGGGGCACTTCACAAATGTCCTAGAAAATAGAATCAAAAGATAGATTTATTGGGATGCAAAAAATCTGAAATCATGCATATTCTTCATAAAATGCACTTTTGTGAACATTTTGAAGACTGCCTGTATGCATGGATTTCAAAATTGCTTGCAACCACATAAACTTATATTTTAATTCCAGTTTCCATGAACTTTTTGCAGTACCATTGAACATGCTGATTGTTTCTGGGACCAGAGTATAAAAACAACAACATCTTACAGTCCTGGAAGAGAAAATAAGATTATGGGAAAACTTCTTAAAAAAAAAGAAGACAGGAGCCAGCATTGTGGCATTCGTGGTTAAGCTGCCACCTGCAATGCTGGCATCTCATATGGGCATGGGTTGAAGTCCTAGCTGCTCTGCTTCTGATCTAGCTCCCTGCTAATGGCCTGGGAAAGTAGCGGAAGATGGCCCAAGTCTTTGGGCCCCTGTACCCATGTGGGAGAACCAGAAGAATCTCCTGGCTCCTGAGTTATGGCTTTGGTCTGGCCCAGCCCTGGTTGTTGCTGCCATTTAGGAGTGAACCAGTGGAGGGAAGACTCTCTGTCTCTCTTTGTCTTTCTCTCTCTAACTCTGCCTTTCAAATAAACAAAATAAATCCTTTTTTTTTTTTTTCAAAAAAGGCATCACTAACTAATACAGAATTGAAAGAGACTTACTTTCTCTGTTGGGATATCCACTTCTGCCTTGACAGATCGCACCTCTGGCCTTATTCCTGGTGTAATCTTTTGTTTCTTCCAGGAATTGCACCAAGCTAAAATTTTCTGCAGATTTTTGTCCACTCTGAAATGTGCACCCTGATCTGTGACAGGACTTTGTTGAAGTACTCATGGAATAGCCAAGCCTTCTCACTTTAGGATTGTTACTAGAGAAGGTCCATGTAAAAGCACAAAGAAGTCTTTGCTAGATAGATGGAGCCCAGGATCAATGGGGAAACTAGAAACTATGGTGCAGATGATTCCAGGAAGCTTAGTCAGGCAATGTGAATATTCTTGGATTTGTATTTGTAGAAGAAAGGAGTGGTTCTGTGATGTTGCAACACCAAAACTTAGGTTAGACTTTGCTCCTGTGTGTGTGTGTGTGTGTGTGTGTGTGTGTGTGTTTATATATCCTCAGATTTCAGCCTGCTGACTCATTTGAAAAGGAAGCATCTTCTTAGCTCCACTTCTCCCTTTTTTGATCATCCACAAGACTTCTAAGTGGTTTTCATTTAGTTTTTGGGTTTGTGTCTTTGCATGAGGTATTTTTGATATTTTCATCTGCTTAAAAAAATCTGGAAACCATAGTGGGGATAATCTGTCTCATTATTATTATCAGAGATGGACAGTATTTCTTATCTATATTGCCAAATACAATTTAATATAGAGTACAGGAACTTACGGCGACACATGGCTGAGTTCAAATGAGAAGAAAGTCACTAGAGGAACAGAAAGGGTGGCAGCTCAAGACATGATAAATGAGTTCGTGTTTTCATTACTCAGACTGACATGATACTATATATTACTTACTTTTTGAAAGAACAGACTTTGCTTGTTCTTATAGTAGACATTCCCCCCAAGGTTCCATAATTCTAGTTTTTGAGGCATAAAACTTCTCACATTTATTATCTCATGATTTCTGTGGGTCAGAGGTCCAGGCAAAATTTAATTGGGTCTTTTGTCTAGGATCTCATGAGGCTGTAATCCAGGGTTGGATTCCCATCCAGAGGCTCAACAAGGGAAGGGTTCACTGGGTTGTTGGCAGCACTCAGTACAAGGTTTCATGATTCTGAGTTGTGTGTTAGGATTCAATTAATGATTCTTTCCCATAGCCTTGTCCTAGTGTTTCTCTCTTGGACTTTCATCACACAAGTTTTTATTTATCACAGGTCCGTATCTCGAAGTTGAAACAAAAGCTTATCTGAAGGATTGTCAGTAGGAATAAGAAGCATCAGCCAGAATTCTAGACCAGTAAAGGTCCTTATAGATTATCTGCTCATCCCAGGCCAACTGAAACAACCATGGCTCAGATCTTTCCTGAGGACAGAGCTTGCATCAGGGAGTAACGTTAGGCAACAGCTTCCAGCTTCTGGTGCCTTCAGGGTCTGCCTCAGCGTTCAAGGTGTGTGCTTGCTGGGCAGCTGCCAGTCAATGACTGAGCAGAGAGAGGATGCAGTATGCAATAGTTTGTCATTTGGGGGCAGCATGTGGCTCCTCTAGGGGCAATCTTCGCACTGGAACTCTCAGTTGTGTAGGCTGGCGCTTTCTTAGAGCTATGCCACAGTGTGAAGCCCTTCCTACCGAACTTTCCTCCTTTCCCCTTCCCTCCTTCGTACCTGTATTATAGTCTGAAGTTCTCCCTGTATATTTGTGTCTCCCTCCCTTTTATCTCTCATGAGTATTACTCATAAACATATATCTTGAACTTCTTATTATCTTAGCTTCTGCATCCAAAGGACTCATTCAACATATGAATGAACTCCCTCCATTCTCACATGAGTTTTATATTAAAAAAACTGAAATCCATAGCTTCTTGGTTGTAGTCTGTGTGACAACTCAGACATTCCAACCCCCGATTCAATATTAAACTTCAGCACCATGTACAACCACAATCACATATACAAAAAGCGGATTTTTATATATCTCTCTATAGTTTATGCTATTGAGTACTTGAACATTAAAAAATATGTTCATTTCTTTTCTCTTTGACTCTTAAATAAATGTATTTTAAATTAAAAACAGGGGAGAGAGAAAGAAACAGATCTCTGTCACTCCCCTCCCTCCCCCTCTACCCCTCTATCCCACCTGCTGGTTAATGCCCGCAACAGTACCTGACTGAGGTTGAAGCTGGAAACCAGGGACTCAATCCAGGTTTCCCAATGAAGGTGGCAAAAACCCAGTCATTTGAGCTATCACTGCTACCTCCCAGGGTCAACATTAGCAGGAAGCTGAGTCAGAAGTGGAGCCAGGTATCAAACCCAGGCATTTTTATATGGGCACAGGTGTCTTAGTTACTAGGCCAAATGGCAGCCCCTAAAAAATATTTTATTTCTGTTAAATTACTACTTTAGCCCTGTAGGAAGTAATAATATCTATAGTTTTGATTTTGATAAGCTAGTTTTATATTTTGCCAATACATATTAAAATATATTTCCATTAAAATTATGTAAAGTCACATTATGTCCTGTCAGTGATAAGTGGACCCTACATTTTTTTTTGACAGGCAGAGTGGACAGTGAGAGAGAGAAAGAGACAGAGAGAAAGGTCTTCCTTTGCCGTTGGTTCACCCTCCAATGGCCGCTGCAGCCAGCGCGCCGTGGCCAGCACACCATGCTGATCCGAAGGCAGGAGCCAGGTGCTTCTCCTGGTCTCCCATGGGGTGCAGGGCCCAAGCACTTGGGCCATCCTCCATTGCACTCCCAGGCCACAGCAGAGAGCTGGCCTGGAAGAGGAGCAGCCGGGACAGAATCCAGCACCCCGACCTGGACTAGAACCCGGTGTGCCAGCGCCGCAGGCGGAGGATTAGCCTATTGAGCTGCGGCACTGGCCGACCCCACATTTTTAAACACTGCAATGTATACTCTCTTTCTAGGTCAAATAAGGTAGAAGAGAAGGAAAGAGGAGATGAAGGAAGGAAGAAGGAGGGAGGAAGGAGAGCAGAATATTTATTGGTGAGGCAGAAATGAAAAAAAAAATCAATAATTGTGTCAGGTACCTTGTTGTGACATCTATATTTTCTGCCAAGCCTTAATCTAAACTGCATTGAGAGAAAAAGAACCACAATCTTTTACTTAATCGAGTACCTAAGCAGCAAATTGAATGTATTCAGATTAAGAGATTTGTCCTCATAAAAACTTGGTTCATATGTCCCCAAAATGGACTGAAGTGCTCCACTTGGAGCCAATTATTAGAGAAGATGCACACTACATTTCAAAGTAGTAGCTCTAGTCTTCGTCTTATAAAGTGTTTGTACATACTTCCTAGGAAAGAAGCTTAAGTAACATTTGGCTTCTCATTTAGAAAATACTCATTATTAAAATAAGATCTCTCCTTTGATTTAAGGAACCTGAGAATATAATTACAATAATCTTTCACCTTTGTTGCTATTCTTTTGGTTTAAGAGCTTTATAATGATCATGATTCTGTTGTGCTAATGAAGCAAAATTGGGGTTAGAACTCATGTTTTGTATTAATTGAATAGATTCTTAGTATTGTTGTTGTAATTTCATATTTCTCTTTCATTCTATGGAGATAGTGTTATTCAGAGCCTCTGCCAAACAGATATTACTAATTTATAAGCCATTTTGTTCATTCCTAAACAAACTGCCCTTACAGGGAAAGAAGAAATATACTATAATATAAACCTTAATGACATATTGGCATCTAGAATATCACACCTTTAAAAGGCCTGGTAAGTTTGAAGGTAAAGATTCAAATTGTGATGCATGTAAGTAGAAAGGTGGCTATACACTTTGACAGGGTCACTTAATACACTACGTTGAAATCTTCTCTGGCATCTAGTTTGAAAAGATTTGGTTTCATCTTCTGAAAGAAAAAATCTTGTAGAGATGTGCATATATTCTTGGATTAATTGGGACAGAGTCGGTTTCCTGTGTCATCTGTCCTATGGCTTATATTTTAAAGCTGATTAAACTATAGTTTACATTATAAATCTAAATTGAATCCAAGAATAATAAGTGAGGAATCATGTCGAATAATTTTTAAGTGAGGAGAAAATGTATCTTCATGGATAAAATGAAGACAGTATAATTGAATGCTACTGCATTCAGGTTTTAGTATTTACTGAAGTCATTTTTCCAAGCTCCTAGAGAATACATTAGGTACTTCATGTATTTCCTTTTTGGGTGATTACAGATGACACAAACTAAATACAGCATGCTGCCCAGGGACACTTTGCTTGTTCTTACCAGGTTAGCAAGCATGTAGTGATAACCTCTTGAATGTTTTCCCAGGATCACGACCTACAGAAAGAAGAAAGAAGAAATTTTACTTATTCAGGAAGGGCATTTTCAACTGCACAAACAGTGAAATGGCTGGAACATGCTTTTAAATGATGAACAAAGTGGTGTTAGGACTTTAAATACAGTACAATCAGTTAATTGGACCAGATTCCTTGTTGATGCATTTCAGTTGCAGCCAGATAAAACAGGAAGAATTGACAATATCAAAGTTAAAATGTCAAAACAAAGAGGGGCAAAAATCCTCTAAACTTCCAGGTCAGTAGCATCATTGTCACTTAAAATAGATGGCAAAAGCAATGAAGCTGATGATTCTTCCACCCATGAACTGGATTTCTGTACTTAGCTGTTGAGATAGAAAATGAGCTGAACTTTGCATACAAATTAGAAAATAGAATGTACTGTACATTTTTGTGGTTATCTGGAATGCTTAGGGAATAGAACACTTGAAGAATGGGGTTAATGGGATTTTCAGGTTAACTGAGGTTGCTTTTGCTTATTGAAAACTTTCCTAAAAGGCTTTCTTTCCATTTCCTACCTGAATATGAAACACCTGTGATTCCCTGCACATCTTTTGGTGCTGATCACCATGCCTTAGGGCAGTCGGGGAGGGGGTTCCCCTCAGGGGACATTTGGCAATGCCTGGAGTCATTTGTGGTTGTCACAACTGGGAGGTGTACTGTTAGCATCTGGTGGGTGGAGGCCAGGCTTGTTGTTAGACATCCTGCAGCACTCAAGGCAGCCTGCACAACCAATGAAAATGTCAGTAGTGCTGAGGCAGAGAACCCCTTCCTCGAGGTCATCATTCTTATCACAGCTTTCATGAGGAAACTGTATTAATACTACACCTTCTAGTTTAGAGATGACATTTTTGTTATTTTAAAATGTTATGTGTTTTTCAGATTTATTTATTAATTGAAAAGGCAGAGTTAGAGATGTTTAAAATATTTATTTATTTTTAGATTTATTTCTTTTTAAAGATTTATTTATTTATTTGAAAGGCAGAGTTACAGTGAGAGAGAGAGAGAGATCTTCCACCTGCTGGTGCACTCCCTGAACAGCCAAAAAGGTTGAAGCCAGGAGCCCAGAACTCCATCCAGGTCTCCCATCTGGGTGTCAGGGGCCCAAGCACTTGGACCATCCTCTACTGCTTCCCCAGGCCATTAGCAGGGAGCTGGATCAGAAGTGGAGCGGCCAGAACTTGAACCAGCACTCCAAAATGAGATGCCAGTGTTGCAGGTGGTGGTCCAATCTGCTGTACAACACTGCCCCCATTTTTATTATCTTAACATATGTATGTGAGTTGACTATTTTGCAATCAAATGTATTGGTTGGAAGTTGGAAGATTTTCACTAAATACTTGGTTTAAATTTACTTCCTTGTAGAAAAGCACAGCAAAATTTCTGGCAAATGGAGGATTTCATAATTCTGCGCACTATTTTACACATAATACTCCCATTTTACCCTATTCCCACAAGCCCTATGCCAAAAATTCTAAAAAAGAAAAGACCAAGGGCAAAACATGACACATTTTGCAGTGAAACCTCACCTATCTCAACATCAGTAGGGTCATAGCTGCCGCATAAAAGAAAGAATTTGAAATAATAGACATTACTCTCTTAAGTACTGGGTTTTGAGCATTTCTGATGGAATCTTTCCCTAAAATACAATATACACAGCCCTGAGTTTTTCAGCAGAAGTTACTGAACACAATAAACCATAGGCTGATGACTCAGGCATTCACAACAAATATCCATGATTATACTGTGCAGTGGTACAACATGGTCTACTTCGTTTTGTCCCCTCCTTCTTCTTTAAGTCAGTCTGTCACTTCCTCTGCCAACAATGTACCTCTTTCTAATATCACTCCCTGCCTGCATCTACACCCCTTATTGTTTGCAGCTTTTAATTTACTCTGAACTGGAAAACTAAGATTGGTAAGAATCGTATGTGAAAGAGTTAAGAAAGCATTGGAAGCAAGGATGAGGAATTAATTATGGGCTTTAGTACAGCAGCTTTGTGACACCTAAGTGTTCCTATCTTTAGCAAACTTTCCCATGGCTTCTAGTTTAAGGCTAAGTTTTGGAAGGATGATGTGAAAGAGCTACCTTCAAATAAGTGAGCTTGCTCTGAACAGACCATCTGTGCCTGGATTAAAAGCAGATATTGTAATCGTTTCAAGTTTTTCTGAACCTGAAAAACAATGTCTTCATGAATGACCTGTTCCCACATTTCTATCCATTATGTACTTACATAATGCACCTCTCAAAACAGTCTTGTAGATGTTGTACAGTCAGGTCCCACTGAGACAGGAAGGCCAGATTACAGGCAGGGAAATGGGGGCTCAGGCAAGGTGAGTGATTTGCCTACAAACAGTGAGTGATGAGGTTGGGCTCTTGGCTTCTTCGGGGCTCTTCTCACTACCCCGTGGTTTTCTTTTGCTTCCTCTCACCTTCCCTGTGAGCAAAGGACTGTAAACTCTGCCTCTGGTGAGAGAGACCTACGCTGTTTCCTCTCAGGTTCTTTCCTTATTTCTGTCTAAGCTCTATCATATGTCCTTGGGAATATTGCTCATTTTTCTGGCAGACTCAAAGCCCTCTGATTTTATTATGTTGAGGCTTGTCAGTGAATTAAAAATTTAACAAATGTATGGTCCCAACTTGCCACCCAAAGTTGACAAATGTCCTCAGTAAGGATGTTTCTCACAAGCAGATACTGAAGAATATGTCCCAGAAGGTACCTAACAACTCATTTTGTGTCATGGCAGCATGAGAAATCACCTCCTCAAGACATTCATTAACCTTTCATTTCCTCTATAAATAATCAGTCAGAAATGTAGCTCATAGTTTAAATTAATTGAAAACAGATATCTCATAATCATGTTTCTCTCTCTCTCTCTCTCTCTCTCTCTCTGTCTCTCCACCCCCACCCCCAATCCCTCCCTCTCTCCAGTTGAAATTACTTAAGGGCTTGCCTTGCCAGCACAACATTCAGATGTATGGTTCCATTTCTCTGGAGCACCTTGAACCTGTCTCTTCCTGAAGACTTCCCTATCTGTGGCTTTAGACATCTCTTTTTCCTCTTCTCTAAGAACTTAAAGCAAGTATGGACTTTTGGTATTTAGCACATAGAAATGCTCTGCCACTTAGAATAGGTTACATCTCAATAAACCCATCATAGATTGGAAATATTATATGCAAAAAATGCATTTATACACCTCATCTCCAAAACATCATGGTTTAGCCTAGCCTGCCTTAAACATACTGAGAGCACTTATATGAGCCTACAGTTGGACAAAGTCACAGCCCTTAAGAGAGCAATTTCAGTTACCATGAAATTTTTTGTGAAGCAGCTATGACCCTGCTGAGGACCATGCTAGTGTAGGTGAGTCCTCACTGCCAAAAATGTCACATCTTGCTCTTGGCATTTCCATTTTTTAAAAAAAAATTTGGTACAAGGGTTATGGAAATAGAGGGGGCTAGGAGTATTGTATTTGCTATAAAAATAATTATATAGTTAATGGGAATGGTTCTTGTTCAATGAGCCCTGAATCTTTATTCTTTTCATGGATGATCGAGGTATAAATTGTACCCTCAGTTATATAATGACTCTGGTAACCACGAGAATATTCAACTTTGCTTTTACAGTAATTATAATAGCTCTTTCTGAATTAGTTTCAGAACTTTAAGTATAAAAGCTGTTTTTACAGTTGACTATGAAATTTAAGGAAAAAAATACCAAGTTCCCCAACCCATGTTCTGCATTCACTTTGCCTTTTAAGGTTTGTTGGAGAGGACGGATGGATTGATACAATGACAGGTATGATAAATGCAATATGGGGAAATGTGTGAGATGTAGATAAAATTCATTGGTTTAAAGAAATCCGTTTTTCTTCTTAAATGTGGGATCTGGAAGAAAAAATGCCTCAGTCTCATTCACTGAAGCTTAAACAGCAATTTGCCGAAGAAGAAGGTCTTACATAGTAACACTGCCATGCATAGAGCACCAAATTTCTTGTCAAGTCAGTGAATCATCATCTACCCATTTCCAGATTTCCCCTTACCTACCCCACTCACCCACTTATCCGTGCCATTAGGTTCTGGGTATCACTGGTTAAAAATAGTTTATACAATATTCAGTTGGTTTTTTATATAAGAGGCCCTTTCTTTTTCAATTTAATGTTTAATCTAGACACTTTTTATAATTTTAGAAATTTGAAATGAAATTGCTCCACAAGACTACTTGAGAGAGGCCCACAGATCCTTTGGGAGGCAAAAGCATCTGTTTTTCTATGCTCACATTTTAGAAAAAAATATGTGTGGAGAAGTGTGTATGTTTTTTCCCCCTTAGATCCATCTGGTATGCAGATTAGGTTATTTGCAGACCTAAGTATCTCCATGTTTGGATTTTCTACATCAGTGCCAAAAAAGGATCTATGTATAAAGATTGATCTTGCTTTGGGTACAGACCATTCCTTGATGTTCACCTTAATCAGTTTTTCTTTTTTTTTTTTTTTTTTTTTTTTTTTAAAAAAAAAAAAAAATCAGTTTTTCTTTGATTCAGGGCGGCTGGGGGAGAAGTGTGAGTGTGCAGGGGTTTCTGGTTTCTAGTTTAGCTGGTTTTCCTCATTTATTGTATGAATATTTTCTCGGTAAGAAAAAGCTATTAAACTATATTATTTATGTTCAATGAGAAGACATTTTAGCCTCCTTCTCCCTTTTCTGCACTCAGTTAAAAAAAAAAATAGTTCCCATTGCCCAAGGCACCCTATCTCATTTTGGCAGTGTGGCAAGTGTAATGAATGGTATGCTACAGAGAGCAGCCTTAGAACATGTCACACCTCTCAGAAGAAATCTTAGATATGGTAAGAGGTGCTCATCACTGTGAATGAAAACTCCAATCTACGAAATTACTTAAGTCTTAGTAAATACATATCAGAAGTCCATTCTGTTAGACTTGTTCTCTAATAATCTCAGTCTGCACACACATGCTCTCCTATAACTGAGTGGCAGTGCTTCACATTGCAGTCATCTGACTGGAGTAAATGCGCTGGGTTAGTGAGGCACAGAGGAGCCAATCACGCGTACCAAAGTCAGTCCAATGGCAATGGGGGTAGGGAGGGTGCAGATGGAGAAATAAAGGCTGAAGCTTTCTGGAAAGAAGGAGAATGGAGATAAAACCATGAGCTCTCATTGATGCTTATGCTGTCTACACAGAAGCTTATGCAGACAGACAGCAATTGAAGAAGGCATTACATACAATGCTAGGATGTGAGGATTAGAGGACAAGGATTTTACCAAGGAACATGTCTGTTGGAAGTTTCATTCCCCATGTTTTACTATTGCATTCATCACGACCGAATGGAATATGTGGAAGATTTAATGCTAAACAGCAGGAAAGACAAATAACTCATACAAGTAAGATGCAATAAATGACTACAACTAAGTTAAAGGCGCAACAGATTACTCTTTATCAAGACTGTAATTTTGGGGATAAGGAACCACTGAAGTGCATTTCGACCTTTGTGGGAATGTTTGGTTGTCTTAGCCCTAAAACAAGAGTTTTCAAATTTCACTCCTAAAACTTCCTTAGTGATTTTGTAGCTTGTCTGTAGAACACACTACTACTATTTACTTAACATTTTTAACTTACCTATTTACCAACATTTAGCCATATCCAAAGTGATAACAACCATGAAACCACATGTAAGAAAATAAGTGCTACTTATGAAAATATATCCATTCAGGCAAGTGTCAGCCCAAGTCCTCTCTTATACCATCAGGAGTGGTGGGAAATAGTTGTATCTTTAGGAAAGAGACTGCAGATCACATTCCATTGTCCTGAAGAAAAGGTTAATTTGCCTTAGTTTCTGGTTCAAATCTTAAGTATTATTCCCACCTACTTCTAAAGATCCTCGAGCCTTGTAAGGCAGCCAAATGATGGGACAGTTTAGGAGGTAGCAAATGATACCTGGGATTAGGTACAACTGACGCATCTAGACTCACACAACCATTCTTAGGCAATTTGCATGTACTGCCTTTCCCAGGAAGCATTGCGTCTTCGATCAGCTACAGTCCTTAGTCCTGGGCCAATAATAAGTACATTAAGCACCTGGATCTTTCCACCAGCCAGCTTCCGTAGAATAATGCTATCTAGTACAATGCATTTCAAACACTGTACCTTTTCTTGGAGTACCTCATCTAGAGAACCTTTTTTTAGCACCTTATTTATATCAGTAAATACTCCAGTCACTTTTTTTTTGGAGAGAAGGTTGAAATGGTTTCAGTCTCCAATCTAGAGTAGTCCAGCAGAAGGAAATTAGTTTCTCTTGAACATGTCCTTATATATGACTTTTGTAGAGTCTCTGTATTTTGTACAGGGTATCTACCCAAATTCATGATAGATTTAGTTTAGCCAGTGCATTAAAATTATTTATTTATTTAATTTATTTGAAAGGTAGACAGCTAGTGGTCGTCTATCCACTAATTAACTCCTCAAATGCCTATAATAGCCAGACTGGGCCAGGCTGGAGCTGGGAGTTAGGAACTTGATCGGATCTCTCAAGTGGGTGGCATGGTCCCAATTATTTGAGTCATCACCTGCTGCCTTCCAGGGTGTGTGTTAGCAGGAAGCTGGAATTGAGAGCACAGCTGGGACTTAAACCCATGCACTACAATGTGGGATGTGGGCATCCCAAGTGGTATCTTAACTGCTGTACCAAATGCCCTCTCTGAGATAGTGCTTTTTAAAAAATTTATTTATTTGGAACACTTACAGAGGGAGGGAGAGAGGGAGAGAGGGCTGGAAGGCTGTTCCACTTCTAATCTAGCTCCCTGGTAAGGGCCTGGGAAAAGCAGTAGAAGATGGCCCAAGTGTTTGGGCCAATGTGAGAGACCCAGATGTAGCTCCTGGCTCCTTGCTTTGCCCTGGCCCAAGGCAGTCTGTTGTAGCTATCTGGGAAGTGAACCAACACATGGAAGATCAGTCTTTGTCTGTCTGTCTGTCTGTCTGTCTCTCTTTCTCTAACTCTGACTTTCAAACAAAAAAGTTAAAAACAACAAAAAACAGGGAGGTGCAGGTATGTATCCTAAGACATATGAATGCATTTTCTCTTTCTGCAATGTTGTCTCCAGCATTCAATCTGTGAGATCTTAAAAGATTTATTTATTTGAAAGGCAGAGTTACAGAGAGAAGGAGAGAGGGAAAGGGAGAGAGCGAGAGAGGAGATCAATATTCCATTTGCTGGTACATTCCCCAAATGGCTACAACTGCTAGGGCTGGGTCAGGCTGATGCCAGGAGCCTTCCAGGTCTTGGAAGCACTTGGACCATCACTTGGGCCATCATCTGCTGCTTTCCCAGGCATTTTAGCAGAGAGCTGGATCAGGACTGGAGCAGCTGGGACTTGAACCGACACTCATATGGGTTGCCAGTGTCGCAGGTGGTGATTTAACCCACTGTACCACAACACTGGCTCCTCTTTGATTTTTTTTTTTTTTGACTACTGAAGTAGGTAAGTGACCACATTTATATTTTCAAATAAAAGCAAATATCTCTCAGATACTCAATATGCTTTTTAGGCCTTTGATTTTCAGGGTAATTGCTTACTTGGCAGGTTTCTCCCTCTTCTGGGAGCCATGTCATTCAAGTAGGTCTCATTTTGCAAATGGATGACAAATGACAGAGGCTTAGTTCATGGGAGGTAAAACAGAGGATTCTCCTAATTCACAAATGTTTGCTTGGGTCCTTCCACACTTGCTGTCTGGATCTGGCACTATCTTCCCCACTCTGCCAGCTCACAGACCTTTGTGATCACACGGACACACAAACAGTTCAAGCACTCCAGGCAGAATTACAGACTTTCAGCTCAACACAGGGGGCTCCTGAAAGCCAACTGTTCAGCATTCAGGAATTTTGTGAGCCAGCTATTAACCACTGATAGCTTGAAATCAGCTATGATGGGAGCATTAATATCACAGAAATTGGTCAGTGCTACAAACCAGGGCTTTTGTTTTTCTTTTTCCAAGAGTTAGTTTTCCAGCACGCCACTGGGCTCAGAAGGACTATGGATTGAGGTCTCTAGTGGTTGGAGGAGCTGCCTCTATTAACCATGTTTGATTCTTCTTTTCTTTTAATGAACATTTGTTGAGTGCCTGCTCTGTACCAATTCTGAGGCTAGCCCCTGGGGAGACAGAGGTCAGCAAAAGCTTGTCCCTAGCCTGGAGGAGCTCACACTCCAGTGAGAAAGACAGCTAAGCTAACAGACAGTTACAAGCCACTAGGAGAACAGAAATATGAACAAGGTACAACTGAGAGAGAAGGATGAACTCAAAACCTGCTATACATCGAAAGAACTTTGTCTCTGACCTAAGATCTGATCACTGTTTTTTCCTGAGGCTTTTATAAGTGGGAACCCGACAAATAGGTAAGCTAAATAGAATGCTACTTTGAAAATGAAGAGAGATGCGTTTCAGGAGACTATTTCTCTTGATTTCATGAGAGCCTTGCTGTTTTCCAGTGCTTACACACTAGAGGAGAGATTTTTTATTTGGAGCAAGTAAAAGCATTAAGTGTGGTGGTATCCAGGGCTAACTCCATAAGAAATTGTGACTGGAATGATTTGTGAGAAAAGCTAAGCGTGAAGGGGAATACGTGCTGAGATAGTAAATAGAATGGCAGCATAGCCCAGCCTTGGCAGTTGTAACCTGGATAACCTTAGGCAAATCACGTATCCTCTCAGCCCCAGTTGTCCATCTGTGAAACAGAAAACATGATAGTCGAGAGGCAGTACAATAGAGTGGTCAAGACTACAGGGTTCTTACTTTGCTGTGTAACTTTGGGCAGTTTTTTTTTTAATTTTTTGACAGGCAGAGTGGACAGTGAGAGAGAGAGAGACAGAGAGAAAGGTCTTCCTTTTGCCATTGGTTCACCCTCCAATGGCTGCCACGGCCAGCGCATCACGCTGATCTGAAGGCAGGAGCCAGGTGCCTCTCCTGGTCTCCCATGGGGTGCAGGGCCCAAGGACTTGGGCCATCCTCCACTGCACTCCCTGGCCACAGCAGAGAGCTGGCCTGGAAGAGGCGCAACTGGGACAGAATCCGGCGCCCCGACCGGGACTAGAACCCGGTGTGCTGGCGCCGCAAGGCGGAGGATTAGCCTATTGAGCTGCGGCGCTGGCCTAACTTTGGGCAATTAACTTAAACTTTTAGGGGTCTCAGTACCCTATCTGTCAGATGAATCTATTACTAGTAGCTGCTTCATAGAATTGCGGGGAAGAATATGTGAAATAATGTAATCTGTAGTTCTTAGCATGAAGACCAATGCTTATCCTACATTAGTTAAGTTCTATCTTATTTATTCCTTATTGCAATGCCCCCTTCTCCTCCCACCCTGTCCCCCATCCCTACTGAAGTCACATCCATCCACCAAGGCCCAGCTCATATAGAGCCTACTCCATGAAGCCTCCCCTGATTTCAGGTCCTCCAACCCCAAAAGCTAGAGAAGAGGTTTGCTCCTGCTATGGGGTGGAGGATATGGACAGGCATCAGTGCTCAGGTGCAGAGGTGTGTGGGGTCACTGGTTAGGATAGCACTAGGTTACAGATGGAGGGAAAGTATGGGGTTTGCATTTGGACATTTGAGTTCAGGGTGCAAAAAGGATAAAAATTTGAGGGTAAACCATCAGGAACAAAGTAGTCCACCCTTCCATCTTCCTCTAATCTCTCCTCTCTTAGCTCCAGATGGGTTACAGTAACCATGGCTCAGGAAGGATGTGTGTGTGTGTGTGTGTGTGTGTGAAAGGCCTCTATGTGCAGGTCTTAACCTAAGTAGGCATATGCAGTCATCCCAGTGTTTCTACCACAGGGGAGATTGGGGGTAGGGGCAGGTGGTGAAGGAGGAGAGAAAAGAAATCTGACCATGTCAGTAAGATGGATCTCTCCTCTGCACTGCAGAACATTGCCTGGGGGTCTAGGGCTTCCCCACTCTGACAGTCACAACTGGACCTTGGCACTATGCACACTTCATTTCAGAAGCAGGGAGGCGTATCTTTGCCAGGCCTTTTTACTTGTATCCACAGGGGCCTTGGGGTAGAGAGAACACTATGGAACACAAAGTATATTCCCTGGAGGCCCAGGCTACATGAATGTCTTAGAATAGTAGTTCTCAAAGTGGATCACCTGGGAAATCTGTGGAAATTCAAGCATCTGACCTCCTCTCCAGAGAGTCGAATTCACAAGTCTGGGTTAGGGCCAGGGAGTGTGCATTTTAACATTTCATTTCAAGAGAGTCTGATGCACACTGAAATTTAGGAACCACTCTTTGCCTGATAATAAAAGCACTTGGAAAACCCAACAGCAGGACTCTCAATGATGTGATCCTCATGTAAGGGGGGTATGAAGGGAGACTCTGAGTGTTCCAGGTGCTCAGTGAGTGTATGAGACTCTCCCATGAGAAACCTTGGGCAGGCAGGAGCCATATGAAGGCACTCAACCAGCCTGCTGAGAAAAGAGCCAGAGGAGGAATTTCTGAACGATTTTTTGTTTTAAATAGGACTCCCCCAGAGTCAGATACTGCCACAAAGACTTAAGGACCAGTAGTGTAATTGGAGGTAATTCCAGGAAGAACTGGACAGGGAGGAGGAAAATGAGACAGGGAAGGGCAAGCAACCCATACAGGTCCATGAATGAGCAGATTAGCTCTGGTGACCTCTGGGAGTGGTGGGGAACACATCCACCAGAAGGGCCAGGAAGTTGTGTCTTTGACTTTCCATTCCCATTCCCCGTGGGCTGATAGCTGTTGTCAGGAGTATTACTTCCTCCCCAACATTTCTGTCTTGAGGCAAAGTCTTCAAGTGGAGAACAGCATGTACTTACAATAGGAGGCTGTTGGCATGTACAGGAAAGGCTAGTGCCAAGGGGATACATACGGGTAGGACACCTTTGCTATACTGCGATGACCCTTACGTCACACATATACAGCACTTTAAAGTTTACACGTTGCCTTGACATACATCACTGCAAGTGATCAAACCAAACCAATCCATGAAGTAGGCAAGAAAGCATAGCAGATGAGACTGGCCTCTGGAGTGAGACTGACCAGTTCCTCCTCTTCCTGGCTGAGGAGGCGTTGGGCAAGTCATTTTACTTTTCCACACCTCAGGTTCCACATTTGTCAATTAGGAATCATTATGGTACTGCTCTTTGGGTTATTGTGAAGCCTAAAGGGAGAAAGCGCAGTTAAAATTCCTAGCAGAGTGCCTGGGATGTAAAGGGATTCAACCAGTGCTGTTTCGCTTTCTTCCATCCCTAACTCTTCACTCGTCTCGTGTAACCCCACAGCTTAAACCTGCAGTGTGTGACACTGAGGTAGTGTTTCTAACATGGACGGCTTAAAGGATAGCGTACCCTGGAGAAAAGTCCAGGTTGCTGATGAAGCAGAAGATGGTGCCGTTTAAAATAGTATGCAGAGGGGCTGGCACTGTGGCATAGCAGGTAAAGCTGGTGCCTGCAGTGCCAGCATCCCATATGGACACCAATTCAAGTCCTGGCTGATCCACTTCTGATCCAGCTCTTCTGTGGCCTGGGAAAGCAGTGGCAGATGGCCCAAGTCCTTGGGCCCCTGCACCCTTGTGAGAGACCTGGAAGATGCTCCTGGTTCCTGGCTTCCAATTGGTTCAGCTCTGGCTGTTGCAGCCACTTGGGGACCGAACCAGCAGATGGAAGACCTCTCTCTCTCTCTCTGTCTCTCTGTAACTCTGCCTTTCAAATAAATAAATAAATCTTAAAAAAATAGTATGCAGCCCGGAAAAAAGGCATAGTGAGGGATGGGCACTGAACAGGTTGAGATATAGAAGAGAGGACTGGGGAAGGTTTTCTCCTGGAGAGGAAGGGGGCATCTTTGAGACCAGGTTTTGAATGATGGGGAGAGGGAGAGGCTGTCGCTGGCAGTGATAAGGAAAGAGAAGTTCCCTGGTGGGAAGATGCCCTGGTAATGCGACATAGCAGGAGATCACAGAAGCTAGCATTTATTGAGCATGTATTGTATACAGGGCACTGTGTTAAATGGTTTTTACTTTATCACATTCAAGCCTTACCAAAACCTTTTAAGGTAGGAACTATTATTCATTTTATTTTCCAGCTTAGGAAATGGAGGCCCAGAGAAGTGGGGGTAATTTGCTTCTGGCCTCACAGGCAGACAATGATGGAACCTGAAGTTAAAATCAGATTTGTGCAATTCAAAAACCCATTGACTAAGTGTTGGTGTGATAATAATAATCATTACTAGTGATAAGAACTATATGGCTGTGGGATGGTCAGCTCCCACCATGAATTCCCTTCACAAAGACTGAACACCTACTGTTATTATGTATTATGACCCAAGTAAGGAACAGTTGTGGCCTCAATCTTCAGAAATTCTCCTTTTGTTGCTGGGGATATCCCTTTGGCTTCCTCTAATTATTTTGCAAAGATTTGTGCTTGGTTCATATGATCACGACTCCAATTTTCCATCCGCTATCAGCATGTGACATGAGTTGTCATTGTTTAATCACAAGCTGTACTTGTGATGAATGTTGGATAATCAGAACAAAAGTATAGGAAAAATAATTAGAGGGAACCAAAGAGAAGTGGCTCACAGCCTTGAACAAGAGACTGCACAGGTTTCTAGGATTCAGTTCCTGAAGCTCTGACAATGTATTTTGATCCTTGTCTGAATGCAAATGAATGACTCCATCAAATCATAGGCAGCTTGTCACAGTGCAGGTTATTTAGCTAGTTAATTAAAAGTCTGAGTAAGCTGGTGCCTCTCTGTACTGGGCTCTGAAGAGAACCAAACTTGTGTTCTGACCAGGCAAGTTAATTTAAAATGAGTGACCTCAATTGGGTAATGGCTGCAAGTTCAAATTCAAGAATTGCTATAATTAGTCCCACATGGATCTTAATTGTTATTTCAGGAAACAGAGTGGGGAAAGGGGAAAGAGAAAATTCCTAAGTCCAAAGTACAGGTTATTAGCCATACCTCTAAGAAATAGGGGAGCTGACTGGGGCATGGCACAGTTAATTTTGTACAACAAGACTTCCCTTGCTATCTTTCCAAATGCAGCCTTTTAGATATGGTAATAAAGTAGGTCTAGCTCTTTAGGAAATAAGGACTAGAATTCAGCACTCCTAACCATGTGGTCTTAGTCAAGTTATTTTACTTTCTTATGTCTGTTTCTCTTCTGTGCAATGTAAAAAAAAAACCATATTGGTCCTACCTACCTGAGAGGATGGAAGAAGGTACTTTATGAAAAGGCTTTGAAAAAATATGGACAGCTCTACAAGGCAATATATATTCTTCACTTCAATAGAGTTTACTAATCAAAGATTTTTGATTTTAGAATATATGGTTACTCTAGGTATGGCCTTTAAATGTTTTTCCTTAGACTTTTCCATGAAGCAGATACTGTGTCAAAAGGTGAAAAGATCATAGAGGCACGGTGTTAAGCACCCACAGAACTGAAAATGAGTTGGGCTTTGTGGGCTTTGGGGGGAAGTCAGAGAGCACACAAATTCTGTATTTTTTTTAATTACAAAATTGGATTCTTCTATATTCATGTTAATATAAATCTTTTCCTTGAAAATGTGTTCTTGCTTCGGATCAGCGCAGCTCTGGCCGATGCGGCCAATTGGGGAGTGAACCAGTGGATGGAATACCTCTCTCTCTCTCTCTCTGCCTCTCCTTCTCTCTCTGTGTAACTCTGACTTTCAAATAAATAAATAAATCTTTTTTATAAAAAGAAAATATGTTCTGGCACAGCACTGGGGTACCATGAGGTGAGAGTAAGTCACAGTGACAGTGGGATGGCTTTATCCCCGCTGATTTTTTCATATGAATACTTGGGTTTCCCTTTAGTGTTCTGATACATTCTAATTGCCCATATATTCCTAAGCTCTGGGAGCTAAAAGTAATAAGAATTTGTACAATGGTAAAAATTAAATAAATGAAAAAATCATAACCCAATGAAAAAACCGTACAAGATGAAGAATTTGGCCATTTGGGGATGCACAAAATGAATACATTTGAAACTGCCTTTCTTTTCCAATTGCACTTTTTAAGAGAAATTGTGTTTTTATGCCCATCTGAGTCCCCCTTAATGGAATATAAGCATCTGAACAGAGATTTACAACCTATGCCTACTGACAGTAATCACAACTGTTTATCCTTCAACCCTAACCAAAACTCATTAAAGCAGTTTGCTTTTAAATCAGAATCTGCATTCTGCCTTGTTAGATGAGCTAAGCAAATAAGGGGAGTTGAATCTCTCAGAATGCTGTTACTATCCTAGGGCTGTTCCCTTTGCCGAAAAGAGCTTGAGGTCCAAACAAATAAATCAATGGAACAAAAGGCCCTGGCTCCACATTACCCATCATCTCTATAAAACACTGATTGATGGCAGGGAGCATCAGAGAACAAAGCTTTGCTAGAATTTTGCAAAGGTTTACATTGTGGCTATGTAGTCACCCCATACGTCTCCCTACGGAGTTCCTGTTGTACACCATGAGTAAAAGCCACAATGGGCCAGCGCTGTGGCTCACTAGGCTAATCCTCTGCCTGTGGCTCCGGCACCCCGGGTTCTAGTCCCGGTTGGGGAGTTGGGTTCTGTCCCGGTTGCTCCTCTTCCAGCCCAGCTCTCTGCTGTGGCCCGGGAAGGCAGTGGAGAATGCCCCAAGTACTTGGACCCTGCACCCACATGAGAGACCAGGAGGAAACACCTGGCTCCTGGCTTTGGATCGGTGCAGTGCGCTGGCCGCAACGCGCCGGCCGGCCATAGTGGCCACTTGGTGGGGGGTGAACCAGTGGAAAAAAGAAGCCCTTTCTCTCTGTCTCTCTCTCTCACACTGTCTAACTCTTCCTGTCAAAAAAAAAAAAAGCCACAATGTGCATCACATACCTGACTAGTGATTTTTCGCCAAACAATCAATGTCTGGACTGTTTTCCTCTAAAAGAGTCAGAAAGCTTATTTATTTAATTCAGCAAATATTTACTGAATACCTTCCAGATTACAAGCCATTTTAGATGCTGGGCATATAGCAGTGAACAAAACAGAAAAGACCTTGCCCTCATGAAGCCTATGTTATAGTTCAGTTGTCTAGTGAACACTCCTTCCTGTGAGTTCCTGAGTGGTGTCTACCTCTCATTTTTCTCTCAGCCTACTAATTATTAACCCAACTTATTATTAATTATTAACCAACAAATATCCTGCCATCCCAATTGGACTTTAAGTCATTGGGGGCAGTCCCAGTTTCATACTTCTGAGTGTGCACATCACTCCTTATGCAGTGCCCTGGAGACAGATATTCCGTGGCTGCTTGGAATGATGATAAAGGAAAGGGCTCCAGAAACAGGGACGAAGGCTGGGAAGTGCTATTCCCTTTAAATGTTTTCTTTCTGGTCCAGTATGCTTTCGGATGAACAGATCACCTTAACCTAAACACTAATTCAAGGCAGTTGGGTGGGAAATGGGATGGGGTAAGAAATCAAGTGACTTATTCAGGGAACTAATATGTAGATGTCTATTTAATACATGTATTGCCATTATCTTGGGTGGTGTGGCACCAATAGTATGGGTGCTAGAGCAGAATCTATGTTTAAATCCTTGCTATTTGACTCACTAGTTGTATGTAGTCATTATGTGTGTGAGTACCTCTTTCAGCACCTCAATTTCTCATTGTAAAACGAAGGGGTAGTTTAAAGCCTAAGCAGAATCTTTTCAAGTAAGATACCATATTACTGTATTGGCTTGTGGGAAAAATATTTCTTGTGGCTCTGAAGACCATGATGAAAGGTCAAGTTGTACTCTGTGTATGCTGTTTTTATTGGTATGAGACGTCTATTCTGCTTTATGACATCTGAGTCCATCTCAATTTCTTTTCAAGTATTTATTTATTTATTAGAGGGAGAGAGAGAGAGAGAGAGAGAGAGAGAGAGAGAGCGCCTTCAAATACTGGTTCACTCCTCAAATGCGTGCAACAGCTGGAGCCCCAGGTAGCCAGGAACTCAACCCAAGTCTCTCATGTGGATGGCAGGAACCCAATTACTCGAGCCATGACCTGTTGCCTCCTAAGGTTCACATTAGCAGAAAGCTGGAATTGGGAGCACAGCCAGGGCCTCAAACCAGACACTGCAATATGGAATATGGACATCCCAAGTGGCACCTTAACTGTTATGTCAAATGCTACCCTCCCAATTTCTTAATTGGTACTATTTATAAGCATTTACCCTGACAAGTAAATGGGGATTGTCATACCTTGGCAAATGTGTTTCCATCTCCTTTCCCCAAACTAAATGAAGTTTGATGAGTATTTGTGTGAAGACTCAGTTCAATAACTTATGAGAGGAAAGCCCCCTCTGATCCCTGAGTCAGGCTAAGGTGTTTCTTCTGCATCCCCTTTACAATCTGTGTTCCTCTCTGTCACTTCTCACACTAGACCATGATAATCTGTTTACTTGGCTGGCCCTCTACTAAATCATGGCTCCTTAAGCGCTGGCATCGTGCCTTATTTGTTTTTTACTTTTTATTTAAGCATACTAATTCTTATCAAGGACTACAGAGATACAAGCATGAATAGGAATGCTGTTTTGCTTTCGAGGAGAGCCTGAAACCATCTCCTTACATTTCAACATATCTCTTGGAAAAAATTATGCATAATAGCATCCTTTCTTTTTCTTTTTTTGTACAGTTAAGAAGACAAAGCCATTCACTTGTTTTTCTCACTTCAAATATTACTCATACTTATGTAGTTTCTGTGAAAGGAACACAAGAATAATGTGTCCCTTTCAGTTTCCCCAAGGAAAGGAGTCTGCACTGGTCCTCTCTATGCAGTGTTTCTATTAGATATGTTGCATTCTGTTGTAATGAAATTACAAAAAGAACCATCCCTACAAACGATCCCCATATTACTCTAGAGTACAATAAAGGAAAAATTATCTCTATCTGACAACTTTT
This sequence comes from Oryctolagus cuniculus, assembly GCF_964237555.1. Classification (NCBI taxonomy): domain Eukaryota; kingdom Metazoa; phylum Chordata; class Mammalia; order Lagomorpha; family Leporidae; genus Oryctolagus; species Oryctolagus cuniculus. The sequence continues at coordinate 101,200,733 of NC_091453.1, read as the reverse complement.
CAGTTAAGCTCTGAGCAAAGCAAATGATATAGACTTCAAGAAAACAGTTTGCTGCATGAACAGCTTTCTCTGTATTTGGAGAAACCATATCATTTTGTATTAACTCATAAACCCTCCAGTACCTGAATCATTATTAACATTATTCTTTTTCTTTAATAGAATTTGATGGCATGATATTGGCATGCCTGCATTCTTGACATGTGTTAAGAAAGTTAAAGAGTATGAGTTGCAGGTCATTGTGTGGTAAGGACCATAAAAGAAAGTGGTTAAAATTTCATATATACTGTCTTTTGGGAGGTCAAGGTTAACTGGCTATTGTTTAGCAAGCAGGGTGTTGTGGTGAAGGCTGCAGTTGAGTCATTGGGGGAAGCAACACTAGAAAATTTTCTCAGGTGAAACTATCTTCCTACTTAGTTCAATAATGCAGATTCAGTGCCTTATCCTCAACAGGTTAGATGTGAGAAGTAGCTACATCCAACTCTCACTTTCTGGGAAGGAGACAAGAACAACATTACTTTTCCCTAACAAAGGAGAATGCTTGAGGATTCAAGGATGGGCTGGCTGACACCTGTTATTGATGTGGTGAATGCAGAAGAGCTGATGGCTCTGTACAGAGATGCAATTTCCTGCCACTTCCTGCAACTCTCTTTGAGAGATTTGATGGTGGTTGCCATGGACACCAAATGGCGAGGAGGCTTAGGCTAGAGTTTGAAGGATTGTGCTGTGCTTGAGTGAGGGGGATTGAAATGAAGTTAATGTGTGTAAACAGAAGGTATCTTTTTTGTTTGTTTGTTTCTGCTTCTAAGAAAACTGCAACAAAGAAGTCTTTCAAGCAACAATCGATTTATATTGGCCAGGGAAGAGGGAGGAGGAGTAATTTATTGAGTAGGAGGAGGTTCTCAAGTTAAGCATGAGCAGTAGTTTGAAATAGGTCAAGAGAAGTGCAGGGGACTCTCAGAGCTGCTGAAGAGATGGCAATGAAGGCAAGGCACTTAAGAGTGGTCATGAAGAAACCTTCTGTAGTACCCTCTTTGACTCCATTGCATCAATGTCCTTGGGTCCTCAACTCTTAATCTGAGATATGCTATTACTGATGTCACACTCAATTCTGTCTTTATTTATTATGTTTACCCCTGCAAGTGTGTACAGTAGGTCTTTTAGATAGCATAATATCCAGGTTCTGATTTGCAAATTGGTTCACTCAGTTACCATGTTTCTGTATTCCCTTTACTAAGATTGGAAGGCACATTTTCTGCCAATGCTAAGCCACATCCTTCCTGTCCCAGTCCTCAATAACAAGCCTGTTAGAACTAGAGCTAGGATTACTGCTATTGAGGCAGCTAAAGGCATGAAAACAGTTTTAAATCAAACCTCTTAAATCTGAATGCACTACATTTTTTTTTTGATCCATTCATCCCATTTTGTTAGGGAAGACCTGTTGGGCCTATACAACTATATTCAAAATGCTTGCCACTGTCTTAGTAGTACTCATAAGTCTATACCTTGATGATCATGGTAAGGTAGCATCATACTGTTGAAGACAGGTAAGAGAGCTTCTAATGTCCTGGGAGCATGTCCTAACCGCTTTCATGAGCCAGATGAAGGTGCTTAATGAAGTCTTCTAGGACTCTACCAGGTCAGTCTCTTTCTCTTGATTTCTGCCTCAGATTATAGAAGGAACTTTTTGAGTTCTCAGGCTCAGTGACCACACGTTCCTTTCCTCATGCATTTTCTTCCCTTTAAGAAATTAGGTGCAGCAATTCCATTACACCTTGTATTTGTAGACTTACCCACTCAAGGATCTTAGAATACCTTAGAGAAATTGTCTGATTCATCCTGATGTCATCCTAGTAAGGTGGAGAAAGATTTTAATATTTTATGGCTGAAAGTCACTAAGATGATAAAACATGAGGTGGATATACAAGTTCATCCAATAATCTTGAGATATAACTCAGCCTGATTTCTAGTTTGGTTTAGCACTGGATTCCTCCACAAAGCACTTGGTCAGTTTATTATTTTGGTTTAGAGCAGGATGATGGTGGTACATGTATATTTGGGAAGCTATTTTGTATCTATCTATTTTAAAAGGTTGGAGGTAGAATCTTGGTATCTGGCTACTAATCTCTTCCATTTTAGCTCCACCTCTAGTGACATGACACTAATTATCACCAATCTCCCCAAACCCTGACCTTGTCCTACTGAATGGTGCCCATCACTTGTCAATTTATTGTAACCTTTGGGTAGAGGCAGTGTGATCCTGTCAAATCTGGACTGAAGGAAAATTGTTCCAACAAGGATGGGGTTAATTTGACTAGAAGCATTCAGGTGGGTGGCTGGTAACAGTATCATCAAAGTGGTCCAGGGCTGTTATCCACAGTCAATCTCACAGCAGTCTAGAACTCTGCATGTATCAATAAATGGTCTTTGCAGTATGAGTGCAGAAAGAATGTGACTGCACATTTTATTTTTTGTTACTGCTCTTAGTTTGCATTTGCTTGGTTCTTCTCTGTAGGGGAGTCCAGATGTTTAAGTTATTTTAAACGTAAGGGTCCTGGTGAACTTGAACAAACACTAGCTTTTGTAATGTTGTTGTAAAATATGGTTCTTACAGCCCTCATGAAACTGTTAAAGCATCTGTTAGAATCTAGGACAGGACTCGTGTAATCATGCAGCTGTGTGACAAACCTTCTAATTGCTACATTTGTGTTGCTCTTAATTGGGAAAATTTCCTAATACAGCTGGATGATGATTTTTAAAAATTTGTTAATGTTTACAAGCTGGTAATTCTAACCCGTTGGACTTTGTCAACCTCTCAGTGCCTGCAAAGACTTAGCCAGGGTGTTCGCAGCGTAAGCCACAAAAAGTAGGATGTATCAGGGTGCTTCCCTCCTATGCCAAGTGAAAACATATTCATTGCCTGTGGATGTATAAAATAGCTGTACATGGTTAACGTTTTCTTTGTATATTTTTTAAAGAATGGATCTGAGATCTCACTTGATTTAAGTGATAGGGTTAACTCGAAATTTGTTCCCTTTGAATTGGTTCAGATTTTTATAATTTTAAAATAAGGTGCCAGCCTTCATCCTAAAATGCTGGTGCTAATGAGTGGAAGAGATGGTCTTGATTGAATACAGTTTTTCTGGAATCTACTGTATGGTGCTGTGTGCAAAGGGCAGCTGAGCAGGAGTATAACAGTGGATATAGATATAATGAGTGAATTATGGTAGGCTTGTGAGGAACAAATCTCAGTTAATCAGAGTCCAACTACCAGAAGCCCTTAATTAATAGGAATTTTCCCCAGGCATTTTCCAGAAGGGCTCATGTGATATTTATATATACATATGTGGCACAGCTTTGATCAACCAGAAACTCCTATTAATGGGGACATTTGTTGTTCTGTGAGAGACAGGTAAATGATAAACTTCCAGGCCGTGTCTTGGCCTTAGGGCATATTATCTCAATCTCCCTATCATTTCTATCTACAAGTCTCAGCAAAGCTCACTCACGTTGGGGTTTGCAAGAGTCTCAGGCAGCAAAGAAACATTTAATGATGGTAGCTAGCCTGGCAATCTGAGAAAGCAGGAACGTTGATTCACAACTCTTTAGATATTCTGCCTTAGAGAATTATTGTGTTGCTTTATCCCCTTATTAGATTGTGAGCTGCTTTAGCAGGGAAGATATATACTTCTCCCCATCCCTAAAATACCATAGCTAGCACTGAGTATGGCAAAATGGGTTGGAAACTCAATTGATATGTCTGGAATTGAATTTCCTACCTTGTTTTTCACAGCTCTGGGAATCACAGCCTATTGGAACTGGAAAGGACCATCATATTCAACACATTTACTTTATAGCTTAGGAAATGGAGACTAAGATAGATTGACTTTTTTAAATCATACTGCTTGAGGCAAGAACTCAAGTCTCTTGCCTCGAGGCTTCCCTGCACAGCTTTACCAAATCCCCGGTGTCTTCAGTCATCCTAAGGACTCTCATGAAGTTCCCTAATAAAACCTAATTTGAATTTGTGTTGATTTTTAAAATAAAAACCCTCAAACCTCACAGAAAATAATCAAGCAAATAATGAGGTATCACAATTTTTTTAAATGGAAAGAGGAAATTGTTGGCGGAGTAGGAACATTTCCTTTTTAAGACCAAAGCTTCTATCATCTGATACAAACAAGAGTCTTGCTGATTCAAAGTAATGATCTTGAATGAGTTTTTTCTCTTTATTTTCCCAGAGGGGATTTGCTTCTAAATAGTCACAAAGTCAGTCTAGCTAGTCTAATGTGAAGTATGACCAAAGAATCAGGCCATCTTTTTTAATAAGCCGAAGATAAAACCCCTAAATATAGAATACTTATGTCTGCTACTAACTCCTAGGATAAATATCTTTGCATTTTAGGGAACAAGTTTATAAAAGGCTGCCAGTGAATGTCGAAGTCGCTAACATGTTGAAGTAAAAGCTTTTTACTGCAAATGCAGAGTTCCACTCATTTAGATCTGGGAGGACATGAGGTTAGACTGAAGAGAAGACAGGGGTTTTTCTATGGGACACCACTGTGTAGTTTGGAGGTAAATTTTTGTTACCAAATATTTATTTAGACAGTCCAATATATGTTAAGAAGTATAAAATCACCATATTAAGTAATAGAGACTGCTGGACCCCTTGATTAGTTAGTAACCAAAAAAGTTCCTGAAAAGCAGCCAATTTTAGAGAGAAGCTTGGATTCGTTGGAGGCAGGGAAAGAAGGGGAACAACCTGGAAATGTACAATAGCAGGTGAACTAAGGTCAATGGGTATATATTGTTTGATGTCTGCAAACTTGCTCATTAGGAGATTGGGAGCAGAGAAAGCAAAGAGAAATGGGTCTCTTCTTTCACACATGGGCATTAATATGCACCTGGGAGAAGACGACAGAGACACATTTATAGGTACTATAAACACTTTGACTTTACATTTTGTGATTAATGACATGAAAAAAACCTCTAGGCTTTTTCTAATTCCTTTTATTCTACCAGAACTTATATACCTAGCCTGATATTATTTTGCACCCCTCAAGATGCTGTTCTTCAACTTGATCCACATTGCTAAGGATTATTAAAAGTTCTAAAGGAAAAGAAAGGGGGAGAGAGAGAGAGAGAGAGAGAGAGAGAAAGAGAGAGATGGAGGCAGTGGAAGGCAGGCAGGCAGGAACGACAGACAAATGACCTTTTGTTTCTCCCAACAGTGCCTAGTGTAGTGTTCTGAATATAAGCCCTTGTGTGATGCTTTTACCTCAGAACAGTTAGCTCACCTTTGGAAAAATTTCCATTTCAGTTACAATGCCTATTCTAGTGATCTGATCCCATTTGCCTTTTCTCTTTTTCATGAGTTACCTCCTGAATATACAGTGATTTTTATTAGGTAGCTGAGTAATTCCTCATCTACTCCAATAGGTCCCATTCCATACAGCCCTTCTTCCTCTCATGGAGGCATGAACTCAGATCACCTTTTGAAATCCAGTTAATTATCATCTGCCAAATCTTTGAAGGTTCTGTATGACTGCTCACCAGCCGTCCAGTCCAGGCAGGCAAAGAAATGGCATCCTGCTTTGGTTTCATGTAACCCCAGTGTTGCTGTCCTGCCTCTTGTCCGGTATCCCACCACCATATAATCTGAATGTCATGAAGGACACAGGCATACATGTGAACTATAGAACTATACTTTGTAGTGGTAGAAGAATGTTTAGCCCTCAGCTTATAATCACATGGCAGCAGGTTTCTAGAACATTGGAATTCTAAGAATAATTTTTTTTTCTTAGATTAAACTCTAGTGTTGAAAATAATATAAGCAGACATAGTGCTTTGGTGTAAGTTGCGGCAGTGGGTATGGAGTGCAGAAGAAGAGATTTGATATGTCTGTCCATCCAGACGTGTAATTTATTCTAACAATGCCTCCTGATTATCTTATCTCTCAAACTTTGGATAAGGTGAAATGGAATATCTATGGAATAAAATAAATGATATAAAGATATCAGAAAGGTTTCCCAGGAGTAGCCTATAGTCCCCTCCTGACAGACCGGAAAAGTAGGACATAATTTTCCCAAAATTTGATGGGACTCCCTGCTTTGATCTGTGGCACCCAATTTCGCTTTTCTGTCCCTCTCCCTTTTCCCCTTGATGTTCAACCAGTTATTAGCTTTTCAAAAAAACTCTGAAGACCAAAAGAAAAAGAAAACAAAGTCTTTGTATTTCACTATCTGTTCTATGAGGAACTCTCTAGAGCACTAAGCTCATCGCAGCAGCCTTTTTAAAAAATTTTTAAAAAATTTTTTAAGGAATACAAATTTCATAGCACAACTTTAGGAATATAGTTATTCTTCCCACCATACCCGCCCTCCAACCCACACTCCCACCCCTCCTCCTCCTCCCTCTCCCCTTGCCAGTTCCATTCTCCATTAAGATTCATTTTCAATTAACTTTGTAGACAGAAGATCAACTCTATACCAAGTAAAGATTTCAACAACTTGTACACACACACACGCACACACACAAAACAGTTTGAGAACTAGTTTTACAGTTAACTCTAATATAACTCATTGTGGACAGAGGTTCTGCATGAGGAGTTAGCACACAGTGACTCCTGTTGTTAATTTAACAATTAACACTCTTAAGTATGGAGTCAGTGACCACACAAGGTTCTTGAAATGAGCTGCCTAGGCTATGGAAGCATGTGAGTCCACAAACTCCATCAGTATTTGGACAAGGCCATAAGCAGAGTGGAAGTTCTCTACTCCCTTCTGAGAAAAGTACATCCTTCTTTGATGGCCCCTTCTTTTTGCTGGGGACTCACTCACAGAGATCCTTCATCTAGAACATTTTTTGCCACAGTGTCTTGGCTTTCCATGCCTGAAATGCTCTTATGGGCTTTTCAGCCAGACTTGGAAGACTTAAGAGCTGATTCTGAGGTCATAGTGTTACTTAAAGCGATTGTCATTCTATGAGTCTGGACAGCAGCCTTTCTCACCTGGATCTAAGGGTTAGCCTGTGTGGGAGGGAGAAACATGCACCTTGGGGCACTGCTGCTCAGATTTGGTGGCCCAGAAAAGCTAACGACATCCCTTAATCCTTATCTTATGGGCATTTGTGCTTCCCCGTGACCAGTCCTACTTTATGCTTGGTTTTTCTGGAAGCTAATGGGGTGGGGAAACGGAGCTGTACCTGCCAGACATTGCCAGTTACATTTGAGTTATTCCTTTGCAAGGGAAGGAGGAACTGAGAAACACCTAGGACAGTTTTTGGTAAAACGATGGAGGTTGTGGTTCTTTACTGGAGAAGAAATGCGTGCAGATGGGAATGCCAGTTGTACAAATGAAAATACATCAAAGGGTTTGTGAAAAATGAAATTAAGAGGAAGTTTATTTTGGTGTAAAAAAATTGAAATCCATGTATACACAGAGCTTTCAAAAAGTTAATGGAAATCAATATTATGAAAAACCTATGTACAGATTCCCAGATTTTTGCATTAAAATAATCTTAACATTTAATTCCATTTTCCATCAATTTTTTGAAGTACTTTTGTACATGTGACTCTGAGCAAAAGTACCTTTTTCAATTTATTCCACTCTTCTGGGGCCCATTTTTTAGTTTGATTGTTTTGGTACCATAGGCAAATGAATCTATTCATAAATGAACTCTTCTCCAAAGGGTGGAATTAAGGGGCATATTTTCAATTCCGTGTGTTAATGGGATGTGGCTCCTCATTAAGTGGAGAAAATATCTGTGAGATGCTTGTGGCATACGTGAAGATGCTCCAGGACTCATCAGGATGCCTGTCTCTTAAAACTGGTTGAATCTACTCCTGTCAGAAAGCTCAGTCATCATATGCAAGGCTGATTAGTGCTGTGTTTAACAGTCAGCATCTGGAGTCCAACTCCCTGGGTTCACATTCCAGCTCCACCACCTCTTAGCACTGTAACCTGTAAATCACAACTTCCTTACCTTACGATGAGGCTTAACTCACATGAGATATAGTAGGGTACTGCAAAAAGGTTGTGGCAAAATGGAATCAAGACAGGTCTATTTGAGTGCAAAAACATTTAAGTCTAGGCATAGTTTTTTTTTAATAATACTCATTTTCCATGAACTTTTGGAATTACCCTTGTGTATACACAAAGACATTGCTTAAAATAGTATATAGAACATCGTAAGCACTTAATGCATATTTGTTATTAAAAACATCCAGTTAGCACATGTGGCTCAAAGTTTTAGTGTCTTTACTCCAAGTGATACTGAAAAATCTAGTTACTCTTCCAATAATCTTCCCTTATGAATCAACATGTTACCCAATATCATGTCAGAAAGAAAAAAAGAGGTCTTAAAACTAGCTACATTCAGTAAAATCTATGCATTTCTCAAGTCTCTGAATTTGCTCTTAAGATACGACTTTCTATTGAACTGTTACCTTAGAAAAGCCATGAAGACACTGTTCTTGACCGACAGTCCTTAAATATCTTATTTATATAAGTACAGAAACTCACCATTTGTGAGTAAATGGCTATGGTTACCACTTATTGAGTGTTTACTGGGTGTCAAACACCATGCCAGGTGCTCGTCACATATTTTGTCATTTGATCTTCATAATAACCACGAAAGGCAGTATGGGAACTGTTTTTAAGATGAGAAAATTGAGCCTTGGCTAAATCAAGTCACTTTCTCCTGTGTCACATAATGGGGACTTGACAGGGTTAGTATTTAAAGTCACGTCTGTTTGATTTCGAAACATGTGTTTCCTCACCTGTACCACAAATTACTCCAAGAGGAAAGGCTGTTAACCAAAAGAAGCTAATGAACTGGTAAGTCGGCCAAATGTTCTACAGGGAACACTGAGAGTGAGAGCTGGACAAAAGGGAGAGGAACTAGACAACAACCACTTTCTGTTGAGCCGAGGGTGAGGCAGGGAGCAGGCATAACCCTAACATTTTTGCTTCACTTTTACCAGGTCAGGCTGTTGGCAGCCGTGCTGTGGTGCCTGCGATTGCTAGACATATATTTTTTTAAAGATTTATTTATTTATTTGAAAGTCAGAGTTAAACACACACACACATACAGGGTGGGGGGAGAGGTCTTCCATCCAATGGTTCACTCCCCAACTGGACGCAATGGCCAGAGCGAGAGAGAGAGAGAGAGGTCTTTCATCCGATGGTTCACTCCCCAACTGGACGCAATGGCCAGAGCTGCACCAATCCGAAGCCAGGAGGTTCTTCCCGGGTCTCTGACACGGGTGCCCATTTCCCACTGCTTTCTCAGGCCACAGCAGAGAGCCAGAACAGAAGTGGAGCAGCCGGGTCTCACACTGGCGCCCACATGGGATGCTGGCGCTTCAGGCCAGGGCATTAACCTGCTGCGCCAAAGTGCTGGCCCCTTGCTAGACATATTTTACAGTGAACCCTGTCTCCTTTGTCTGACAGCTTCATACTTTAGAAGGGCCCCTAATATTGTCCGTCCTACTAAAATTGTTAACTTTATAAACCTGGCTTACTAACTTAGTTGTTTCATTTCTCAAAATGACTGTCTTCGAGGTGACACCTAGAGCTCTTCAAATGAAAGAGACTTAAGGGATTGACCTGCTTCAGGGCTAGTGCTTACTTAAGAAGTGCTACTTCTACATCATCTTGATGAAGCAATTTTAACCTGGAATATCTCCAGGGGAATTCATATATTCTGTAATTTTCCTGGGTAGAACATTAAGTGTATTGATTTCAGGCCCACTCAGTTTGCACATGTTAAAATTCAGGCAGAAGACATGCTGAGGTTTACTTTGGAAATACCTATGGGAGAAAGGGAACATGGTAAAGACTGAAGGAGCATGACTGGCTACGTGGCATAGTGGGTTGAGCTGCTGCCTGTGGTGCTGTTATCCTATATGGGCAGTGGTTTGTCCTGAGTGCTCCACTTCTGATCCAGCTCCCTGCTAATGGGCCTGGGAAAGCAGCAAAAGATGGTCCAAGTCCTCGGGCTTCTGTACCCACATGGGAGACACAGAAGGTGCTCCTGGCTCCTAGCTTCAGCCTGGCCCAGCCCCAATCAATGCAGCCGTTTGGGGAGTGAAGCAGTGGATGGAGGATCTCTGTCTCCATCTCTCCCTCTCTCTCTGTAACTGCCTTCAAACAAATAAATCTTTAAAAAAAGACTGAAGGAACAATGTTTAAATCTCTTTATGGGGACAAACTATTATGTATTTAATGGACAGGTAAATTAGGAAATACTCTTTTCTGTGCATTAAAATAAGTCTTCTAGGGGCTGGCATTGTGGAGCAGCAGGTTGAGCTGCCACTTGTTGACACTGGTGTCCCCTATCAGAGTGCCAGTTCGAGTCCTGTCTGCTCTGCTTCTAATCCAGCTCTCTGCAAATGCATTCTGGGAGTCAGACAATTATAGCTCAACTGGTTGGGTCCTTGTGACCCACGTAGGAGATCAGGATGGAGTTCCTGGCTCTTGGCTTCAGCCTGGCCCAGACCTGGCTTTGGCAGCCTTTTGAAGAGTGAACCAGGGAGTAGCAGATCTGTCTCGCTCTCATTCTCTGTTACTCTTTCAGATCAATCAATCTCTAACACAAGTCTTCTGCAACGATCTTTACTTGTGAACACATTGGATTATCTTGATATTTTTATATATTCTTGAAAACAATCATAAATTTTCCAGATCTGATATTTTACTAATTCAGCATGGCATCACCTTCATATAGCCTGAACTGGTGATATTTTATTTTCTTCCAGTTTCCTCCCTCCTTTATAATGAGTTCTTTCTAATGCTGATTCTCTCTCTAGTCTAGTTAAGCTCATTTGCTGTGATACTGTCCTTAGGTATGCAGAACAGTTGGTCAGTGCCCTCTTTATGGTAACTCGCTATACTTGAGGACAGTGATTAAACTGCCTCTTGGCTCTCTTTCGCTGGGCTAAACAACTCCAACTCATTTAGCCTTTCCTCACAGGTCCTATTTTCCAATACTTTAATCATTTTTTTGCTGCTCTTCTTTGGATCGCCTCTAATTGCTTTGCAACTGTTTGAAGATGTAAACTGATGAGCAGGCCAAAGCCAGGATTTGGCAGCTGCTGAATATCTGTTTAATGAATGACTTAGAAATTAAGGGTGGTGGTGCAAGAGGAGGGGTCTAGGAGTCAGATGATTTGACTTTTGTCCTTACTCTGCCATTGACTAGGATTGGACAGAGAGCTGCATTTGGACAAGTCATCTAAATGTCTCTAAGCCTGTTTATCATCTGTAAATGTGGGATAAGCACATCTACACCTGCCTACTTCCCACATTGCATCTTAAATATGATAATCTATGTGAAAACACTTTGTTTTGGCATCAACACACTATACAAACACTGTGTGTCAGGCACCTTTCTAACTGCTTAGTGTTTATTAACTCACCAAGGTATGGTTGTCATGTTCATTTTACTGTGAGAAAATGGAGGTACAGGGAATTAAGGAACTTGCCCAAGGTCACACAACTAGTAAGTGACAGAATCCATGTAGGCTAGCTGCAGGGTCTATGGTCTGAAATGGTGTGCTCTGCTGCCTCTCCAAATAGACATTATAGTTCCAACAAAGCCATTTTATTTGGGGGACCTGCTCTTCACAGGTGTGTATACTACTGGAGTAGAGTCATGGGTAGATAACTCGTTGAGGGGCAACCTTTTCAAAAGTTCTTGTTTAGATTGATCATTGAATTAATGCAGCAGTCAATTAGTAGGAAAAGGATCATGAATACAACACATTGCTAGAAATTCTATACTGGTTCAGGTCATTGATACATTTTCCTTAGTATAATTCAACCTCCCTGTAGAAAGTACTCTTAAGTTTTGGACTCAGAATCTATTGTTTCTAAATTTTGTCTATGAGATCCAACAGTCTTTCATGGTGTCATTTGTCTCTTTTGCTTTCTCTTTGTTAATGCTTATAACTAAATTTAGAAAGCCTCCCTTGCAGATGAACTGGTGAAGAGAGATATTAAGGACATATTAGTACCTAATTGAGTCTTTTCCTGTGCTGTAGTCTGAAGGGTTGAAAGAGTTTAAAACACAGCTTTGGAAAGAAATGGTGAAAGAATTTTGATTTACTGTATAAGTGTTTGACTATTCACAGGGAAAAATCAAAACTCATATTATGAAATGGGAAGGTTATGTTGTATAACACCACATTGAAAGTCTGGTTATTTTTGAAAAATTATACCATACTGAAGTATTTTCACTAACACCCATTGGATATAGAATGCAGTATAAACTTATTTTATGCTAAAATCTGATTCATTAGGAGTAGTGGGATTATAGTGTAACAGGTTCTTCTACTTTAAATGGTGGTATGAAGTATCATTTTGTGGGCTACTGTAGAAGTTTCCTTCCATGAAAATAACCCCAAGCAAAGTCAAAAACATTCTTGGAGAATGAGGACATCTCTAGGGAGAACCTGACACTGATTGAGTTGTAAAGGTTGTCATTCTAGCCAGGATCTTCCTAGTGAATTGTGTTTGGTAAGTTTGTCAAAAGAATGGTTAAAAACCAGTGAGAAAAATATCTCTGTATTGTAGCATTCAACTTTTGAAAAAAAAAAGGTTTTCTCTAAAGAAATATTTGAAGTATAGCTCATTTTAAATAATTTATTTAATGAGAAATTTATTTTTATATAAAGAAATAAATTATGGCAAATTCATGATATTTTTGGAATAGACTTAAGCAGAGAGCCAGCATCTTAAACCTTTCTAATAAAGTGTATTTCTATAATCACATCATGGGGCTGTAGGCACTTTTTGCCTTTGAATGAAAATAATGAAATTTCAGAGGAACTTACTGAAATGTGCTTGCTCAATATCCATCCATCTATCCAATACTATGTGCCAGATACTCTGTTGGACACTGAATATAAAACAGTGAGCAAGATAACCTGGTCCCTATCTCATAGAAATGATGGTGTAGTAGGAACTCCTTAAATGGTAGGAAAAGAAATCACGTGTTGATGGTTTTGTGGCAATTTTTTGAAAGAGGAAAAAGGAATATATGAAATGAATTCTACCCCTTACCCAGATGTTGCTAAAATGTTTCTTTGGCAATGTTCTCTGAAAAATTGTGTATCAAGTAATTCTGAGGGATATTGTGCATATAGAAGAAAGCCAGAGAAATGAAGCATGAAGAGTAGAGAGCTTTTAAATAATGCTAACTCAGTTTTCCTGAAAGTATGTAGTAATAATGGTTATTTTTCTATAGCATCTTGTATCTTTTGAAGCAATTATACCAACCATATGAGGTAAAGCAAATTTTATTTTCTCCATTATCTAGATGAGAAAACTGAGGCATAGTCATTTAAGTAGCTGAAGTCCTGCAGCTAGAGAGAAGTCAGAACTCTACACTGCTTTTTCTATCACGTCCTGCTAAGAAACCTCGGACTCTGAGTACAAGGGTCCATAAAATCCAAAGGACTTAACAGAAGGTAAGATATTCAGAAAGCTAAATTCACTAATAAAAAAGAGGAAAAACAAAGAATGACAAGGAAGATGTTCCCTCTGCTTTGGACTATTAAGTAGGTCACCCACTAAAAGGCTATTTTGGTATAAAATTTTAGAGGGCATGTAGTACACACACCAGCATCACTGACCTGATTCTTCACTTTTAAGATGTAAGGAAATCAAAGGAAGATTTTTTTTTGGTGGTGGGGGGGGAGGGCACGGGGAGAATGGGATCATTTGAGTATCTCAAAAGAATGTTAGTTGGGAAACTTGATTTAACCAGGCTAGTGCTCTAGATTTTCCCTATCTGAAGTGTGATTCAGCAGAGTGATGCTGTTCCTAACAAGGGGACTGCTTTGTTATATACACTCAGCAATTTCCCTCCACTCCCCTTCCCTTCCCTTCCTTTCCTTTTTGAAAACCATTTTTTGTGCACTCTCTCCTTATGGTGGCATATTTGACAAATCATTAATGCTTAATTTGCTATAAAGCAGCTCTCGCAGGCAAAGAGTGCTCACTATAATTTCAATCTCTGAAGCTGTTTTGGCCCCCAGGTATGCTGGTATTGAATTAGAATGGAAATGTTTTCCTTACAGTTTTGTTTATGGCAGCATAGGTACTTTGTTATTAACTGGCAAGTTGAGACCTCTAAGGGGAATGATAAAGTTTTAGCACATTTCAATTTGACTCTTCACCCTAAACTGAGTATCCATTTAGTTTAGGGTGAAACATTTATTCTAATATTTTTTGGCCTGAAATTTACATATCCAAAATTTAATAATGAATACCCTGTGGCCCATTGAATTTTCCCTCCTGTACTTTTTCACTTTGTTCACATTTTGAAAATATGAACATCTTTTCTCATATACCATCTTATCTTACAAATGACCTTAAATTTCTCCCTCTTTCTCTCTCCCCTGACACCCTGAGGGATAATCTACAAAAATATTGACAAATTTGACCTTAGTGAGTACTTCCCTGACACTCTGCGTACACATATTTATCAAGAATGGCTGGTGATTTTTGGAAGAGCCTGGGAATAGTGCATAGATTCTAGCAATGAGGCTCCTGCAACAAAATCCTCTCCTCCTACCCTTCCTAATCTTTCATCTTTTCTGTAATGGGAATAAGGTATGGAGAAGGAAGGGGATTACTTTGAAAAGTTTTCTATGATACAGAGGTGTGGACGTGTGTTTTTTTTTAAATCTGATAGGTGGCATTAAATCGCAGAAACTTTCAGATTCATCATGGTATGCAATTTTCAATGGTTTAGATTTTCTTCTCTTTCCTCTTTTCCCCTCTTCCCTGCCCCCACACCCCCTGCCCCGAGGCCCTGCTTCCATCACCTCTGCAGCCACTGAGGAGGAAAAAAGGGTTAGAGAAGAACTGGTGGCACATTTAGTCTGCTGGCTACTTAATTTATTAGCAGATATGAGAACTGCCTCAGGTTGATGATTTAACATTGTTGGCTGGGGATGGAATAAATCTCAACGCACCTGTTCCAAAATTGTGTTAATCCTTTCGACTTCACAGTCAATCAAGTACCGCTTTTCCTGCCTCCTGTCCATTTCTTCAATGATGCGCCTGAATTCTTGAACGTCCTTTATGTTTCCCACAGACCTTGCTGTCACTTGCCAGTTGTTTTGCACTGCTGCTTCCATAATCGCTTGGAGGATGGAAAATCCTGTAGAAGGGAAAACGGCTACAATGACTTTTTAAATTGTAAAAATCTCCCTGTAGGTATTAAAGATCCCACTGAGCTGCTCTTTCTAGTCCATTTGGTCCCTTTGAACCTTATCCATTGTGCAGAGCAGACTTACTCATAACCTCAGCCTTAACCTACACAGTTGGCACCTCCGTTCTGTTTTAAAGGGAAGAAGATTCTATAACTTGTGCGCACCACACTGGGCCAGGTAGTCATCAGGCCTTTACCAAAGAAATCACAGCTAAATTCTAGTACTTAATCGCTCTTATTGATATGCATTATCAAAATATCTAGGGAATGAATGTCAAAAACTTACTCCTTATATCTGGCTGCATTTTTTCCTATTGCATTTGAAGGTTATTTCTTTCATCTTCTACATAAGCATTTTTCAGACCGAGAAACAACTTTAGTGCTGATCCTTACATGGATATGATGATCTAACAAGGTAAAAATGATGTCTCCCAAGCAAAATAACCCTCTGAAAGTCTGATAGTCTGTAACAAAGGATTTTATTTGTCCCTTGATCACAACATTATGAGAAAGTTCAATCATATTAAGTCTTCATGAGTTCTTCCTCTTTCTCAATTAAGCTTACCAGGAATTCCTGATTTCTTTTTAGTTAATTTAAATCAGGCATCTATTAGCAACTAACGCCCTGGATCTCTGTTGAAGGGGAAAGAAAAAAGATCTGATGCTTCAGTTTTGGGTAACATTTTTGGGCTTAGGGTTTGAGAAGTTGGGAAGTTCAATATACCACAAGAAGAGCATAGGTATTTTCTATATACTGGTCTTTTAGAGTATTTATACCTCTAATATTATATCAATGTTTTTGCTTCTGGTATGATTACATAATCTAGTATAATTCCATCAATATAGACACCATTTTATTGGAGTATTGTCAAAAGCAGCTCGATTTTCCCACATAAATTTATTTATTTATTTTAGATTTGATTCATTTATTTGAAAGTCAGTTATAGAGAGGGGGAGGCAGAGAGAGAGAGAGAGAGAGAGGTCTTTTTTTTTTCTTAAAGATTTATTTCTATTTATTTGAAAGACAGAGTTAGAGAGACAGGTAGAGACAGAGAGAGAGGTCTTCCATTCCCACATAATTTAAATAGTTTTTCATTTATAGTCAAGTAATGAATGACACATGGTAATGGATGATACGAATGATTTGCAAAACCAAACTGATCTGTGACATAACAATTCAGTCAGCAGGGCAGCAGAGAATGGAGGAAGACTGTGCTGCCCTTTGAACATACTCCAGGTTCTATGCTTTCTCAGGCTATCCTGTAGTATAAGCAGGCTACAATTTAGAAGCTTCTTCCCTGGATTGAAAATGATATTGACATTTGGAGAGCCTGCTTCAGGGAGATGGTAGTGGTGACTCAACCGTTACAACTCCTTTGTGTGCTGGGTGTGTGCAGGAAGGTCACAAATGAGATCTAAGCACTTGGTAATTTCCAAATGAGCTATTTCAGAATAGGAGCTCAAAATTACAGATCACAGTAAATTGCCATTGCTTTAAATGTTAATTCTTACTCTTTTTAAACCAACCACACATATTGATTTCTCAGATTTCCATTTTTTGTGGGTTTTTGATGTGTTCTCTGCTTCAGTGGGAGTTGAGGGCATGGGATTAAGAAATAAACATAGGAAGAAAGAGATGAAAGCATTTGAAACTCTTTCTTAAGCAGTGTACAATAGGACCTCATTATTTTGAATCGTACTAATTAAGAATTGTTGGAAATTCAACAAAGTTTAGTTTATATCTTTGCTATTTATGGAGATGTATTTGCTGAATAATAATGGTAATGAAATTACACAGTGAGTCTTTGATATGTTTAAAGTAAACTTTTTTTTAAAAAAGTACTTTTGCAAAATACAAGTGTTCATGTGTTGAATCAAAATCTGCATTCTTATAACTTATACTCATTGGTCCTGCTCCATAGTTTGGGATAATACAGGACAAATGTAACCCCTTTTCCATATGACAGTCCTTTACATTTTTGAAGGCAATTAACATGTGTCTCTTTAACCTTCTTTTCCTTCTGGTTAAAGATGTTAGAATCTCTCAACTACCATGACATGATGACAAGTTCCCTCATTGTTCTGTCTCTCTTCTATGGATATTTGTCAATATTTAATTATTCCTGATATTCTAGATGTAATTGGATCTGGATGAAAATGGGATTATAGATTGCTTTGATCTGGGTTATTATTCTTAAAGCCTAGGATCGCTAATACTTCTACATTGCCAGATTATATTGTTCATTAGTAACAAATTGAATTCAACTAAAACATGACAGTTCTTCCCATAAAACTTTTGCTCTGCAATGACTCATAATCTGTGTATCAAGATGAATTCCATTCTAACTTGCTTTTATTTCATTTCTTTAATTCCTCACTCCATTCCATGCCTCACTTCTCCCTTATTTCCGCATTGATTTAAATCTAGAAAATTATCTCACCCACTTCTTCAGTACTCTCAGTGGTATCTACTCAGGGAGACTGCAGCTATCTCTGTCTTTGTTGGGCACACCCCTGCTACCTGTGGAAATTTCCTGGTGATTCTCTGCCCACCCATTGAACTTCCTTTACTGACTTCTCATTAACTTCTCCAGAGATGAATGGATTTTAATCCAAGGTAAATCAATTACAACCAATAGAGAAACTGATTTAAAGAACTATTTTATAGACATTTAAAAATTCAAAATCAAACTGAATACTTTGTAATACATATGTGTGAAATACTATGCTGCTATTAAAAAGACAGCTCAATCTGCACATATTAATATGGAAAGATTTCTGCAATGTATGTGACACACTATGTAATATGTAACAGTAGAAAAAAGCTTCAAAATAACATTTATAGTGTAATTCCATTTTTGTAAAAAAAAAAAAGCCTCCCAGGTTTTATATATGTATAGAAAAAAACCTGAAGGAATTGGCAGGAGTTATCTGTGAGGTGTAGGATTGTCAAGAGCTTCTACTTTCATTTATTTATATAACATTTGAAAATTTTACAAGAAGCAGGCAGTATTTTCTGTAAGTTCCAAAACAACAGAGATTACAAAGTGTGTGACTCATGCTGTCCTCTCAAAACCTAAGCTCCTGGAAGACATGGTTGGCAGATGAGTGCTCCTCTCTATGCTGCTTGCTGCCACAAATCAGAGGCCTTTTCATAAACACTGATGTTTTCCGGGCTTTTTATGCTTTTGTTCTTTGAACTATGCAAATGCATTACTTATTCAAAAATTAAGTAGAAAAAGCACACTGATTTCTTAATGAGTGTGCGTCTGGGAACCCCTAGGCTAGAAACTTGCTCGCACATTTTGAGCAAGTCAGAAATGTGGCTTCCCACTGCCATGTCTTTACCAAGCCAGGGTTGTCTGTGTCTGTTGCACTATGGGGCTGTGCATTCTAGGACCCTGGAGAGGTGGGGGAATGGTTGTGGGAGTTGGAGTCCCTAGCTTGCTAAATGCCGGTTTTGCTTGTACTCTGGCTTGCTTGCTTGCCTGCTGTAATGCCATGACAGGCCTCATCCTGGACCAGGAAGGGGGCAGGCTGGGTCCTTGAGAACAAAGAGAGTAAGTTCTCCTGGAATTTATGACTTTTTGCTCCCCACCAGCTCCCCCGGAATTTATGGCCCAATGCTTCCCGCCAGTTCCTCCCCGTGCCATCTCCTTTGTGTGGCCTTCCCACCACATAACGTATATAGTCTTTACATTTAAATGAACCAATGAACATGTTAGGTCCCAATACCTTGCCATATAGAGAATAAGAAGGTAACCTATACAGGAGATGACATACACCCTTGTAAGTGTGAGGCTCTAAAAACCTCTCTTATGCAAACGAGAGGGCCTTTTGCCTGTGCATGGCTAAATGGCTGTGTGCAGGTAGGGGCCCCAGCCGGCTGGTAACAAATAAACCTCTGCTTTTGCATCCGCGACTGTGCCTTGTGCATTGATTGGGAAATTCGGACACTACATGGTCACTTCAGTTCAGTGCATGTCAGGAAGCACTTGAAGAAATGCTTTTATTTATCTTTATAGCTAATTTACTGTGGTTTGACTGTTGGGCATGGCAGCTGACCAAAGTGAGTGCATAGGGGCTTGAGGGAGTAAAAAAAAAAAAAAAAAGGAAAAAAATTAGACTTGAGAGGCAGAGCAAAAGCAGGCGCTGGTACTTGTGGGAGGTGAGGTATGTAACAAAGCCCTGGCTTTGTAAAAATAAGCCTGCTGTTTTAGCAGCTTCCAAATTGTCATCTGCTCTGTGTGAGCTTTAACATGCCAAACTTTGCCACGCTGAACTCTACCTTCTTTTGAGCAGGAAATTCTCTCCTGATTCCAGACCAGCATTGCCTTCCACTTTTTCTTCCCCATTTTAAGGGATGGGAGTTATCATACAGGTGCGTGCTAGATTGTCATCCGCATTCAGCCAAGATCACAGGGGAGTGTGACAATAGAGTATCCAGACAGTTATAGACGAGGAGCTGGACTGCAGCCATGACCAGTCTAACCCTACTGGACAAGTTGTTAGGCTGTTCTTGGCAAACAACGAGACTATCTTGGTAAAGGGCAATGAAGTGGATACTGTGATGTACTGCCCAGGTCTTCCTTCTGCGTGGGAAAGCTGTTAGTGGAAGAGAGCTGCCTGGCTTCAGCTTTCGCCCCATTCCCAGGGCAGTCTGCATCCAATGACTGGTTGCCACGGGATGTAAAGGCACAGTCATCTCACGCTCAATGGGATAACTCTAAAGGGTCATCCCAATTTCACAACTCCCTGAGGGGTAAGGCTGAGGCCTTGTTATGATTGCAGCATAGCCCATTTTTCCATCTGCCCAAATCTGTATCCTTCTCTTCCTCCCATAAGGGTTTATAATGGGAGTACACCTTAACAAACACCTTGCATGGGCATTTCCATCTCAGAGTCTGCTCCCAAGGCATTCAGTCTGTGACTAGTAGTTTGATCAAATGCCAGGGATGACAACAGACGCAAAAATATCTCAAATCTACACTTGTCAAAATCATTATCCTAGAGAGAGAGAGAGAAGGCCATGAATTTGTTCAATGTACAAACAAAATACAAATCCACTCCATGCTGAGCAAATAGAGTATTTCATCTGAAAACATAGAACAATACATAGGATATTAACATATGGAAGTTGGTAGTGAAGACAGCCAGCAAAATATAGTTGAAGATAATTTTCTTTTTCATCTTCCAATAGGGGCTATCATCATATGTTGTTGCTCATGCACCTGTACAAGATCTCTCAGAGCCACATTATCTGTACTTCTGACATGGTCTCTAGAAGTCTCCCAAATGATGCAAGTCTCTGATATTGATGAATGGGCTTCACACAAATGTTGACATTTATAGCAATTTGTGTCAGGCTTGCATTCTCAGAGGGTTTGCTATGAGACCCCAAAAGGGTTGACTGACCCTCTGGAAATGTTCTCAAAAGGAGCAAGTTGCTCTTTCCCAGAGGGTAATTCATTATTTGTCCAGTGGCCTATGTTAGAAACTGCCTTTGCAATATTTTCAGGTTGTAAAAGAGAGGCTCAAACTGGTGCATGAAAACTCATGCGGCCTGTACTTGTCACACAGAATCAGAGCATTCCAGGATTCCAGGCTATAAGGAGTCTTACAGATGACTTGAAGAAGTAGGAGACAACTTTTAAAACTGTGTAGCTTTTTTTTGAAATGGAATTTTTATAGAAGCTCTCTGTGTGTGTGTGTGTGTGTGTGTGTGTGTACGATAAACATAAAAGTGGAGTTACTCTGGTTTGAGGAAGCTGTGTTTAGAGAGGGGAAGTGACTTGCACCAGCCCACACAGCTAGCTTAGGGTCAGAAACAAGATTAGAATACGAGGAAGCAGGCTGGAGCTACGGTGAGGCAGGTGAAGTAGCCAGGGCACAGAATTTAAGAAAGGACTTTCTCAGGGTTGCACAAGCACAGCTTTGCTTGCCTCATGGTATTCTTGGCCTTGTAAGCAAGTCTCTTGACTTCCAATTTAGTGGTCTTTCAAGTACATCATGCTGTCCAGCTTACTTTATAGGTCTTATTTCAGGATGACCCTTGGCAACACTGTGAAGTGCATAGGGCTTGTCTCTTTGTGTACTCTTTCATCTGCTTTTTTTGATGACACACAACCCTGATGTTTGCTGTCTACCCAGTGCCCCAACTAGGCCTATTACCACCATTTTCAGCTTTTTAGTTCCTCCTTCCTCACTTCAAAACTTCTCTGTCCTAGCTCTAATTCTCTTAGCACCTTGCCCTTTTCCAGATGCCAGCATAAGTGAGTTTGAAAGGAAAGGAAGGGGCCGGTGCTGTGGCGCAGTGGGTTAATGCCTTGGCCTGAAGCGCTGGCATCCCATATGGGCGCTGGTTCTAGTCCTAGCTGCTCTGCTTCCAATCCAGCTCTCTGCTATGTCCTGGGAAAGCGGAGGAAGATGGCCCAAGTCCTTGGGCCCCTGCGCCCGCGTGGGAGACCTGGAAGAGGCTCCTGGCTCCTGGTTTCAGATCGACACAGCTCCTGCCTTTGTGACCAACTGGGGAGTGAACCATCGGATGGAAGATCTCTCTCTCTCTCTCTGCATTTCCTCTCTCTATGTAACTCTGACTTTGAAATAAATAAATAAATCTTTAAAAAAGAAAAAAAAAGAAAGGAAAGGAGGGGGCCAGTGCTGTGGCACAGTGGGTTAATGCCCTGGCATGCAGCGCCAGCATCTTATATGGGTGCCAATTTGAGTCTCTGCTACTCCACTTCTTTTTTTAAAAAAATTTTTATTTAATGAATATATTTTTACATAGATACAACTTTAGGAATATAGTGATTCTTTCCCCCATGCTCTCCCCCCCCCCCCCAGCTCCCATCCCACCACCCATTCCCTCTCTCATCTCTTTCTTCATTATGGATAATTTTTAGTATGACTTTATATACAGAGGACTAACTCTATGCTAATCATAGACTTAAACAATTTGTACCCACGCCCACACACAACATAGAGTGTACAATTTGGGGAGAGAATTTGCAGTCAATTCTCATATTACACTTTAATAGGCACAGAGGTCCTACATGAGGAGCAAGTGCACAATGACTACTGTTGTTCCTTTAACAATTAACACCCTTTTGTTATGACCTCAGTGATCATCCGAGGCTCTTGCCATAGGCTGCCAAGGCTATGGAGGCCTTTTGTGACCATAGACTCCATTGGTATTTGGACAAGGCCATAAGCAAAGTGGATGGTCTCCTCTCCCTTCAGATACGAGTGTCTCCTTTTTTGATGACCCTTTCTTTCCTCTGAGGTCTCACAGAGATCCTCCGTGTAGGATTTTTTTTTCCCCACAGAGTCTTGTCTTTCCATGCCTGAAATGCTCTCGCAGGCCTTTCAGCCTGACCAGGAAGCCTTAAGGGTTGATTCTGAGGTCAGAGTGTTATTTACTGTGAATGTCATTCTAGGAGTCTGCTGCGTGGACTGCTTCCCATGTTGGTGCTTCCTTCCTTTTTTAATTCTATTATTTTTACCAGGTACTTGATGTTATTTATATCGTCCCTTTTAAATTTAGACCGGTCTATCTGTTGCCTTTAACATTTAATATGATCATTTTAACAGTGAAGATGGCGTTTATACCACCAATTTGGAGCCCCATGACTAGTTCTTAGGCTGTACCCTGAGAGGTAAGTCTATATGGCTGTATGCAGAACTATACTGTTTTACAGTTTTACACTACCTCCTCCATCTCTTAGTCCCTCTGTTATTTTTAACTGGGATCTTTTTCCAATTGCCTTAAAATACATATAATTAACTCTGTGTTACATAGAGAGTTCAGCATATAGTGTGAAGTAGAGAAATGAGAGAGAAAAAAAGAAAACAGAGAAAAACTAACAAAACAAAACAAAAAGGATATACACAGTAAAAAGTAACAATGGTAAACTGTCCTTCGACAATCAGGTCAAGGATTCTTGAAGAAATTGATTCTAAAGGTGACAATTTCGCTTCTATAGCTTTCATTTTAGTTGTGCTATTAGTTGTCCCAAATCAGGGAGAACATATGGTGTTTGTCTCTTTGGGACTGGGTTATTTCACTAAGCATGAGGTTTTCTAGCTTGCTCCATTTTGTTGCAAAGGACCAGATTTCATCTTTTTTTTTACTGCTGTGCAGTATTCCATAGTGTACATATCCCACAATTTCTTTATCCAGTCTTCGGTTGATGGACATTTAGGTTGCTTCCATGTCTTAGCTATTGTAAATTGAGCTGCAATAAACATGGAGGTGTAGATAGCTCTTTTGTTTACTGATTTCATTTCCCTTTTGTAAATTCCAAGTAGTGGAATGTCTGTGTCATATGGTAGGTCTATATTCAGATTTTTGAGGTATCTCCATACTGTTTTCCACATTGGCCTTACCAGTTTACATTCCCACCAACAGTGGGTTAGGGTACCCTTTTCCCCACATCCTCTCCAGTATTTGTTGTTTGTTGATTTCTGTATGAGGGTCACTCTAACTGGGGTGAGGTGAAACCTCATTGTGGTTTTGATTTGCAGTTCCCTGATGGCTAGAGATCCTGGATACTCCACTTCTGATCCAGCTCCTTGCTAATGTGCCTGGGAAAGCAATAGAAGATGACTCAAGTGCTTGGGCCCCTGTATCCTCATGGGAGACCCAGAAGAAGCTCCTGGCTCCTGGCTTCAAAGCAGCCTAGCTTTGGCAGTTGTGGCCATTTGGAGAGTGAATCAACAGATGAAAGACCTCTCTCGCTGTCTCTCCCTCTCCCAGTCTATAACTCTGCCTCTCAAATAAATAAATAAATCTTTTTAAAAAAAGGAATGGAAAAGGGATGTTGATCATTGTTTTTGGGGTCTGCTCATCTTTTGCAGTCATTCAGATGATGCATATGAAAGTTGATTATCTGCTTTATGATATTTTGGCATTTAATAAATGAACAGGTAGTAGCTTATAGATATCTCAGGGGCTGGCAAAATGGGAGGACAATAGTGAGATAGATCCCTAGAGGGTCAATGCCCATCCTGTCTATGTTGCTCAACTGAATTCACCTGAAGAAAGCACTGGTCTCCCTTTCTATGTCTTTGCCTACTTCTCTGGTTTTTCAACCCTAGTTTTACATTAAAGCTCTAAAATAATTGATTGCCAGGCCCCACCCTGGAGCAATAAAACCAGAATCTCTGGGAGTGAATCCCAGGCTTTGCTTTGTTTTACTTGAAACCCAACATGGGATTCTCATGAACAGGCAGAGTTGAGAACTACTGATCTATTCTTGAGGGCAATCAAACAAATGCGGCATATGAAGCAGGCCTCTTTCCTTAGGTGTCCTCCATGATGGACAGAAACATGCTAGGTGAGAAAGGCTGTATACACCTAGAAATCAACAAACAAAGGCACAGAGGCAAGAAGGGAGGGATGGGACCAGAGTTACAAATTGCCTCTTCCTGCATAAATGATGAATCTGGGTATATTCGGTATATAGGAAACAGACCTGAATGTACTCAAAACACTTTATAAATGTCTTTCTTCTTTGGAGGTAGCATCTGTGTTTTTCTCTCTAAGTTTAAAATTAATATGTGCTCATTTGGAACATTTGGGAAAACATGAAAAATATAAAAAATACAAAGTATGGAGGACTCCCTCTTTTTGCTCTATTTTATTTTTTTACTCTATTTTATGTAAGTATACTTTGCTCTCAACTTAGCAAAATAGATTGTACTACTCATATCCTGCCTTTAAAAAACCCAACATTATATTCTGAACAGCTTCTTACAGCATTAAATGTCTTCAAACATTATTTTTAATGACTATATAATATTCCATCCCTTAGACATGCTATAATTTTAAAAATTTAAAATTTATTTTTAGAGAATATTTTAAGTTTACATTATAGTTAAAGGTTTATTGACTTCACTATAAATAAAGAGCTCAACAAATATAAAGTGAAAAGGCCATATTCCAGAAGTAAAATAAGTACAAGACCATACACAATAATCAAAGGAAGCTATGTTCAATTTCAATCATGTAAAGTAAATTTTAAAATAATCACAAAATCATTAAAATAGTTAGTATGTAATTCCTACCAATTTTTTGGACAAATATTTAAAACAGTGTTTGACAAATCAATGATAGACTCAGGCATTTCTTATTTAACCATTCACCAACATGAACATTTTGATTGCTTCTAATTTCTCACTATTATGAATGATGCTGTGATAATAATACTCACACAATGTTTTTAATTATTTCTCTAGGACAAATGTCTAGAAGTAGGACCACTGAGCCAAACATTTATGAGTGTTTTTGAGGCCCTTGATACATATTGACAAATTGCCCACTAGAAAGGTTGTCCTACTTTTTGTTCCCATCGGCAGAATATGAGAGAATACTTGTATCTCTGTCTCCTTGTCAGCTTTGAATGCAGTGTTTGTCCACTTGATAAGTGAATAAAAGGATTTTCTTTTTTGGTTAGCATTTCTTTGCTAATGAAGTTAGTGACATTTTTTCCATTTTTTTTTGTCCAAGTTTGTTCCTTATTTTGAGTACTGCCTGTTTATTTCCTTTGTTCACATCTCTAGTGATAGTAATATTTTTCTTATTTATATTAAATGTCTGTAATAGAAGTTATATATTTTAACACAGTTTACTTGATTTTTAATGCTTCTGATACATTTCAATGAACAGAAATTTAACATTCTTATGAAATTAATCTTCTTGTTCATCAAAAACAATCATGGTGGTGTAAGGAGGCAAATGAAAATTACTCTTTTACTCTTATTCTAGTGTTCACCTGGACTTTACAATCAAATCTTATATGAACATTCTCTATTTATTGTAACTTTCTTGGTTTCCATGAACTTCTAAATAAAGTTGTCTTGCAGATTGTGGCAAAATAAGGGGATGAGGAAACTAGATAAGGACTGTGAAGGTGGTTTCTGACACAGAAGTAGAGTGTAAAAACAGAGGCAGAGGAAAGAGAGACAATGAGCCCAATTCAGTTATTTTGTATTATATTTTGCCTCAAATAGGAAACCTGATACATAAAAATGTGAACTCAGAGCCAATATTTCAGGGTATGATTATTCATATTACAAAGTGTATTTTCCTTTAAAATAATTCATTGAAAGAGTCCCATTAGTGCATTTGAATCCACATTTTGTTGTTTTTATTTTTGTTTAACTTGATTTAAACACTTTTGGTTTCCATCAAAATCACTATAGTGATTATCTAAGCTTGAGATGCTAATTCAGAAACTGTTCTGTGAGGAGCTTGAGATGGGAAGATCAAAAACCCCTCTGTGTTTGCATATGGATGTCAGTCTGTGAATTTTATGGAACAGTATAAAAACAAATATTCACCCACACTCAGTCCAATTTACCCGTGGCAAATTAAGATTTCCTGGAGGCCTTCATTCCTCACAATTGTGTTTACTTAAGCTTTTCTTTAATTAAGAGATGACTGCACGTCTTCTTTTCCTTGCAGTTGCATGATTGGGTGGGTCCTAAGCTTGTGGAATTGGTGAGTAGAGGTGTCCATAGTTTCCCAGTCCTGTGTTCTTTCTCCTCTTCCCCAATACAAATCCTCCTCAATCTAAGTCAAATTCATTACTTATACTATACTGTGCATGACTAGTTATAGCTTCAATTGTGACCCCCTCCATGAAAGATTCATGTTTTGAAATTAGAATTTTGGAGACTTAAATGGAGCCACCTCTAATAGAGAAATTGTGGACAAGATTAAGCGACTTGAGGTATTCCTGGTAGCTCCTCTCTTGAGGAGGCAATTGCTGGCTACTTGTCAAGTTTAAAGTTGGCTCTGAAGCTGGCAGTGCATGTAACCCTGCCTTTTCCACTTTTCCCTTTCATCCTGTTCTTCGTTATGAATTTTGTCTTCCTGCTGGTGAATTACGTAGCTCCATTTTCCTCATCATAAATTGAGAAAATGTGCCCAAATAGATGTGTCAGTTTTGTTGAGTGAAAGTAAACTTACTTTGCATTGTCAGCTGAAAGGAAATTAAGACCATCTGTAGTACATGTGTTTAACGTCTGGGAAAAGCAAAATAGGCTGAGCTTCTGATCCTCAACCACACAAGGTCTGATATTCAAAACAAAACAGAACAACAGAAAGCAACTGGGGTTTAGATTAAAGGGGATAGTATAACACTTGTGTATTGTTTCTTCATGTTTCTGTTGGGTATCTGGATATTTGTCCTGGGATAGACTGCCTGCAATGCAAACTCACAGGGGGCAGAAGTCCTCCAAAGCTGCTTTGTGGGCTGCTGAGCACTTAATAGATGTCATTTGATGATTGATCATGCCCATTAACAGGGTTCTTACATTTCCTCACTTGGGTTTTTAATCCTCTTGAAATCAGTAATTTCCAGCGCCAATCACATGACTGAGTGTCCTGGCCAAGCAAGCAGTGAGTGGTCTGAGTATTACTAGACGCTTTATAAGTACGAGGTAGAGAGCTAGCCATAGATTTTGACTAGAGAATGTAGTAGCCAGCTCTGGTTGAGTTGCAGTGGAAGGTAAGCCTTTTGTGTGATTAAAAAGGGACCCACTTACAGGTTGGAGGAAGGAGTACTACCAGGTCCAATTTATTCCAGATGGAATCTTGTGACCACTAATAAAATGCCTGCCCACCCTGCTCACTTCCCTTCAGGGGGATGGATTTTGATGAGATACCCAGAAGTGGGTATATTTTGCATTGACCATCTACACCTTAGGCCTTGCTTTATGCAGAACAGTTCTTATATTGTGGCATGTGCCTATGGAATAGTAAAGTGAACTGACCCAGTTGGGTCTTGAGTTTGGAAATTATGAGGGGACTTCAAAAAGCTTTTGGAAGACCTGGCATTATGCGCTTTGCTTTCAATAAGCAGACAGCTTCTTATCAGGAAAGTGCCTTATTTGGAACATTCTTCAGCACTCTTAAATTTTAGAGAGCAAGGCTAGGACAAACCTTAACCTTTTGGAGTGAGGGATATGGATGATGGCTAACGGTGTTAAGGAAAGGGATAGAAAAATGGGGGCAAGTATATGCCAAAGATGAAAGGGGATGGAGCTGTTTGCAGAGGTCAGTGGCTTATTCTGCATGTTGTGCCTGCCACGAGTGCTGAGATTTCTTGATCCTAATACTATTGGAAGGCTGTCAAAGGTGATATTAAGGGCAAGCTCTTGCCTAGAGGACAGAGAAGGGCCAAAGATACAGTCCTGAAGGCAACAGATAACACTTTTCCCTTGAGAAAAAAAAAGTTCCCTTGGACTTAACACTGTGGTCTAAAACTTGCTTGGGAAAGATCCAAAGCGGGATGTGCAAAACTCACCAAGTAAATATATACATTCATGTTTCCTCCATGCTAAAAAACAAAAAAACCCACATAAAAGCACCAACAAGAGCAATTCACTTTGATCACTTTCTTTCGATTGAGTTATTCCAATGGGGATATGAGAATGGATTTAGCAGGATGGGGGAGGGTTATAGGCTAATATTTCACCTCCCCTAGGCCTTGGGGTCCAGAAACAATGACGGAATCTTGCCTTATCTGTAGAAAAGTCAGGCTCTTTTCATTGGCCACAATCCTTCCAAGTATCTTAGAATTCTCAGATATGAGAGTGAGAATTAGTGATGACTCCAATCTCTTCATGGTATAAATGAGAAATTGAAGCATAGAGAGGGCAAATGATTTACTCAATGAGAGGTCCTAAATTTGGCCATAACCACAACCCTTGTCTTGCTTTCATTTTCAATATTAATATTTAGTGATATTCTTGTGATTTTTGGATAAAGATTCATTTTGAAATAGAGTAAAAGTTAAAATCCAACAGGGATATCAAGACAGTTACATTCTTTGCAACTTTGCCTCCAGGACTTCTGTGACTTCCTTAAAGGCTCCAACCTTTTTTCCTTCAATGACTTCTCATGGAGGAATCAGAGTGCTTGGCAACAAATTTATACATTAAAGCCCGTCTTCCTCCTTAAATCTTGCTGGGACTCCCATTTGGGGCTTATTCTAAACTACGCGGGCTTTGAAGCCCATGGCTTGGCTCCTCTTGCTTATTCACACAAATTTCCTTGCAGGTCACAGCCTGCCCTGGCATCTGCAACCTCTAGTGATTTCCCATGGCTGCCCTCTCCTCCTGGAAAAGCCTTACTCCCATCCCAATAACCTCTCATTCATTGAGATTCTATTCAAAATACTTATTACTGAGCAGATAACCTGATGGAGATGGTGGGAAATGAAGGGTCCAAGCACTCACATCCATCTTCTTTTATCCTGAAAATCTTAGGTTACAGAAGATGTGCATGACTTCTAAGGAATTGAGTCTCTGTTTGAATAAGAGATTTGTTTTCTGTGTTGTTATATATAAATCTCTCTCTCTCATCCTTTAGATTTGAAATTGAACTCCCTTTCCTTTCATTGGTAAGATCGGGGTAAGGATAGAAACTAGCATTTACTGAATGCCTAATTTGGGCTGAGTACTGTGCTATTTATATACATTATCACATTTAATCCCCCAGAAGCCTAAGCAGTAGGTAGTTATGTTTATTAACAGATGAGGAAATGGAGCCTCAGCAAGGTCCATGTTGATGAACAAAAGCGTGTAACTAGTAAGTTTTGGAGCTATGATCTATATCCAGGTCTGCGTTCTAAGTATACACTCTCTCCTTTCCTCTCGTCAGCAATGAAATTTCTCAGACATGTGTGACTTCCCAGCAGATAGGGAGGGAGTCAGATATTTTTCTATATGTTTCTCCATGGCAGGGAAATCTCTAGAAAACATTTATGTGTAACTACCTGAGGACACTCCAGAATTTTGGAGGCCTACTGGGACACATGCCATGCAGCCGTTTGTAGGTGAATGCTTAGCAGAAACACAGTTAGGGTTCTCCAGGTAATGGTATTTCTCCCATCAGTTAACAGCTTTGGGATTGAGTTAGAATTACTAGACTCAGTGGGTTTTATCCTTGCTTGTGTCCTTATTTTTCATAGTCTCAGGTACTCCTCTGTTCCCATAGTAGCAGCTTCTTCTGATTTCCCTATTTCTGTCAAATTTTCTTTGATTTCTAATTTCTTTCATTAGTTGTAAAATCTGAACACTATCTTGGACTCTTCCATTGCCCTCAGCATTCATGGAGTCAATTCATCCTTCATGTCTCTGCTTCTTTCTTTGTATTCCCATTAATACCAGCTATTTTGAAGTTACTATTGGTAGTTCTGTGGGCAACTGCAATAGTTCTCTCCCTTCCATTAAGCTGCTTAGAAAGCAAGTTTTACTGTCATCATTTTTGATTATGCTATGTCCATGTTTATTCTCAAAATTTAAAAATTTTTCTTCACCCATGGGACATAGTGCAGAGTACATGTCACAGATATTTCAACTTGCCTGCAATCTAGGATTTACCTTTTCAGAAAGTCTTGAGCAGCTCATTGAACTAGGCAAGCTTGCAATAGTTCCTTTCCCATTCTGGAACTCAATATCCTCATCTGTAAAATGCTATTCTATTTTAGGGGTCCTCAAAAGAGTGTATAAATAGGTACTGTTTGACTGAGTTTAGAGGGAGGGTCAAGAGAATTCTACCTGGATAAGAGACAAGTGGAGGCCAGGATATAGATAAAAAGGAAAGATAATCTGAAAGGGGGCAGATAGAAAAATATTTTTAAAAAATTTCTGTTCACTTTCATCCTTACTATCCTTTATTAATGCTTTAATTGGAAATGGATGCTTTGATTATGAGACATAAAGCAAAGAGATATTAAACCCATCATTTGGGCCAGCCTCCTTTTCCATCAATTTCCAGATTACTAAGAAGGTGGGCTGAGGTCCTAAAAAGAAACCTGTAGAAGTGAAACTGACGCTATGAGAAACAATGACTTGATCAGCCCTTGTCCTGTCGAGGAATAGGTTACTATTTTATTCTTTTTAGTATTTTCTTTTTCTACTTAATACTATTGGTTGAACTCTTTAATTAACACACAATTATTCTTAGGTGTTTAAATTCAATTGAAAATTGATCCCTGTTAAAAATAAGAGTGGGAATAAGAGAGGGAGGAGATGTACAGTTTGGCACACACTCACTTGGACCTACCCCTGATGGTAAAGCTAGAAACGTGCCATGGGACTCCAAATCCCATTAAGTTGGTAGGTACCAATACCCTCTTACTAGTTAAAGTGATCAGTTTAAGTTCATAATTGAACATAAAGATAGGATTAAATGTCAAGGGGATCACATAAATAAGACCAGTGTCTGCTAATAATAATTGATAAAATTAAAAAGGAGAGAACAATCCAACATGGGAAGCAGGATACACAGCAGACTCAGAATGGCAAATGCCCTTAACAGCACTCTAGCCTCAGAATCAGCCCTTAAGGCATTTGGATCTGGCTACAAAGCCCATGAGAGTTTCGCAGGCATGGAAAGCCAAGACACTGTGGCAAAAAAAAAAAATGATCTAAATGAAAAATCTCTGTGAGTGACATCCCAGTGGAAAGAAGGGGCCATCAAAGAAGGAGGTACCTTTCTCTGAAGGGAGGAGAGAACTTCCACTTTGATTATGGTCTTGTCTAAATAAGGTCAGAGTTTGTGAACTCAGGAGGCATCCATAGCCTTGGCAGCTCATGACAAGAGCCTCGGGTGATCACTGACGTCATAAATAAGAGTGTCAATTGTTAAATCAACAACGGGAGTCACTGTGCACTTACTCCCCATGTAGGATCTCTATTCTTAATGTCTTGTACTATGAGCATTAATGGTAAAACTAGTCTTCAAACAGTACTTTATACTTTGTGTGTCTGTGTGGGTGCAATCTGTTGAAATCGTTACTTAGTATATACTAAATTGATATTCTGTATCTAAAGATAATTGAAAATGAATCTTAATGAAGAATGGGATGGAAGAGGGAATAGGAGATGGGATGGTTTGTGGGAGGGAGGGTGGTTATGGGGGGAAAAACCGCTATAATCCAAAAGTTGTACTTTTGAAATTTATATTTATTAAATAAAAGTTTTCTTAAAAAACAAGAAGGTGGGCTGAGGGCAAAGTATTGTGGCACGTTAGGTTAAGCTGCCACTTGGGACAACTGCATCCTGTGTTGGAGTGCCAGTCCAAGTTTGAGCTCCTCCCCTTTCTATCCAGCTTCCTGCTAATGCATCTGGGAAAGCAGAGATCATGGCCCAAGTGCTTGGTCTGAGCCACCCATGTGGAAGTGCTGGGCTCCTGGCTTCAGTCCAGCCCAGCTCTGGCTCTCATGGGCATTTGGGGAAAGAACCAGCAGATGGGGAGATATTCTCTCTCTCTGTCTCTGTATCTGTCTCTGTCTCTCTTCCCCTCTCCCTCCCTCTGCCTTTCAAATAAGTAAATAAGAAAATTGTTTGGCCAAGGTATAGGAAAAGCTCTATACCCATGGACTAGATGGAAGCTAACTGGCCTTATTAGCCATCAAAGTCATGACCTTGGCTTCATTTAGCCAGAGGATCTACCAAGCTGGGACAACTTATTTGCATAGGCAAACAGCCACATGGCTATGATTGAATTTAGGAGTCCTTTAGGAACTAGAACCTGAGGGTTTTTCAGAAGGGGAACCCTAAATTGCTTAAAGTTGCCAACTATAGTGGTTTTTTTTTCTTTTTTTTTTTTGCCAGGCAGAGTTAGACAGTGTGAGAGAGAGAGAGAGAGAGACAGTGAGACAGTGAGAGAGATACAGAGAGAAAGGTCTTCCTTCTGTTGGTTCACTCCCCTAATGGTCGCTACGGCCGGTGTTGTGCCAATCTGAAGCCAGGAGCTGGGTACTTCCTCACAGTCTCCCATGCAGGTGCAGGGACCCAAGCACTTGGGCCGTCCTCCACTGCCCTCCCGGGCCAGAGCAGAGAGCTGGACTGGAAGAGGGGCAACCGGGACAGAATCCGGTGCCCTGACCAGGACTAGAACCCGGGGTGCTGGCGCCACAGGTGGAGGATTAGCCTATTGAGCCGTGGTGCCAGCCAGCATGCTAGGTTTTATGTGTCATTTTGAGGAAGAGGCAGTTATAGGATCCTCTGTAGATGAAAGTAGCAGGCTCTCCAGGAGAGTTAAGTAACCAGCTTAGGAGGGCAAAGATAAGTAGACAAGAGGCAAACAGCTAAAGATGAATATTTCTTTAGCTTGGATACCCCATCAGAGCCAGTAATGATTCAGTCTCCAAGACTTGTTTCCACACAGCCATTGGGAAGTGTAGGTATGGAGCCATTCTGGATCTTCAAGTTGGCCTACTTTTAGGCTGTTTTAAATTTTCCAGTGTGTTTTAAAAAACTATTTGACAACCCCCTTAGGCCATAAAGCAAGTTTATGTTTTGGATTGAAACCACACAATTATAATGCTCTGGAATCTTCTTAAGGGAACCTTCCCACCTGCACTATTTAACTCTGTGAATGCCAATGTAATAGCATCTGACCATTTGTAGCACCATGGATGGAACTGGAAGTCACTGTATTATGTGAAATGAGCCAGGCACAGAAAGACAAATACTGCATGATCTCATTTACATGTGGAAACTAAAAAAATGTTCAATATGAAAGTAGGGAGGAGACTATTGGTTATCAGAGGCTGGGAAGGGTGAAGGAATGAAGAGATGTTGGACAAAAGATATATGGTTACTTTTAGATAGGAAGAATAATTTTTTCAAGGATTTATTTTATTTGAAAGTCAGAGCTACAGAGAGAGAGAGAGAGGGACAGATAGAAAGCTTCTATCTCCTGGTTCACTCCCTAGCCAGAGCTGGGCCGGGTCAATGTCAGGAGCCAGGAGCTTGAACAGAGTCTCCCACGTGGGTGGCAGTGGCCCAAGCACTTGGGCCATCCTCTGCTGCTTTTCTCAGGCCATTAGCAAGAAGCTGGATTGTAAGTGGAGCAGTTGGGATGCCAACTGGTGCCCATATGGGATGCTGGCACTGTAGGTAGCAGCTTAACCTGCTATGCCACAGCACCAGGCCCTGGAGGAATAGTTAGTGATTATTTAGTGTAGTCTTAAAAAATATAAAGTGTGTGCTCTCATCACAAAAATGATAAATAAGTGAGGTAATTCATTTGTTAATAAGATAGACTTAGCCATTCCACAATGTATATGGACCTCATAGTATCCTGTTGTATAATATAAAATAAGCATGCAATGTTATGTCAATCTAAAAAATAAATAAAACTTAAACACAAAATACAGATGTTCTCTAAAGTTTATTAGCTATTTTGAGCAAGGAACACAATTTGCAGCAATGCTAATGAGGAGAGGATTTTAGAATTACCTTAGGAGAGATATGAGACAGTCAATGTCTCCATAAAATTTTATACTTTAACTAACCCTGGAATTATATGTCTTACACCTCAGGGGAGAAATGGACTTGCTTGGTACAGCATGGTGCTGATTCTGTGACAACTGGGACCTCCTAAAGGGGTACATTGCTTGCCACTGAGGAGCTAAGTAATGCAAAAGGCATATTTCTTACCACCTCAAAGCTCTGGCAACTGTGCATCTTAGCTGACCTCACTTGGATAAGAGATTGTTTTCTCCAGCCTGAAATAAATGGGTTGTGCCTTGGATGATGTAGCTGCTTCCATTGTCTCAACCACTGATGCAGATCACAGCATGAGTGATAAGGCAGCAGCAGCCATCCAGAGCTACTATGTGAAAGTGGATGCAATGAATGGAGTGGCTGGACTGAAAATGAGTTTGGCCTGCAGGATTGGCTTCAGGAAGCAGGAAAAGTGCCCAGGAAGGCTTATTCCAATAATCCAGGTCCCAGGAAGGAGAGTTGATGCCAAGGTTCATATTTGCCATACCCTCTGCCCAGTTCTGCTTACACTAAAGGATACTTTTAGCTTCAGTATGAAATAAATGCTATTGTTAACTGATAAGAAGAGAGGTTGATATGCCACAATATCTGATTCTAAGCAGCCCAGTTGAGTTTAACTCATCCAGAAAGGGAGTATATGTTCTTGATACTTAAAGCATGGACCTTATATCAACATACTAGTTATAAAGTAGACCCTAGGGGGCCAGCACTCTGGCATAGGGGTAAAGCCACTGCCTGCAGTGCTGGCATCCCATATGGACTCTGGTTTGAGTCCTGGCTGCTCCACTTCTGTTCCAACTCTCTGCTATAGCCTGGGAAAACAATGGAAGATGACCCAAGTCCTTGGGCCCCTGCACCCACATAGGAGACCTGGAGGAACCTCCTGGCTTCAGATTGGCTCAGCTCCAACTGTTGCGGCCAATTGGGGAGTGAACCAGCAGATGGAAGACCTCTCTCTCTCTCTGCCTTTGCCTCTTTGTAACTCTGCCTTTCAAATAAATAAATGAATCTTAAAAAAAGAGAGAAGACCCTAAGGATGCTATACCTTTGCTACTTACAGTATGGTCTTTGAACCAGCAACATCAGCATCACCAAGGTTGATAGTTAAAATGCAGACTCTTGGGTCCTATCCCATACTTAATGAACCAGAATGTGCATTTTAACAAGCTCCCCAGGTGATTCATTAGCACATCAGAATTTTAGAGGTGCTGTTCTAGTCATTATTGTGTATCTACTGAGAACTACATTTTGCCTGGTTAACATAGATGGGTGGAAGGGAAGATGGCAGGCCCAGGCTGCAGTAGAGATTACAGATGGGAAGTGAACAGTGTAGTGTTGGGGGGGGGAACAATGCATGAATTTGAAAATCCTGCAGGATGACTAATTTTCTCAGCCTACGCCCAAAACTTCTTAACAACTTGCTGAGAAATTTGTCTATAGGGCTCTATTACATAGTGAGTGGAAAGGGCCCTCCTCTGCTGGGGATATTCTAAAACTCAAGGTATGTCAGACCAGGGAAAATCCTTTCATTACTGGAGCATAACTAAATCCAAATGGGCAGTCCAATCCCACATATTACCCTGTTCTCTTGCCCTTCTCACCTGCCATAGAGGCTCCCAAAGATATACAGTCAAAGCGTTCTTGGCATGGAGACTACAGAACATAGTGGCTTCCTCTACAGGTAGGAAGGGCTGCATGTAGGGAAGACCCTGGACTGAATTCTGTAGTGGGGAGGAGAAAAAGATCCAGAGGACTGCCCTCTGTTCCTGTCTGCCTAGGCAGCAGGGAGTCTGCAGATGCCTGATGGGAAACTCTCAGACCTGTGAGCAGGTGGGAAATGGGCAGTTAAAGCCAGCAGAGGGAGAACTGCAGTGCTGCTACCTGCTCAGTGTGAATCCAACCTCTTGAAATGCTGCTATTCAGGTGGTCCCGTGCAGCCATCACGGCAGTGGAGGAGAAGGACCCACTGAGCTACTTCATAGCTTAGGGAAGCAGCAGCTTGAGGTCCTCAGGAGAGGAGGACAACAGAGAGCTGGAGGAGACGGGTCGCGGGGCCCCGGATGTGGCGAAGTCAGTGGGCGGCTATAGAACAGGTGTGACTTGCTCTGCCTTTGTCTACAATCCACGCAACAGGCAGATAGACTGGAAGAGGCACATCGTCAAGGCACTGGAGGAGTTTCTCCCCGAGACCCCTTTCCTTTGACATCAAAGTGCCTGCGGTGCTGGGTGCTGCCTCCAAGACAGTGGCTGCTGTAGCCTCCTGGAGGGGTCAGCCTTGGTGTCGTATCTCGGAGACTGGGTTCTTCTTTGCCTCCAAAGGAGTTCATAATATGGAAGTCAGACTATGTGCCTCCACAGAAGACCTACACAACGGAGAAGAAACCTCTGCCTCCAGAGCTGGACATGGCAATGCGATGGTTTAACATATACGGCGAGGACAATGCCGATGATGCCCGGCAGAACGCTAAGAAAGCCAGGCTTCTACCAGAAGGGGAGGAGACATTGGAGTCAGATGATGAAAAAGATGAGCATACTTCTCAAAAGTGCAAAGTAGAACCAGGAGAACCAGCAAAGAATAAAAAACTAGAAAACAACAACTGCCTGGGATTTCTGTGCTGCTAGACGTGTGAAAATGTGTCTTTGGGCTGATTAAGTTGATATTGTGGATTATTGTGTCAGAACATCTTTATATGTTAATGAACTAATACATATTGCCTCAAGAACTTTCCACTGTAGAATTCATTTGTTTATTTAAAACTTGTATGTATTAAAATGCAAATAGTGAACTGTGATTGTGAAACTGACAACATTGGAAAGCATTCACACAGAACTGGTGACATGCTTGAGAGTTTTGTCACATGTTAACATGCCAATGTTCCATATGAACCTTTTATAAAAGAATATATTTTTAAAGTAACATATTGTACTGTGAACCTGTAGGGTGCTTTTCAATGGTGTGTGCACGGTGTAAATAGTTCATGAAAATAAAATTACTTATTCAGTATTGCTAAAAGAAATGCTGCTATTCAAGCCCAGTTTTTGAAATGGTCCTGAAGGTTTGCTTCCGGTGGTTGTTCCCAAAGAATAAATTCTATAAATACCATATTAAATGCTACCAACTCAAGGCCATCCAGGATTTATTCTCCTTAAATGAGCCACAAAAGCCTCGTGACAATACAAGGAGAAATGTTGTACCTTCTTAGCATTCTCACTGTCAACCTCCCCACCCCAATTTGGTCAGCAAGTGTTATGGAACTGTGTAAAATATTCTAACTGATGGGATGTTTACACTAATGAAAATTCTGAAAGTGGCCTTCAAGACAATCCGAGGTTGTTTCAAGGGTGAAGTTGCTGTGACGAAGCTTGTGCTGGCTTTGCCTTGATGGTGACTGCATGGAGATAAAAGGCTTGTAGACTGTTTTCTGTCCCTAGAGCCTGGCAGTCCCCTGTGCTGTTTAAATTTGAGCTTTTTGGATTGGAATAGAATGAATGAGCAGGAGAGGTTAATTATCCTAATTAGAAAAGAAGTGAAGCCATGGCCCTTTTAGGTCAGGCATTTGGGCAAACCTCCTCTGGCTCCAAGCTCTGGGCATTAGATAGTTACTTGAATGCCAGAGGATACACAAAGCTCCATCCTCCATCCTCTGCCAGAGTCCCTGGAGCAAGACAGAAGAGAATTCTTTTCAGGAAATGGTGTGTAATCAGCTTCTGCCCCAGGACCAGAGAGAGGGTTTTCTGGAAGTGGTAGATATGTGGGCACAGCTGGATGGGTACATATGTGTTGGTCCAACCCTAGGCTACCCTACTCTGTCGGTGCTGCCAAGAAAGCTCAGTGTAGCTTAGAGAAATACGGCTGCTGTGATCATTCTAGAGATGGGCATCTTTCCCTGAGCCTTTTGACATTCATATATTCAGCTGACTGAGGCGTGAGGATATCTTTGTGGAAGGTAAATCCTCAGGACAGAGGATACTGGTACTTCTTGGATCAGTGTTTTGTTGTTGGGTTTATTGATTTCTATATGCAACACCCCTGTCCAATTCCTCTTTCCTTTTCACCTTCCATTATCTGGATATTCTTACCACAATGTTTTGCACACAGTAGGAGCTTACTAAATGTTTATTTACTCCCTTGCTATTAGAGAAGAGTGTGTATGGGCTACAACCATGATAATCACATGTTCTGCTCTCTGAGGCTTGTATTTGCATGTATGATATTTGGTCAGTTTGTGATCTGGTGGCATCAGAGAAGCATAAAGCCTTAGATTAAGCTAGAGTAGTGACTGTCTAGTATTTAAGATCAAACTGGCCAATTAGCCAGACAGACCCATCAGATATGTCTAGTGCTTGCTTTTGAATTATCCACATACCCAAGAGATGAATAAAAAAAGAACTTAAGCTCAGTCTTTCAAAACAGGCCTCAGATTGCTGAATGATCACTCTCTGAGTCTGTTACAATTTGCCTTCTTCATACTGAACAAAGAGCATTACCATCAATGACTCCTAACAGAATGCTAGAGCATGTGGAGGTCTCAGTAGACTGTATAGTCTATCCAACCCTGCTTTGCCTCATCTTTCATCTCCAGCCATCCTATCTATCTGCTTTCGAAGATGTATTCTTCTTGATTATTTGTGACCAGGACAGTGAATCCAAAGTGTGAATAGTACCAAATAGTGGGTATACTTAACCTTACACTTATATTTAATTTTGCAATCCATTTTTATACTTTATATTTGAATGCATCTGCATGATATGGGAATGAATTTTGGCATGAAGGCCTAATGCTAGAGGAGATGGGAAACTCAATTTCTTATACTTATCTGTTGTAAGTTTTATAGTCCTCCCCACTCTTTCTGTACTCATCTCTTAGACTTATATAACATATCCATGTAGAATTGCCCTCCCCTAAATCCAGCAAAGTAATTCTAAAAAGTGGTTACATGGGGCTGGTGCTGTGGCTCAGCGGGTTAACACCCTGGCCTGGAGCGCTGGCATCCCATATGGGTGCTGGTTCTAGTCCCAGCTGCTCTTCTTCCGATCTAGCTCTCTGCTATGGCCTGGGAAAGCAGTAGAAGATGGCCCAAGTCCTTGGGCCCCTCTACCCGGTGGAAGACCCGGAGCAAGCTCCTGGCTCTTGGCTTTGGATCAGTGCAGTTCCGGCCGTTACAGCCAA
Source organism: Oryctolagus cuniculus (assembly GCF_964237555.1). Taxonomy (NCBI): domain Eukaryota; kingdom Metazoa; phylum Chordata; class Mammalia; order Lagomorpha; family Leporidae; genus Oryctolagus; species Oryctolagus cuniculus. The sequence continues at coordinate 101,161,035 of NC_091453.1, read as the reverse complement.
TTGGGGGGTGAACCATTGGATGGAAGACCTCTCTCTCTCCCTCTCTCTCTGCCTCTCCTCTCTCTGTGTAACTCTGAATTTCAAATAAATAAATAAATCTTTTTTTTTTTTTTTAAAAAGTGGTTACAAGGGGCCAGCGCTGTGGCCGTGGTGCCAGCATCCCATATGGATGCCGTTTCGTGTCTAGCTCCTTGCTAATGGGCTGGGAAAGCAGTGGAAGACGGAAGTGCTTGGGCCCGTGACCTGCATGGGAGACCTGGAGGAAGCTCCTTGGCTCCTTGCTTTGGATTGGCCCAGCTCTGGCTATTGTGTGAACAGGGGATGGAAGACCTTTCTTTCTATATCTCCCTCTCTCTGTCTGGAACTCCACCTCTCAAATAATAAAATATTAAGATAAAAATGTTTGCTAATGGTCAAGTTCAAAAGTACTATTGGCATTGTAAATAATCCTTTGTAATAGGACAAGGATAATACAGGAGACAAATCTTCCAAAGTCTCAGTGTTTATTTTATAAGATGTATCTTTGGATCTGTGCAGAAATGTCTATATGTTGGCATATGAGACTTACACAGAAAATACAGGGCTTAGGCAGTTACATTTCTGATTTCTTGGTCTTTTTTTGTTGGCTCCTAAGTCTTGGTGTCACATTCTTTGGTAAATGGAACAAATCACTTTCCAGTAGTCCAAATTAGTAGCAGAGTTTTACTTTGTGTTTGTGTGGGTGTAGGCCCCAAATCAGGTCATCTAATATAAACTTGATTTGAAAGTAAGTTTTCCTTAGATACCTAAAAGCCTGAGTCCTAAATTTAACAAATGTGGTTTAAGCTAGCTCTTAGAGCAATCAGTTCTTTCTTGTGGGAAGAAATATCCAGGTGCCAGCTCTATTTGGTGGGTGAGTTGTGTTCTCAGAAATATTTAACATTATAGAATTGCAAGCCTTGATATTTTTTGTCATTTTAGCTTTATCTCCATTGGGGGGAAAGAGAATCTAGAAGTGCATTTTGAACCTGCTGAGAGTTAGCAAGGAAAACCTTAGGAAGATAAGGCATTTTTGTTATGACTGCCACCAAATCCCAAGACTGCCTGCGGCATTCCTGACAGTAAGTAAAATCATCTATTTATTTTATCTGATTTATTCTAAGACTCTCTTCTTGCCTTTCAATTAATAATACAAACTTAATTTCAAACTAGCTCCAGGCCAATATGGCCTTTTGGAAGGAGCTGCTAAACTGTCCTTTCTTTAATTTTTCAAACTACAACCCTACACTCATCAGATGGACTTCTGTTCTTACACTAGAGTCAAGAGTCATCCTCATCAGGTCTCTGGAGGATAGAAATCCAAAGGACTCCGATAGCCTTCCACAAATGGGACCAGCAAAATTTCTGTCCTTGGTCAACTGAAGCTACTACTCCTGAGACTGCTCCTGACCTTTGGCACTTCAAAGGCATTGAATGAGAAGGAATTGCTGAAATTATTTTCCTCCGAGCTAGGCTGTACTCGAATTATGCATAACTTCAAAAATATAGAGGCTATGTAAGAGATCAGAGAGATGAATACAGAACACTAGTGTATCTTCAAATCTCATTTTTTTCTTTTTTTATAGATGTACATACTGTGGGCTAGAGGAGAATGTGGCATGCTTAAAGAATTGCACAGGGAGGAGAAGGAGAAAAGTGCTTTTCAGTAATGTGTATGGAATTTTATGGGTACTTGAGTGCTAAGCAGAAAGTTCTTTCTTGTTGTTATTGAAGTACTGTTGAATATTTCTCTAAGTACACTTGTCTTCCTTAATAAATGTAAGTAAATGAATATAGTAGAATCTTTCCTGTTGCCAAAGAATCTTGAAGGATCTTGCAATGCATCAGGGTCATCATTCTGAACACAGGTATTCATTACCCAGGTATATAGAAGTTAGAAGTGGAGATAGTCAGCCAAATGTGCCCTGACCCTGGAGCAGCCCAAGGAAACTGTCACTTTTACTAAATATCTGATACTACCTGCTTATTTTGTACTCACTTGTTTCATTTCTAAAAATTCTGGGCAGAAATTCTGGCTATTTGAAGATTCTGACCTACCAGACTCTGATTGACTGAGATTTTACTATAAAAGGAAAGTGGAATGCTATTTTGGAATCTGAAATTAGGGCAGACACATGGTATGCCTTCATTGGCTTCTCCTTGGACTTAGCACTCAAACTGGGGTCTTTAGGGCTGGCAGCAGGTCCTCTCTGCAGAGGAAGTATCTGAAGTGAGCTGGGATGCTCTAGGGATTTGGAAGACAGAGCTGGGGTAGTATGGTTGAGATTATGGGGCCAAAGATCATGTTCTCATTGCAAAGAGTAGTACTAGACCAGTACTGACTGTGTCTGAAATTAGTAATGATGCAAATCATGAAGCATGGAGAGGGAACCTAGAGAAAAGGATGAACCTTTTAACCACAGTGCCTCCCCAGACATGTGTTTCCTTAAAATGCTTAAGCAGTGGAACATTTGGTTCTCATCAATGGGTGACGAACAATTCCCAGCAGTAGATGTCACTCCCACTGGATGAATTATTTTAATTCACCTTAAAATTCTTTCCTATATACATCACACAGTTACCCAAACCAAGGTGACAAATATTCCTTGGATGTTGCCTTTCATTTTTCTGGATGGTTCCGAACCAGGGGGAACTAAGCCTTCCTACCTGGACCAAAGCACTGCTTTGAAAACAAGTGAGAGATTTTGTGATGAGTTTGGTGGGTCAATGCAAAATCTAGATGCTGCTCACTACTGAGTAACTCTGCTTTCCAGTGTGATTGATCAGGAGCTTACATGCCCTGTAGCTAGATCCTGCAGTCTACTTTTCCTTTGAAGTGCTGCGGGGCATATGTGAATAAAGTCTAGATGCATTAAAATTAATTTGATTTTAAAGACATATTGCAAGCAATAGAGACCTTTCTGGGGTGCATCAATGATGAAGGGGTTGGAAGTAGAAGTTTTATGTTCTGAAAAGCTTGGATTTTAAACTGTTCCCAGAAGCTCAGCCCATAAAAAATAAATCTTATTGTGGCTGTGTGATATTGGACACTTGTCCTTTAGGCTTAGACAGAGTATGAAATTGTCAAAGGGAAAGTCATGACCTTTGAAACAGGTACTTTCCTGGCCCTTTTTTGAGTTTATCAAGAGATCAAAACCCTTCAATGGAGCCTTCTGCTTTTAAGAAAATATTTCAGTATTAGGGGAGCTCATGGGCCCATGTTACCCTTGACTTTGCTTGGCACACAGCAGTGGCTCAGTGCAGATGGAGTAATAGACCCACATGATGATCCTCAGAAAGTTAATGAGAGACATATATCAGTGAACTGCATGCCTCCTACAACATTCAACTCCCAGTAGTAACCCTGTGAGGTGGGAATATTATTATTTCTAGGAAGAAATGGAGGCATAGATAGAGTCAGGTTTTAGCCAACATCACCCAGCTTATAAGTCAATGGCAAGGAGGTAACCCTATATCTGTCTAATTCCAAAGTCTCTGCTCTTTCCACTTTACTAGGGGATGGTGAGGAGAAAAGTGATGTGGATAAAAGATGCTTGCAAAACTATAAAGAATATATCAGTGTTGGAAAGACATTTAGAGACTGTCTAATCAGTTTTATTTTACAAATACAGAAACTGAGATCCAGAGGAAAGGATAAAGAGTGATTCAAGGTCACACAAAGGAGAGCTTAGCCAAGATTTTAATTCAGAATTCATCTCATCTGAACAGGAATCAGCAATCAGATAAAACCAAAATCTACTCTTTAATCCAGTGACATTTGATTCCATGTCTAAACCCTGATTCCCAATTAGCCCGAACATGTCCTGTTGTTAAATCTCTGAAAGATATGGTTTGTTCAGAAAGCTCATTCATTACATCATGGTCTTATGAGGGCTAGATGCCCTTCTTCTAGGCCTCGGGTAAAGCCTGCATCCTCCTAATCTAATCAGCTATCTAGGAAGTCAATGGTCATGGAGTTATCCTGTCCAAAAAATATATTTGAATTGTTCGGTAAAGCCAGAACCAATGCTGGAAAAATAACTCAAAATCTTAATGAACATTGTTTCAAATAGTGAAATCTGCTTGAAATCTTGTACTGAGCCACTACAACAAGCATTTTTCGCTAATTGTCTAATTCTTTTATGGGCCCAGTGCTCCAGGGCAGGGTTGGGCTCACAGTAATTTGAAAAGATTTGATTTAGAATAATTTTCCCCTACTCCCTCTTCTGAAATATTTTATGTTATATACCATAGAATTAAGATTATTGAGCTCCATAGTCATCTCAAACAGGGATCAAGTTCTAGTTCTTACTAGCTCTGTGAATTTGGAAAAGTTATTTAACTTTTCTATATACCTCTTTCCCCATTTATAGAATGAAAATGGTAACATATCCCATTTATTGGATATTTATTATGTGCTAGGCATTGCTCTAAGAGTTTCATACATATTAACTCCATTAATACTCATAGCATAGCTACCCTGTGAGGTAGGTATTACTGTTGTCTCCATTTTATAGATAAGGAACCAAAACACAGAGAGTTTAAAATCTTGCCCAAGATCACACAGCTAAGAAATAGTAAAGGTGGGATTCAAACTCAGACTAGCTTGTTTTAGACCTGGTACACTATATCTAACTCATTGAGTTAATATAAGAAATAAGTGAAATGATATATGAAAAAGTGTAACCTAGGTTCTTGTTGAATAGTAGGTACTCAATAAACATTAACTTTTGTTACCAGTTTCCCTCTTTCCCTAAATACTGATTAGTAAACTGTAAATTATTCCATTTTCAAAAAGCTTTCCCTAAATAACCCAACATACCTAATATTCCCAGTGATTGCATTGTTCCCAATGATTGCATTATTTATTTAGGACTAAATTATATGTCATCCTGATAAAATCTAGCTTTTCCCCTTTGTCTGTATTCTCTTTAGTGCATAATTAACCATAGGGGATTAAGAAATATTTGTGGACTGGAATATGCAGTGTGACTGCTGGTGTCAGGTAACATGAATAACAGGTGTTCACATGGTGGAGCTTGAGTTTTTACATGCATACAAATCATGTTAGAATCTTGTACATGTGCCAGCGCCGCGGCTCACTAGGCTAATCCTCCGCCTAGCGGCGCTGGCACACCGGGTTCTAGTCCCGGTCAGGGCGCCGGATTCTGTCCCGGTTGCCCCTCTTCCAGGCCAGCTCTCTGCTGTGGCCAGGGAGTGCAGTGGAGGATGGCCCAGGTGCTTGGGCCCTGCACCCCATGGGAGGCCAGGAAAAGCACCTGGCTCCTGGCTCCTGGCTCCTGCCATCGGATCAGCGCGGTGCGCCGGCCGCGGCGGCCATTGGAGGGTGAACCAACGGCAAAGGAAGACCTTTCTCTCTGTCTCTCTCTCTCACTGTCCACTCTGCCTGTAAAAAAAAAAAAAAAAAAAAAAAAAAGAATCTTGTACATGTGCATTCTGATTCCATAGATCTGGGATAGTTCCCAGGTGATGCTGATATTTCAGATCTATGCACCACACTTTGCTAACTTCAAGTGTTAGCAAAGCTATAGGGTAGTGTCTTTAGGGTCTTTCCATAATTGATGTTTTAGGGGAGGCATGATTTCATCTATTTTAATAAGCTCAAGTATGTAAGGATTCCTGTTACATATCACAATATAAGGTGAAATCAAACATTTTGTTATCATGAGGTAATACATTCATTTAATTAACCCTCATTAAAAAACCCCCAACTACATGCAAAGACTTGTGCTGATAGTTATTGTAGACAATATGAAGAAGAGCTTAAAGTGTAGGCTACACATTATCACGTGGATTGTCAACTTTGGTAAAGGCTTCTGTTTTATGCTTCAGTGAACTATGTTGACTTTGTATGTCCAAATTGAAATTTGGAAGGAAAATGGCTTAATGATTTATTTATGTGCAATAATTACTAATGCCAATTAAGGCCATCGAGATTGGCTGATTTTTCTTAACTATATTTTCTGCTGTTTATTATTGGCATAATTGTTCGTCAAGGTAATTTCTGAGGGAATATAGTGTAATTTATATCAGGTCCCATTTAGATAATCTGAGTGTCTGACTGTCTTGAACAGTAGTAGGAGACATGGACTTTAAATAGTATGTGTGGAGGCCGGGTGGTGGATGGGGAGAGTGTTACTAACAGGAGGAGGAAGAATAATAGCAACTTTGATTCATGAGCATAGGGTAAACAAACAACATCCTAGACACTTATTTACATATTTTTCTCAAAGTAAATTAACCAGAGGTGGTACAAGCTGGTACTAACATAGTACCAGAGTAAGAACATTGGGCCAGACGTCAGACCTGCAAGCTACTTTGTCCTTTATATCAATCTGGAGGTGGGACCTTAAAGAAGTTGCCTCACTCCTCTAAGCATGTCAAAGGAGAGTTAATCATACCAGTGTTAATATTCAGTTCCAAAACCATTATCCGGGGATACTAGGTTGACAAGCAAAAAATGGTATAAAAACCCAGGGTAGCATTAACAATTATTTGACACACATTTAAATGAAAAATTGTTCTTCAAACTCTTCATGTAACGGAAAACCAAAGGTCATTTTCCCTTTATTCCAGGAAAGGAATGGGTGAAATGCTTATATTTATGCAGAATATCGTCCATGCCAGAGAATGAAAGGGTCTCTACCTACATACCATTTACCTTACTGATACATTCCAACATTTGTAAAGGATGTACAGAGCAAAAGAATATAGGAGGATGGAACCTGTCTTATATTCTACCAAATATGTCCCTGATTGAAGAAAAAAAAGTAACATGAGCCTTGTATCTATCTTTGTGTGATTTACCTCATATATCTAAAAATTGGAGTGTGCCAAAAACCCAATCAGAACCAGTAAATGTTTCTGCTCAATGTGCTTCTAATCAACTAGGGTTTTGTTGGAACAGTTATTCCTTCTCCTTTTTATAGATGCTAATTCTGAGTCAGTGAGCTGCTAGCTGCAGCCATGGGCCATGACACTTAAATCACAGTGTACTTTGGATGGTGTCCCTCTTGCAGGGTGACCATAACTCAGAACACTTCTGGGGTGTGCTATTTAAACATCCAACTCAGCATCCTGCAGCATAAAGCACCCCTCCGTGCCATTTGTTATGATAGGTGCTGTGAGGCACGACTCTGATTCTGGGGGCTCAAATGTACAATAAATCCAACTGCACTCTGCTGGCAGTGCACATAATTATAAAATATGCAGAATGCTTGTTATTAACTAGTCTCATGGAGAAGATCTACCGTGCCATGCAGGATATATTTTTGGATGGAGCTACAAACAGTGATTGATTTTTTAGAATTCACATCTCTTCTATCCTTTTAATCATTCAACCTCTAAGAACTAGCAAACATTTATAGACATTTAATGAATGGAAAACAAGGCCCATTCGCAAAGGCTGATAAAAATGACTGTTTGCCCCTTCAGTGGAGATTAAGTCCTAGTTTTGTTTTTAACATGAAATTATTTAACATACTATTTTTTATGGTTTCTATGCAGAAATAGAGGCCAAGATATAAATCAGCTTCAAATTATCAGGGAAGCCTCCTAATAGTTATACAAACAATGAAAGCCACTTGTTATCTTTAACTGTTTGAATTCTGGTTGGACAGACTATCATTCTTCAGCCAATAGTTATCCTGTGGAGACAGGCTTTTGTGTGCATTAAAAATCAAACAACAAAAGCATTGAAAACATACACACAGTTCCTTTTTTCTACAGGGAAGCGGCAGCAATTAATTGTGAGTAGGATGGTTGCGGAAGAAAGAAGGCTCACAGGGATTGACTAAAAGCCCCCAAGGATGACGCCAGACTCGATTATAGGGGAGGCTAGGCATATAAGGAACAGAAATAGACTTTGCTCAATTCATGCTGGCTTCCTAGTGTGGTGCTTCCCAGGCTGGGATGCTACTCGTTTCCTGTTACAAGAAGAATTCCCAGCCATAGCCACTGAGGTATTGTCATTGTAACTTCCTTCTTTCCCTGTTTGTAAGGGAGTCTCATTGGGCCCAGGCATTTCTAGTACTAGCTTCTGTTTGTGCTAAGTGAGTTCACACTGGAGAGTCAAGGCTGCATGGTGTCACAAATAATGGCTTCCCAAGAGTAAGGAGCCTCTAAAAAGACGAAATACAAAAGGGTGGAAATACAAAAGGGTGCCTATAACTTTATAGCCACTTTATTTAATGTTATAAAAGTTTGTCAGATTAGTTATTAAAAGGTAACACTTGGAATTAAGCTGCCTTCAGCTATTGACAGCTGACTGGTGACACACTCTTCTTTTATTAGTCTGCCCAACCAAAGTTTAGTATAGCTGTCACAAGTACAGAGTCTGAAGTCAGAAACAGGGGTTTACCTCTCAGTTCTGCTACCTGTTAGCTACTAGACCTTGCAGTGCCTCAGTTTCTTCATTTTCAAAATAGGGATGATAATACAGTACCTAACTTATTGGGTTGTCAGAATAAAATAAAATAATATATATGAGACATTCAACTCAGAGCTTTATCCCTTATGAACAGCTAATGCTCTTTTATTGTTGTTAGTTAGGGTTCTTTTGGTTGCAAGGCACATAAATTGCATTGAGAAAAGTAGGAATTGTTGGCTTAAGAAACTGAAAAGCCTCAGAACTCAGGCTCTTTGTTCATCCATTGTCTCTGCTTCACAAACTCCAGATTTTGACTTAGACTCTCTGTGACTCAGTGTCTTAGTTGTCAAAATGGGATAATAATAACAATAATAAAACTTATAAGATTATTATGATGCTGGTGTTGTGGTGTAGTGGGTAAAGCTGTGGCCTGCATTGCTGGAATCCCATATGGGTACCGGTTCAAGACCCAGTTGCTCCACTTCTGATCCAGCTCCCTGCTAATGTACCTGAGAAAGCAGTAGAAGATGGCCATGCACCCATGTGGGAGACCTTGATGGAGTTCCAGGTTCCTGGCTTAGGCTTGGTCTGTCTAGCCCCAGCTATTGTGGCCATTTGGGGAGTGAATCAGTGGATGGAAGATCTCTCTCTCTCTCTCTCTCTCTCTCTCTCTGCATCTCCCTTTCTCTCTCTTTAACTTTGCCTTTCAAGTAAAATAAAATAAAATAAAATCATTGTGATGATAAAATGAGTTATTGCATTTGAGGTGGCTTCCAATAGGACTTGGCACATCATATACCTTACCTAAGTGCTAGCTGTCATTATGTTATTGTTGTTGCTGTTTTTATTGTAATATTCAAAACCTTTTCCCAATGTTTTCCCTTCACCTCTTGACACCCATTCTCTCTTTTGCTTCTGCCTGAAACTTCTTCTTTTATTCTTTTTCCTACTGTCTCTTTCCTACCTTTTCTCTTTCTCCTGTTCCACAAGTTACCATCACCCTCCCCATCCCTCAATTGCAATGACTCTTACCTGTAGAAATGCTTTGTTGGGTGGGATTTTACATCAGCTGCGGGTCAGGGAAAGTACAGGGATATACTGGAAGATGCAGAGTGTAATTGGTGGCTTTCGTTTATTCCACTGATGTTTTGCCCCTCCATCTACTTTATCCTCCCTTTCAAACTCATTCTCTATGACATGTTTCCTAGGTAGGATTTATTTCCTATCTTCTATAAGTCTCTGAAAGATACTGTACTGGGTGCTTTACAAAACTCTGCTTCATTCAAGAAAAGATCTAAATAGCCCAGCTATTTAGTCCTTTGATTGAAACAGAAGCTTGTCAAGGACCGATGTCATGATTGTCTCACTCCAGGACCCAGCTCCTCTTTGAGCAACCCCTCTCCTCAAAAGTCTAGCAGCTATCTTCTCTTCCTTGCTTCTCCTGGACTTCCTCCTGGGATGCCTCACTGAATTCTGCCTGGGTAGGAAACTGCAAACTATCCTTTCTCTACCACCTCCTCCATGCCCTTAGGGCCCTAATATCTTCTTGGTGACAATAGACCAAGCAGATATACCAGATAATCCTCCGCTGGGAGTAGAGTTCACATTACCAGAAGGCCCTTAAGAAACAACACCAATGAGACTTTTACCAGGATAGGCTAAAGAAAAAGCAATCTGTGGGCACGAAATTCCTTTCTGAATCACATTTTATAGGCCACTCCCTGACTTTCAAAAAGTCTTTCTCCATTGTGACTTTACTAAAAACAAGCTGATACTGAGCTTGGGTTTCTAATTGCAAGCATTTTTTTTTCTGGTTGGCCCCATCCACATCAAAGCAGCCAAGACCCTTTCTTTCTTGAGAGCCATTTATTCTTTTTGCCTGGGAGAGAGAATCCCCAGGAACAAATCCTTAATAAAAATCATTCTCGAGCTCTTAATCATTTGCCTCTGCCTTTTCTTCGAGGTGGGGGCAGAGGTCTTTGCAGCTCGTTTTCAGGTTATAAGAATTTCTTTGTGCTGACTAGTCAGCAAGTGGGATGAGATTGGAGGCTGTGTGGAAAAGAAGGTATGGAGGTGAGCTGGCATCTAAGGTGCCTGTGCCATTGTACTGCTGTCCATAGCTGGAACCTATTCTGTAGTCCATCTTCAAAAGCAATTTGCAGTACATCCAGGCACAAATCCAATTAAAAAGCAGAAAGGGATTTGCATGCATAAAATAACTCTGATGCATGGTTTTAAAAAATGACCCTGATAGCTAAAATTCAAAGGCCTTTCTTTGTAAAGGCCCATATATGGAGCAGATTCGCTGATGTTTGCATCTCTGCCCCCAGAATATCTGAGAGATTAGATGAAATTAGGTCCTAAAAACTCAGTGTAGCTTGATGGCTATGAAACAAATAAAACTTGACACACTGCTGGATGTTCCTTTTGGTAATGTACCCCTCTGGAGAAGCTTCATTCTTTGAATTATGGTAGCCTGGGGCAACAGCCACATCTCCAAGCCATGGCAGAGTGTTTGTCACCTAGTAGGTGCTAATGAATATTTTTTTTTGCACTGAATTAGAGCAGCTAAGGCTCTCCTTTAGTCTTTGGCAGGAATTGTTTGTTGCCTTCTTCTTCTTTTTTTTTTTTTTTTTTTTTTTTTTTTTTTTTTATCTTTTATTTAATGAATATAAATTTCCAAAGTACGTCTCATGGGTTACAATGGCTTTCCCCCCCATACCGTCCCTCCCACCCACCACCCTCCCCTTTCCCACTCCCTCTCCCCTTCCATTCACATCAAGATTCATTTTCGATTATCTTAGTATACAGAAGATCAGCTTAGTATACCTTAAGTAAGGATTTCAACAGTTTGTTCCCACACAGAAACATAAAGTGAAAAATAATAGATGATTTTTTTTTAAATGATGATGAAATCAGATCAGACCTATTGTCATGTTTAATCCCAGTGAGAGTCAAGTTGGGAATTGATAGTTTCTTTTCTTTTTTTTTTTTTTTTAACAGAAGATCAGTTTAGTGTACATTAAGTAAAGATTTCAACAGTTTGCACCCCCATAGAAACACAAAGTGAAATATACTGTTTGAGTACTCGTTATAGCATTAAGCCTCAGTGTACAGCACATTAAGGACAGAGATCCTACATGAGGAGTAAGTGCACAGTGACTCCTGTTGTTGACTTTACCAATTGACACTCCTGTTTATGGTATCAGTAATCTCCCTATGCACCAGTCATGAGTTTCCAAGGCTATGGAAGCCCCTTGAGTTCTCCGACTCTTATCTTGTTTAGACAAGGTCATAGTCAAAGTGGAGGTTCTCTCCTCCCTTCAGAGAAAGGCACCTCCCTCTTTGAAGACCTGTTCTTTCCACTGGGATCTCACTCACAGAGATCTTTTTGCCAGAGTGTCTTGGCTTTCCATGCCTGAAATACTCTCATGGGCTTTTCAGCCAGATCCGAGTGCCTTTAGGGCTGATTCTGATGTTGCCTTCTTCTTTGCTAACACAATCCTGGTTTTGTGCAAGGTGGCAATATGCCCAGTTAAATACTCACTTTCCCAGGCTCCCTTGCAAATTGTGTTAAGTAGGTGGGTGGGGTGTGCAATATAGTTCTGGCCAATGAGATGTAAATGGATGTTTGTTGGGGGTTTCTGGCAAGATTTTGTTGTCCTGATTAAAGGAAACAAACATGGTTTCCTACCTCTAGGAACAGTGATGTCACAGTCTTTTTTTTTTTTTTTTACAGATTAATTTATTTATCTGAAAGTCAGAGGAGGGTGGAGATATAGAGATCTTCCACTCACTGGTTAACTTCCCAGATGGCCACAATGGCCAGGTCTGGACCAGCTAAGAGCTTCTTCCAAGTCTCCCACTTGGGTGTCAGGGCCCAAGCACTTGGGCCATCTTCTACTGCTTTTCTAGGTTGATAGCAGGGAACTGGATTGCAAGTGGAGCAGCTGGGACTCAAACTGGCACTCAGGTAGGATGCCGGCGCTGTAGGCGGCAGCCTTACCTGGTATGCCACAACACCTGCCCTGTTCACAGTCATCTCGTAACCATGAAGTAACAAGCATGCAGGTGAGACCCAGCATGCTAAAGATGGGGATGGCTTTCCTGAGCAGTAGAACCGATGCCTACAATTACATATGTAGAGGCATTTATCAAATAAAAACAATCACTATTTTTTAAAAATCATTGATAGTCAAGTTTTTTTTACTAGGAGCCTAATGTGATCATAATAGATACATAGCTCCTTACTGCCAGGATTCCAGGACTTTCATGTTGGCTCTTGGCTATTCAGTGCTCCCTACCAGGGCACTTCATCTAGGTCAGCCTGCTATGCCAGATTGCCCAGTTTTAGGCCTTTCCTGACCTCTATCCACTACCACCAACAAAACTGAAGCTTAACCTGTTCTATGTCTTATTCCCTCAGGGCCTTGTAAAGTGGATAGAAGCTAATAAAAGGTCTCTGTGTTAAAGCTTTAGAATTGAGCATACAGCAGAGTTGTCCAGTGTTTTAGCCTCAGAGAGTGATCCCTTTCATTATAGCAATTGGGTTTCCATAGTTTTGGCAGGTAAATCAAAGGACACATTTTGGGTTGGAGAAAGATTTTTGGATGCCAATCAATCTCAGCTTGGATGTGGCTACATTCAAAACACCTAGCTCAGTTTTGAACTATTGTGGGGATGACTTTTTGTTACTTTTATCTTTTATTGAAATTCTCTGTAATGTTTGCATGCTCCCAAAAAAGTAATGCAGAAAAAAAGAGCATTGGATGTGATCCTCTGCAGAATTATAAAAGTTATTGTGTTATATAAATTGAGAGCATGACTATGAAGTCTAATACAGATATACTTTTTCTGTTTCCCCACCCTGACTTAAGGAGAGGGAGCAAAGAAAACAAAATTTTGAAGTCAATTAAAGCTGAGTATTGATGAATTGCCTTTGGTATGGGTTCCCTCCCATATGGAGGATTCATTTGTTTGTTTCTGTATCCTAGCAACCTATGCCTCATAGTATTTTCTGACTTTCATTAGTTAATCTATTCAGTGTGGAATTGTATTGAGAAACTCATAATGAAAAAACACAAATTATACAGTCACTATCCCAGGGGGCACAAAATATATATTTACTGTAATTCAACAATGAACCCCGAAGCAAAAACACTGGCAGATTCACAGCTGCCAAAAGGGGAAAGGACCACATTTCATCCACAAGCTTCCAAAGTCTTCCCTACTCTGGAAAGATAGGAAAAGTACATATCAGATAATGAACTGACAATATTTTAGTGCTGTAGAAGGGGAGTTCCAACCCTTGTGTCTGACCATCTTTCTTATCAACATTGCTCTCAGTTATTTTCCATCTCTCCCTCTCCCCCTCCCTCCCTCCCTCCTTCCCTCTCTCCCTTCTTCCCTCCCTCCCTTCCTCCGTCTCTCTCTCCTTTTCTCTCATATCTTAATGCATCATTTCAATATAAACTATCACATTTCTCAGAACATTAAAGAGACCAAAGCCAATATGGAATATAAATTGCTTTGGATTAACTCCAGAATGTGTAATAAAGAAGCAGGAGAGAAAAAAAAAACCATTTGAAACATTGAGAGAAAGAGAGAAAGTAAAACAAAACAAAACATTGAAAGAAAAGAATCTTTCCCTCATGGGTGGAGTTTGGCATTGCCCTGTGAGCTTTAGCAAGCTGAGAAAAGTCCCAGGCCAATGGATTTACATGACTGGGGTAAGGTCATGTGGAAAAGTGAACACAGAAGGAGCCTGGTGTCTCCCCTGGTCTCCTAAGGTTTTAATATGGAACTTGTAGATCCAGGAAAGGGGAATAGTGGTCATTTAAGGGAAATGAGACCTTCCTCAATGTACTTGTTCAAACCTAATGTTGGCTAAATCTTTTTACTCGTGGTTCCCCAATTTTGGTATGCCTCAGAAATGCCTGATGACACAACAGGACTGCATTCTCAGTTCTCAATTCTGGGAATTCGGATTCACTTGGAAGGTAGAGGATCCTCATAAGCTCAACAAATATGCCAAGTGATTCTGCCACTGTGGATCTGGGAATCAGACTATAAGAAGCACTGCCTCATACAGTGGGAAGAGAACTGGTTCTCTTTGCGGCCTCCTTCTGGACTCCAGAGCAGGGGGCTTTTCTATATCTGGACAAACCAGGCAGTGGAGGAAGCAAATGTTTCCATTTGAAATGATGCCAGCCAGTGCCTTTGTGGTAAGAGGACATTATCAGATGTCAGGAGGATTTCTTTCTGTGACCGAGGTGTGTGGACATGTGATCCTGTGTGAGCAGTGATGGGAGAGAGGAGGGGGGCACATGTGAGGCAATGGAATAGTACAGATCATTCTATTTCCTTTTAATTTACTTTCAACATATATTCTGAATAATCTCTTTTAAACCTTAAGACGGTCATAGAGTTTAAATGATGCCTGTGCTAGTGATTTGCAAAGTATGTTCCTTGGACTAGTAGAATTGTCATTATCTGCAACTTGTTGAAAATGCAAATTCTCAAGGTCCCATCTGCAGTCCTACTGAAGCAGAAACTCTAGGGCTTGGACCCAGTAATTGGTTTTAACATATCCAGATGATTCAAATTCATGCTAGAGTTTGAGAACCATTGACTTAGGCAACAAACTACTTTATAAACTTTCTAAGGCCAACGTCTAAGTCCTCTGTACTTTGTGGGTCCTCATCCCCATGCAACCTACTGTATGGAATATTGTGCTGATCACAGAGTAAGTGATCGTGGAATTGCTGCTCTAAGCAGCTGCATTCTCTAGTATCTTAACTCCTTCATTTTAAGCATTAAAATTAAATCAGTTGATCTTGATACTAATCTTGTAAAGTGGGCATTGCACTCAACTTTCAATGGCTCTGGGGAGGGGCAGGGAAATCTCTAATTGTAACAAGATTCCAGGACATTCTGATGATAAGTGAGCTTTAGTAAGCACTGTAGAGAGAAGGGATGTGCGATTAGTTTTAGGGTACCATGACAACCTAGTTGAACCTGGAGACTGACCTCTGTAAAGTAGGGTCATGATAAATGCTCTACCCTCTTCCTAAGACTACTTTAAAGATCAATGGACATGATTCCTTTATATTACATAAAAGACACACAAACAGTTTCAGGATACACAAATGTGTGTTATTCCTTCTTTTCAAATATTAGTATTCTTGGGCTACTCAGAAGTCCAGCAGTGTATTGTTGGAGACAATAAAAACTTCCTGAAGAAAATTTATCCCCACAGACAATGATGCCACAGACAAGTAAAGTATCCTCAACACAAAGATGCAAATGAGCATTTAGTATGCCAAGATCATATTATGCAAAATAAATGGCTCTCAACTGGGATGCTTAAGGACACTATTATGGCAACTGTTATTATCTTAGTCATGACTTTCACCTAAGCTATTTTGAGTGCTATGAAAGTTGAGTACACATTCAGATATTATTCCTACTGCAGTGAGATTAGTGGAACCCAATGTGAGCTATGTGGGAGGAAGTCAATAAAAATATAGTGTAAGTAGAATTGATATGGATATCACTGTGTGGTATACTGAAAGAAACACTAGACTGACACTTCAGAAGCCTGGCAAGCTAATCTCAGTTTGAGATAAGTCCCAGAGCAGCTCTATGCCTCAGTTTATAAAACAAGTAGTCTGCCTTCACTAAGGTAATGGAGATCAAGTGAGTTCAGGCATAAAATTGAAAGCATCATTACATTAAATTTGATGTAATCAGAACCTTCAATAGACAAGATTGTCCTCTTCCTATGTCCTTGACTTAAAAGAGACAATAAGCAATAAACCTCTGCAATTGGAGGTTTCGGCAATGCTGTGTAGAGAGCTCCAGTTCATGTGATAGCCTTGTCTTTTTGTCATTTCTAACCCAGGACATTGACAGGTGTTCAAAATGATAACCCAAAGACCCTGCAAGAGCCTCAAATACCAAAGATTCAATATCAGGCATTTCAGAAAATTTGCCAAAAGTAGACCAAACTAAATGAGTTGTTTTAACTAAACCATTTATCAGTAGACTCTGTTAATTAGAACAGTCCATTCCCTGAGAATTTTGATGAACTAATTCTCAGCTGCCTTATTTTTAAGAATAAAAAGGGAGTGTATTTAATTTGGCTTCCTGCCATGGAAACAGTTCGATAGGCAAGCCCAAAAGCACCACAAAAAAGAGAAAGTGTTTTCTGTATAGTTTAGGGGCAACAGTTGAACAATAAATAGAGAATATAGTAGAAAGAAGAAATCTCTACATGATTTGTTTTGGTTTTGGTGTCTAAAACCTTGGCGTATTTCTTTGAGATGAACTTGGGAGTGCAGCTGTGATTGAGAATCAAGGCAATGATGATCGATTTGCCCCGGGAGCCCTTTTTGGAGCCATGACATTCATTTGTGAAGCGAGAGCTGCTCATCTCCATTTGATTCTTTTTCTCTAGTTGCAAGATGGAATTACAACTGCCTGAAATTCTGCAAACTTTCAGTTTTATGCACAGCTGGGAATGGGTGCCTAGTGGTCTACTTTAACAGAATGCTTCCCTATCACCCTTCAGGGATTTGTGATTTTCAGAGTTAATAGAAAGCAAATTATAATTAATAATATTGCATTATGTTGAGCATAATTAGGTACTTACTTGGTGGTTTTAGGAGACACTTTGAGGCCGTAAAGGGTTCCTGAGCTGTGAGGTGGAATGCCAAGTCTCCATGTGTTGCTCATATCTAGAAGGGCTGACTGATAGAGAAGTCTTTGGAAGATTAAAATGTTGGGAAGCTAGCTTTGGCTGTGCTATTCTATGGGGACATGACAGGATGTTATCTGAATTAGAATATCCCCTCTCATTTCTCTTCCCCCCTGCCTGCTCCTCTCAGCCCCCTTCACTTTGCATACCTCTGTATTTCTATCTGTTTGATATTTTGAAACTTCTGTTTCCTTAAAACAAGAAATCCATGTGATAAGACAATCCTTTCAGTCAATATCCAAACTCTAAATCCAATGGATCTTTTAAATGGCTAATTTTGAGGACAATACAAACCAATGAAGGTACAATTCTGGGCTGGAGGTTCCAGATGCATGTGCCATTTGATGGGAAAGGAATCTGTCAAGAAGCCAACACGGGCCCTATACTCTTATCAAACAGGCTGTTTTGCCTGCAAATCTAGGCCATCCCTAAAGGTTGGATCACTGAATGAGCCTGCTGTGGGAACCCAGGTCAGCATTTTGTCCAAACGGATTGATAGCCTTTCTTACTGTGATCAAGGCTTGAGTTTAAAAGCTGGACGTGACCTCAGAGATCTTTCTGGTGAATGAATTTTTTTGTTTACCCAGAAATCTTTTATTTAAGGTATACAAACTTCATGCATTTCATAAATACAAATTTAAGAACATAGTGATTCTTCCCACCCGAACTCCTACCTTTCTTCCTCCTCCCTCTCCTATTCCCATTCTTACTTTTTGCTAAGATGTATTTTCAACTAACTTTATACACATATGATTAATTCTATACTAAGTAGAGCTCAAAAAATAGTATGAAAAAAATCTACCAAATTGTTCAGATGCTCTTTATAATAACATGAAAGAGTTTAAAGTCTCTACCCTAGCACAGACAATTATCTCACCTTCCTCATTATCTTATTTGATTGTCACAAAAACCTGGAGAGTAGATATTATTGGCTCTACTTTACAGTTTTACATTACTTTGTAATGTGGCTAGTGGGACCGAGGAGCTGCATTATAAATTTCATTTCATTGCAACTGATTTAAACTTGTATTTCCATAGCCACATAGGTCAAGCAGCTAGTTAATGTATCAGAGAGCACAGATCTAGAGACAGTAGTAGGGAAGGACACATGATGATGGCATACTGTAGGGAAGGTGGCAGTATGTCATTTTTTTCCAGGAGGAATCATGTAAAGACAACAGCATGGACAGTGAAGTTATACCACTTGGGTTCAAATTCCAGTTGTGCTAGTTACTAGCTGAATAACTTTGGGATATCACCTAAGCCCCCTGAGCCTCAGGATCCTCACCTGCTAACTGGGAACATCAATACTGCCCACGTCATAGGGTTATTGTGAGGATGAGTTGAGATCAAGTGCATGCATTGTTTGAGCATAGTGCCTGACATGCAGTGAGCATACCAATGAGTGAGGGAGGAGTCCTGGGTTGCTCAGCTGTTACACAGGACCCAGCTGCATCTTTGTCAATTAAAAATTGAATGTTTTGCAAATAATCACCTAGATATGGGAGTTTATAGTGACAAAGGAAAAAAATGATTCCAAGATAGGGGAATAGCTTGTGGGTAGAGGAGTCACAGAGGCTGCTTTCCAAATGAGCTTGGAAAGCATGGAACCAGCATGTTCTGGAACTAAAAGAAAATACACTTAAAAGAGCAAGAATACAGAAGAGAGAAACTGTGTATGTTTAGTATCCCCAGAAATGCATTCTTAGATGCTAGAAGGAATATAGGATTCAGAGTCAGGAAGTAGCCATTGACCTCTGTGTGTGTGTGTGTGTGTGTGTATGTCTGAAACCTTAGGTATGTCAGTTCCCACCTCTTGGTCTCTGTCTTCTCATATTGTAAAATGATGGGTTAAATTAGCTTTATGTGTATTTCCTTAACAAAGACTTAATGTGTTTGGGGGAAATGTAGGCCAGATATAAAAAAGAATAAAAGAATATCTGGCCTCAAATATTTGTATTTTTGTGGGAGAAACAGATGTGTGCTAGATACAGTGATGGAGAAAATTGCCCAGTTGGAGCCTGAAGGAGCAAACAATTCCATCTGCGAGAGTAGGGAAGGCTTCAAAGAAGTGCTGTTATTTAAGAGGGGCCTTAAAGGATAGCTAAAATATTGACAGACTTACATGCTGTCCAATGTCCTTTCTAAGTTCCAAAGTGCTATCAGATATGTATGGTCTCTCTAGTGTCCACCATGCTGATGTAAGCCATACCCAAAATTAAGGGTGGAGAACTTTTTTCTGCCAAGGGCCATGTGGATATTTATAACATCCTTCACGGGCCATACAAAGTGATGAACTTGAAAGTTAGCCTGCTATAGATTTATTGAATTTTGTGTTCCATCTGTAGTTGCTTTGGAAGGGCCACACCAACTGATTTCACTGGCCTTATATGACCCATGAACTGGACATTCCCCACACTTGGCCTGGATTCTTAGTTCTAGAACTCTCTCAAGAGCACAGTGGACGTTATTTCATTTAATTAGAAACTGATGATGCTGAGAATGTCTCTGGGTTCTTTCTGTCCTAGGTCTATGGGACGTACCCTTAAACGTTATGTCTGATTGACAAATAGGTGTCCCCTATACCAGCAACATCCAGGAAAAGGTGGTGAGAAAAGCTCAGTAAGTCCATTTACTTTGGGGAAAATATCTTCAATAACAACTGCCTAAGTTTGCTTTTCTGTGTCATCATCTAATATTTGTATGAATTTAGGCAAATTATACAATCTCCCTCTACCTCATAAAATGTGGATTGCAATCCTCATAGGGTTGTTTTCAGGATTAAATGATTAATTCATATAAAGTACATAGAACATTTCCTGGCACAGAATAAGTATTCAATAATGTTGGCTGGGAGCTGGTACCGTGGCACAGTGGGTTAAAGCCACAGCCTGCGGTGCCAGCATCCCATATGGGTGCCAGTTTGAGTTCCAACTGCTCCATTTCTGATCCACCTCCTTGTAATGTACTTGGGAAAGCAGCAGAGGATGGCTCAAATCCTTGGTCCTCTGCACCCATGCATGAGATCTGGAAGAAGCTCCTAGCTCCTGGATTTGGCCTGGCCCAGCCCAGGTTGTTGTGGCCATTTGGGGAGTGAACCAGCAGATGGAAGATCTCTCTGTCTCTCTTTTTCTCTGTAACTCTGCCTTTCAAATAAAAATAAATCTTTAAAAAAAGCTGGCTTCTGCTATGATTAACATCTTCATTATTATTACTACTCAAGGTTCATTTCTTGAGTTTGCCTTCCTTGGCCTCTGTTATGATTTTTTTTAAAATATTTATTTATTTATTTGAAATAGAGTTACAGAGAGAGGGAGAGAGATAGAGAGAGATCTTCCTTCCACTGATTTACTCCCCAAATGGCTACAATGGCTGGAACTGGGCTGGAACAAAGCCAGGAGCCAGGAGTGTCCTCTGGATCTCCCATGTGAGTGCCAGGGCCAAAGGACTTGGGCCATCCTCTGCTGCTTTTTCAGGCACATTAGCAAGAAGCTGGATTGAAGTGGAGCAGCTGGGACATGAACCAATGCTCATATGGGATGCTAGGCATCTGCATTACAGGCAGCTGCGTTACCCACTACGGCACTGCACCAGCCCATTATGATCTTGAATGTGAGTTAGCCCACTGTACTCTAGTTTGATCATTCTCTCAATTTCACTGTCTTTGTAGGTGCATTAGCCTCTGAATAGGGCCAATCAACCCCTTTCCTCGGACTCAGTTTGACTCCCATAGTGTCATTCTCCAACGCTGCCTGATGCTAGCACCGCTTTTAATTCTGGAGTTGTGCAAATTGCTAATTAGGCTTGTAAACATTCTCCACTTCACTTCTCTAATATTTTCCTTGTCATGGAACTCTTCCCACTGTCACTCCTGGGGTCTGTGCCTGGTGCATAATTACATTTGGGCAGCCCTGCTGTCTGTGCAGTGGTCTGGCTGTTTGCCCTCCAGCCTACCTTGCTGTTTGCTTGTGATACACCTTCTGAGGCCCAGATTACTGTTATAGAACATGAGCATTTGCCAAAATGGGATCCTTTATCATTTATCAAGGAACAGAATAGAATATCATACCAGATTCGTGTAGAGGGGCTTGGCGATGAGTGGCAAATACAGGATTAGTTCTATTTTCTGAAAAGGCCTAATGTCATTACCTTTATGTTATGTCCAAGTGATTAAGATGAATCTCACGTTTTGGGGACAGTTTTGTGGTATAGCAGGTTAAGCTGCTGCTTGTGATGGTAACATCCCACATGAGGAGGCTGGTTCAAGTTCGAGCTATTCTGCTTCTGATCCAGCTTCCAGCTAATGCATCTGGGAAATAGCAGTTTATGGCCCAAGTGTTTGGGCCCCTGCCATCCACGTTGGAGACCTGTATGGACCTGGCTCCTGGTTTTGGCCTGGCCCAGCCCTGGCTGTTACTGGCACTTGGATAGTAGACTCTCCTTCTCTCTCTGTCACTTAGGCTTCCTAGTAAATAAATAAATAAGTAAATATTTAAAAAAGAGAAATTTCATGCTGGGATAGCTTTCTTTCTCCCATATCTGCCTTTTCTTTTTCTCCCTCATTGCCTTCACTCTTTCAGTACAGTGTGACATGCTATAAGATCAATGATTCTCAGTGGGTCATGTCTTACAATTAAGTTTGGGTTGCTAGATTTAGCAAATAAAAAGACAAGATGCCCAGTAAATTTGATTTTCAAATAAATGGCACTTATGTATTTTATTTTTTTCTCTTTCTTTCCATCTTAAATAAGTATTTTTTTTAAAAAATTCTTGTCTAAATATTGAAGGAGTATGTGGATTCAAAAGGCTTCAATAACCTAGGCAGCTCATGTCAAGATACTTGGGGCTGGCGCCGCGTCTCAATAGGCTAATTCTCTGCCTGTGGCGCTGGCACACCGGGTTCTAGTCCCGGCCGGGGTGCCAGATTCTGTCCCGGTTGCCCCTCTTCCAGGCCAGCTCTCTACTATGGCCCGGGAGTCCTTGGGCCCTGCATCCGCATGGGAGACCAGGAGAAGTACCTGGCTCCTGGCTTTGGATCAGCGTGATGTGCCGGCTGCAGCGCACCGGCCATGGCGGCCATTGGAGGGTGAACCAACGGCAAAAAACGGAAGACCTTTCTCTCTGTCTCTCTCTCTCTCACTGTCAGCTCTGCCTGTCCAAAAAAAAAAAAAAAAGATACTTGGGTGATCACTGACATCATACATAAGAGTGTTAATTGTTAAAGTAACAGCAAGAGTCAATGTGCACTAACTTCCCATGCAGGACCCCTGTCCTCAAAGAGTTGTATTATGAGAGTTAATAGTAAAACTTGTTCTCAAAGATTTACTTTGTGTTAACGTATTAAGTGGAGGATACTCTTATGTCTCATAAGTTTTAGATAAGCCTAATTGCCCAGCTCCATTGATTGTTTCCTTAGGTGCTTCTTCAATTAATGACAAAGCTGCTCTCAAAGAAAAAAAGTATATTATCGCAAAAATTAAAAGAAAAATAAGAAATGAAGCAGGAGGAAGTGTAGGAGTGAGTGAGGGAGGGAGGATGTGGTGGGAAGTGTCACTGTGTGCTTAAAATTGTATATATGAGATACATGAAATTTGTCCCATTTACATAAATAAAAGAATTTAAATTAAATAAACTGACCTGGAAAAAAAAAACATTAGCAAAGAGACAAATATTGTATGGTCCTACTCACATGTGAAATCTTAAAAAGTTGAACTCTTAGAATCACTAAGTAGACTAGTGGTTACCAGAGACTAGGAGGAAATGAGGTATATGAATATGGAGATAGGTTGGTCAATGGGTACAAAATTTCAAGTAGATAGCAGCATAAGTTCTGGTGTGGTAAATAATTTTCTTATTGTAAACGTGTCCCATGTGACATTTAGGAATGCAAAAGTGTTTGTTTTTCTTTCTTTTAAAGGGTATTTGTTTTTATTTATTTGAAAGGCAGAGTGAAAGAGAGATATGTGTGTATATATGTGTATGTATTTGAATGTGTATATATATATATACAAACATCTATATCTATATAGATCTCTCTCTCTCTGTCTCTCTCTCTGTGTCTCTGTCTCTCTCTCTCCATACAGAGAGAGATCTTCCATTCACTGGTTAACTAGCCAGGGCTGGAACACAAGGCTGCCAGGAACTCCAACCAGTATCCTACATAGGTAGCAGGGACCTAAGCACTTGAGCCATCATCTGCTGCCACCCAGGGTGGGCATTAGCAAGAAGTTGGATTGGAAACTGAATGTAGACTTAATTCCAAACACTCTGATATTGACACTTGGGCATCCCAAGTGTCAGCCACAATGCCCACTCCAAAGTATTTCTTTTTCATCTAGAAATTTTAACTTACACAGAATAAATTGTCACTTATACAGCATAAGTTAGAGTTCTAAGAAATCCATTTGCTCTATGATACCGCTTTCACTGGCCTGGCTCGTTACTTGAAATTCTTTCCATATACAGTGTCCTTACATTAAGGTATCAGAAGGTTCTGCGAAAACTTGTATATCACCTGGAAGGAGTTGTGCACTGAGCCACTGACTAGCGTTTAATGCCCTAGCCCACATTAATCCTACTAGTGAGTTCAATGATCATCTTATAAAGTCTAGATGAAATGAGAATAGAGCAGGAGAATTTAACCTGTGAGAGAGACAGCTAGGAGAGAACTAGAGTCAGAATGCTGTCCAATAATGGCCAGCAGAATGGAGATCCTGGAATTAACTTCATAAACAGTCACCTTTATGATAGGATTGTAAAGGTTTTGTCCCTGCAGCCACAGTGCCAGATAGGTCACCATTAGTCTTTTTTCTGGGTTACTACTGCTTACTTGCCAGGTATCGTTCCAGATGAGAGGCAGCCTTGTGTAATAAAAAGATGGTGGATCTATGGTCAGAACTGAGTTCGAGTCCTAACTCGACAACTCACTAGCTGTGTGATTTAAGCTGTGCAAACTGGGTGTGCTTGCTTTGATTTCTTCATCTCTAAGGCTGGGAAAACAATTCTTGACTTGAAAGTCTTGTAGGATTGTTGTGACGAGTGAATGCAGACTGTGTAAGTCCTCTGAAAACAAGTACTAACAAAATGCTTTGAAAGCATTCAGATGCATGTCCTCCTGGTAAGGGTAGCACAGCCAAGCAATCCAGTGTATCATGTAACTGTCTTTTTTGTGGGCTAGATGGACCTGCAGGAAGGCAAGGGATATCAGTGGTGGGTGCTGCTGTGGAGCTGCTGTGGTAGGGAAGAAGGGCCCAGGAAAAGCAAGTTGTGGCCAGCTCTCTGCCCTCAGATAAACTGCCAGTTTTAGCATCTTGCCAATGACTGCTCCCGTGGAGTGAGCTCAGAGCAGGAAGGCTGGACTGGAGGGAGGAGGTACGGAAGACTCCCTTGAAATACTGCGGGTGGCATTCACGAGCTCTCAAGGAAGAGCTCCAAGTTTAGGGGGACAGGTGGCTAGCGGAGGTTTTGAATCTACCAGAGGAAATTATCCTCCCTCTGTGTGCCCAGGATAAGATCTCAGAGCCAGGGAATGTTTGTAAATGGACTCTCTCATTTAAATAAATCCCACTTAAATATTTATCAGATCATGAATATGCATGTTTCTCTCCCTCAGAGCTGGAAAGAGAACGAGCATGTAATTTTTAGATGGCACATAAATAATGTAAGGGGGGGGAGAAAGGGATCTTTGTTCTGTGTTGACTGTGTATTTACAGCATCTCAAGAGATCTTGAAATAATGAACTGATTTTTCCCTTTGCCAGTCTAAATGTGTACTTGGAGCTTCACCTTTCCTGTCTTTAGGGTGATTTGCACACATTTGTAGCCTCAGGAGAGGCTTTCTGGATGCAAGAAAATAAGGATGGTCAACTTTCAATAACTAGCCATGGCAACTCTCCCCCTAACCCTCTCATAACTGGCAACTTGGTCCTGCATCCCCCATTTCAGTGCTCAAAGGTGAAGGCCTAGAAGACACTTCATAAAAAAGTCCATGTCATAGAGGTGCACAGCCATGAGCGCTCAGTCCCCAGGCATTGGGAGGGTTGGCGGGATTGGTTGAAACATGGTCAGGACCACGGGCTCCGCATGGGAGGAAAGGGCTACTCCCGCATCACCCTTCTATCTGGATGAGAACCAGCTGTGATGGAGTCGAGGACACAAGTAGGCGACAGAGTATATATCCCTTCCCCTGAGTTCTCCTCGCTGGACCCCATGTCCCTATCTGTCCTTCCACAGCTGCACATCCATGGCTTTGAGTTTAGGCATGATGTGCTTGCTTTCCATTCTTCTCCCCTCTATCAGTGTGAGGAATTGAGAGAGGACCACCTTATCTTTTGGCCCTAAAGTATCTTTAAAAAATAACATCCTTTTCTCCTTAATAAGAGAGCTGAAAGTGACTGTCGATGTGGAGCAAGAGGAAGAACACTTTAACTGGGAGTTAGGAAATTATGTGTGTAGCACTGGCTCCATGGGAATGCAACATTGAGCAAATCACTCAGCCTTTCATGCCTCTACTTCTGCATTTGTAAAATGAGGATCATGACAGTACATGCCTGGTAAAACTGTTCCAAAGATTAAAGGAAATGACGCATTTAAGCGGCTTAGAGCAGAGTGCTCAGTCAAGGCCAGACATTAGTCTGAGGAACCGATTATTTGTTAGCTCCAAAACTTCCTCCAAAACTCTAAATCTTTCATTGTCAGCAAGGAAAATAATCCCTTGTCGCCAAGGTGTTCAGCAGTCTGGTTGAGGGAGAAATTAGGGGGCTAGGTATTAGGAAACTTGCCCTTTAGTCCTCCTTTCACTGCTCATTAGCTGTGTGACCTTGGGCCAATCATTCCCCTCACTGGTAATTCAGATTTCTTTTATCTGTAAACCGACAATGACATATCTGAAACGGATAGGCTTTCTTTTGAACATTATCAATTAGAATAACTGAAGCTTTTTCCATTTCAGTGGGTTCCAGTTGAACAATAATTTTGAGCTCTCAGTAACTATTAAGTGAGATCATGAAAGGAAATAGTTTATGGAAATGATTTCTCTAATTTCAGATTGGAACATTCAGAGAGCCAAAAGATGGGTGCTGTGAACAGAAATCAGGGCAACAGAACTCCCAACAGCTTATCAGCAGCTATCAGGGTTTATGGGTTCAAGTGAGAAGGTTGCCTTTGCCTCTTATCTTTGTATTTTTGCATGTGTTTCTAAGATACTTTATTAAACGTAAAGGGAGGCTGAGCCTAAAGATACAGCAATAAGATACGCAGGATTTTCTGGAGCAGTCCGAATTTTATGTGTCTCCCTTCTCTATAAAGGTGATTCCTGACTTTGGTAACTAAATGTGATTTCATGTTGATGCTTTTGGGAGATGTTGTTCATGATCATAAGTCAGAATAGCTACCATATATTGAGTGTATTTGTCTTTATCAGACACTGCTAAATACTTTCACAATATCAAACTGAATTTTCTTAACAGCTCAATGAGATGGATACTACAATCATTGGCATTTTACAGAAGCTCAGAGGTAATTGCCCACAGTCACATAGATTATTGTCAGAACTGAGACTGAAACCTCAAGTCTTTGGCAAAACAACAAAGGAACACAGATTTTCAAATCAAGTGTCTTCTTTCTACATTCAGAAAACGTGGGCCACTGTGCCAGACTCTTGAACCTCTGTTGGGTAGGTACAGTCCCTAAGACCAAGCAATGAGGGAAGCAGGAGTTTGTGGTTTTTGTTGGCTGTCAGTGAGGGTAGTTGTTGTCTTATCTGCTTAGCTGTTCCTCTTTAAGGCCACACACACACACGCACAAATCTTCCTGTGATCTCCTGCAAAATGACTAGAGATTCTCATACTCTGTAATGCTTGTCCTTTGCTTTCTTTTCATAGCTCTCAGGGTGGGTGATGCACAAAAATGACTGGCAGTGACCTCAGGGAATGGGTCTGCAGGTGAGGGGAGAGATTTGGAACTAGAGACCACTCATTCTTCCTAATTCCTTACCTTTACCAGCTTAAGCCAAACAAATGCAAGACCATATACTGGGCTTTGCAATTCTAGCATTCAAAATACTCTGAGTCCAGAGGAGCCTACAAATGTGTTAGAAAAGACATATACTCTGCTTTCTGTCAGCTTATTAAAAGATGACAACGTATATTTATATTTTTGGTGGAGCCTCTGACTTCCATGCTCTCCAAAGAGGTTGTCTGTTCAGTTTAAGTTGCTTTTA
Source organism: Oryctolagus cuniculus (assembly GCF_964237555.1). Classification (NCBI taxonomy): domain Eukaryota; kingdom Metazoa; phylum Chordata; class Mammalia; order Lagomorpha; family Leporidae; genus Oryctolagus; species Oryctolagus cuniculus. The sequence continues at coordinate 101,133,652 of NC_091453.1, read as the reverse complement.
GGCATTTCCATTTGCTTATGAATAAAAATGCTGTTTATTATTATTATTATTATTCTCCAAAATCTGTGTCCAGGAAACCGACAAAAACACATTGATTCATATTCTTCTCTTCAGCAATAAGCCAAGGCTTAGCGATGTGTGGGAGAGATGGAGGGCTGGCTCTGAAGCTAGGATTGCAGGCAGCAAATGAGTCCCCCTTCCTGATCTACAGTATTGTTAATTCCAAAAGCAAGGCTTTCTCCCTGTGGTCCAAGATTTCTGCACTTGCCTAAAATGCAGAGATGTCTGAGAGAGATTTGCATCAGCTATTTCCACCTCCATGTAATGTAAATGAGTTTCCTAGCTCCTTTCATAGAAACAAGTTTAGATTCTGATAGAAATAAAGCAAAATTAGCACATTGGAGAGATGAGCAGTATGGTCCCAAGGCACAGGAGGACCAGTGGGGGCAGCCAATTCTTCATTCTGTATCTCAGCATCATTGCTTTCCTGTAACCATAGTAAGAACAAAATGGGGAACACAGAATGTTATCCATGTGCCAAGAACCGTCCTAGGTGCCTTTTGTAATGTAATTTGTATGACAATCCTGAGTTAGGGATAATTAACACAATGCAGTGGCTTGTTGACTTGCTAATGTGAAGAATGGAGAACTGGCTGGATTGTCTGAGTGGATGAGTACAGAGCGCACATGGGAAGGTACACTGATTCTTTCAATTCTGTTGAGTAAAGCCCTACACAAAGCACCATGACCCTGGGCACAAAAGGATGAGACTTCCTCTCGCATCTTAACCACTTATCTACAGAGCAGTTCTTTTGGCTTTAGGCAATTGCTCAGTCATACTCAGCGTTTGATTTAGCTTACATCACTAGGCCTTTCTTCTTTATTCCAGCAAGACAGAGTGCAAAGTACATTACTGCCATTATGCAGATAAAAGAATTGAGACAGGGTAGAAAAGGCTTAATACGATAAATCTGGGGCTAGCCTTTAGATTTTGGAATCCCATGTTTTAAGCAGAATTATAGATTAGGAGACTCACCATCTTGACAAAGTACAGGGCAATTCATTTTTCAGAACCTGAAACCTCAGCCTTAAGAACTTTAAAGACCTTTTTAGCTTGACATGCCTGAGATCATTTTTTTTACTGCTGCTCTTCAACACTATGCTAGGTGGATAAAAGTGGTGGGATAAAAAAAATCACTTACAAAAGCCCTGGGCCCCACTTTTCAATGTTTTCATTCCACTGATGAACCAGACACATTTATTTTATCAAAAGGAGTAAAAAATGGAAATAGTGGGTAGTCTTGGTAAATAACATTGTCTCGCCTCCTTCCATACTGGTCCAAGTTGAAAGCGGTAATTCCTTCTTTTAGATTTTCAGAAGAAATACACTTCTGCCAAGAGTGTCCCAAGAGAGAAAGAGACCTGACTAATCTTTGGAATCCTGTTTTCAGCCTCTCAGAGGTATTAAATGTTTCTGTGGAATAATTCTTTAGTTTACTTGTTGGAATTTGGAGTTTTTATTTTTTTTTTTAACAACACATGCATTGCTTTTGGGTTTCTTAAACAATATAAAGCTTTCGCAAAAGTTCCTAGGCTTGTGATGTTCCCTGTTGCTTTACATGTTCCTTATTTATGTCTTTCAGTCATTACAGCTTTAGGAACCGGGCTGGTCACTGTGTAAGACCGTCCAAGTCTGTCTTTGAATCCTTAACACTGCTCCTTTTTTCCCTGGCTTCAGGGCCCCTTTCCTTTCTTTTGTGTCCACCCGGCCACTTCTCTTTCCCAAACAACTATTTTGTATATGCCCTTTGGGAATCAGTCACTGAAGAGACGGTCTAAAGGCCCCTTACCCTGGGACAACTCGCTCACTTCCCATGCTCAGCCAAGCCAAAGATCCATTAGGAAAAGTTGCTATTTCCTGCCCACAGAAAACTCATTTGAATTATCTGTGACTGGCTCGCCATCCCCCCCCACCCCCCGCCTTGGAGTGGATAGCTAAAAACTGTCTTCATCAGCTATCACATCACCTTTCATTTTTGTCACATTGCTCACACACAGACATTTTGAAATAATATGCTTTCTTTAGTTTTTCACTGGGAGCTGTGGAAATTAATATCCTGCTGCCCTTGTCTTTAGAGAATTCATGTGGATCTCTAAATAGCATTGGTTTGTATGAAATACTGCAACATCTCCACCCCAGCTCTTGACAGTCCTCCAATATTAATGACTCCGTATTGGCTGAGAATCAGGGACCATCTAGTGTACTTCATGTTTGTCCCTTAGCCAGAAAACTCATAACTAAGTTTCCCAGCTTCAAAATATCTTTCCTTCTTCTAAGGTGCTTGAATCTGGTTGGTGATGTCTTTGGTACAGAGGTGGGCATGGAAGGACTTGCCATCAGAGTTAGCCCAGTGCATAGGAGGTAAGTTGCTCTCTAATGATGACAGAAGAACACAATATACCCAAACTGCACAGTAAGTCCACTTCCTTGTACTTTGCCAGCTCCTCCAGGCCTCTATGATCCCACATTTTGTTTTCAGGTAAAGGTTTCTTATTCACTTATTCATTTATTCAATTTATAAAAAATAATAACAACCATTATCATCATCCAGACACTGTATTATACCCAGCACTTACCATAGTGCTGCCAGTGTTGTGAGGACACAAGGTGAAGTTGGTAGGAGAACAAGGAGACCTAGTTCTGGGGAAGCAAATATTTGAACAGAGTTTTGTAGGATATGTCATTATCAGATTGTATGTGTGTGTGTGTGTGTGTGTGTGTGTGTGTTTTGGGGTAGTGGAGTAAGGGGGCTGAGTGCTAGAAAGAAGGCACAGCATGTGGAAAGGAATGGAAGCAAAAAGCAGCATGGTACATGTGGCATATTTAAAGTGGTACAGTACTGTGTGGTTCCAGTATGGAGCACTAGTAGGTAAGGGATGAGCAGCAGTGAGACTAAGAAAGTGGGTTAGAGTTTAATTGGATCATGAAGGGCGTTCTCTGGCATTCTAAGAAATTAGGACTTGTTCTTCTGAGCAATGGGATGCCCTTAAAACCTTTTAGACAGGGGATGGGGAGATTGCGTTTGGGGCAGTGGTGGATTAAGATCAGGGAAATCTCAGTTAGGAGGATGGGGCAGAAGATGATGGGAGCCTGAACTCAAGTCAGTACAGTAGTGGAAAAGTAGAAGATGATCTTTGATGATGTGATGTAAGGGATGATGAAAAGGGAAGATTCAAGGATGAGATTTCTACTTTGGGCAACTGGGCAATGCTGTTCATTGAGCCTGGGAACATAGGTGTTGGCTTTCTGGAACACATGAATAAATTCCGAGTTCAGAATGTTGAGCTTGAGGTCCAGGTAGGGAAACCAGGTAAAAGTGGGAGAGGGAAGCTCCAACTTTGGATCTAGACCTGGGAAGAGAGGCCTGGGTCCCTGGGAAGTGCACATGAAATTATACTTTGTCTAGTGAAGCATTTTGAATTTTTAGAGAAATTGAATATAGTCAAGAAACAAAACTGCTTTATTTTTGTCTCAGAAATCCATATAATTTTGGTAAGAAACACTCCTTTCCTTTTAAGGAGGCCCACAGATTGCAGATGACTGTGTAAGGGCATGTTTGGAGTCCTTGAAGGGTGCTGGCACTAAAGGCCTTGAGAGGGGAGCAGGCCACTGCTGAGAATTCTAGAAAACCTTGTTAAAGAAAACTTGTTAGAAGTGTGTTGTGGTAGTCCTTGGATTAGAGATCTACCAGGGAGGATTTTAAGGTCTACTGGGCATCCTAAAGTGGTAACTAGGTTTTCCCTTTTCTTCCCTACCTAGAAGGATTCCAGAAAGGTTCAGGGCTGAACACAAAGAGGCAAGGAAGGAGGAGACATGTGAATGGTCTGAAGGTCTCTGGCTAATTTCCAAAGCTAAAGTGGGTAGTTATTTGTGTCTCTATAACCATCCCCACAGTGGTCATTTGAAAAGGAGTTCTAGTTTCATTACAAATGGAAGTGCTAGCCGGCGCCGTGGCTCAATAGGCTAATCCTCCACCTTGCGGCGCCGGCACACAGGGTTCTAGTCCCGGTTGGGGCGCCGGATTCTGTCCCGGGCGCCCCTCTTCCAGGCCAGCTCTCTGCTATGGCCAGGGAGCGCAGTGGAGGATGGCCCAGGTGCTTGGGCCCTGCACCCCATGGGAGACCAGGAAAAGCACCTGGCTCCTGGCTCCTGCCAGGATCAGCGCGGTGCGCCGGCTGCAGCGGCGGCCATTGGAGGGTGAACCAACGGCAAAAGGAAGACCTTTCTCTCTCTGTCTCTCTCTCTCACTGTCCACTCTGCCTGTAAAAAAAAAAAAAAACAAAAAAAAAAAACAAAAAACAAATGGAAGTGCTATAACAATCCCCAGAATTTTAGAAGCAGAAATAATCATTGTAGATTCTACTCGGGGCTGGCGCTGTGGCGCCGCGGGCTAAAGCCCTGGCCTGAAGTGCCAGCATCCCATATGGGCACCAGTTCTAGTCCGGCTGCTCCTCTTCCTATCCAGTTCTCTGCCATGGCCTGGGAAAGCAGTAGAGGATGGCCCAAGTCCTTGGGCCCCTGCACCCACATGGGAGACCCAGAAGAAGCTCCTGGCTCCTGGCTTCGGATCGGGGCAGCTCCGGCTGTTGTGGCCAATTGGGGAGTGAACCATCGGATGGAAGACCTCGCTCTCTGTCTCTGCCTTCTCTGCAACTCTGTCTTTCAAATAAATAAAAAATAAATCTTTTAAAAAAAAGATTCTACTGACTTATTTACATGCGTATATGCTACCCTTCTAAAGTGAGCTTATTCAGGGGAGGCATTCTGTCTCATTCATTTCTATAACCTCAGTAATGGGCCCGACACAAGATTCCTGCACTTAGAACTTGGTGGCTGCAAAATGATTGATGATCCTCATTTTATAGATGTGAAAACCAAGGACCAGAAAGTCTGTGATTTGTCTAGCATCACATCAATACTTAGTGGCAAAGCTGGGCCCAGAACTGACATTTGGGCTGGATGATACTTTTCAACACCCTTAGCTGGGCCATTCACCTCTCAGAGCAGGGTGTTCATGATATGTGGTGACAAAGATTCTCTCCTTGATCAAACTCCCACCAGGCTCCTCAGAACACTGCTCAGCTAGGCCCCAAGGCTGGCTGGTACAGACTGAAACAAACACTGACATAGTTTCTGACAGCTCATGAGCCATTCTTAGGATGTCCCTAGCCCCCTAAAAGTGCCTTCCTGAGAAAATGCAAGACAGCCAAAAGAATGAACTGTTTGTCCCAGCCAACACCCAAATATAGTGTCCCTGTCTCCCAGTCATTGTGGAAGACAAGGAGTTAAACTTCAATAAGGGCAGTTAACAATCCCAGATGGCTTTCCCAAGGACCAACTCCCTCTCCCCACTTTCCTGATTCTACTGAGCTCCTGCCCCATTGCCTCTTTCTCCCTCTAAAATGTCTAGTCACCTCTATACCCTGAAGGCAGATTCATTTTATATGGAACTCTTCTCTGTCGCAGTAGTGTATTACTGACCAGTCTGTCTTACTATTTAACCAGTGTCTAGTCGTGTTTATCCTTGACTGTGGTTAGAGATTCCTATGTGATGAGACTAAACAATGTTCCTGGAAACTTTCCTCTGCTTATATTTCAAAACGTTCCTCCATGCCTCCTAGATGCATAGTAGACTCTTAAGACTATCTTTAAGAACTCCTAGAGAAAGTGAATGGGGCCTCAAAAATCTTCTAGGAGAGTTTTGTCCACCTCAGTGGAGAGAAATCTTCAAACTATGTCAGTACTTTAATGACTCATTATGGGTCTGTCATCCGTGAATTCATCTCTGCCTTTATTTAGGGGGAGGGGAAAGCTATTTATATTTTCAGTCTAACCCACCACTTGGTGTAAGGAGTTCCATATGTTGCCTCCATTTTCTACCTGCTGTGAGAAGTAGAGCTTCCTCCATTTGTCCTAAACTCACCTCTGTAGGCATATTTTGGTAAGGCACACAAGCATACACACACTCAGACACACATCCACAGGATTTAGGAGGGCGAATGACAGTTAGTAATTGTTGTCTTTGTTTACAAGCATACTGAAAATTCAACTGAAAGGGCATTGAAGTAATGCCATTGAAAGCGAACACAGGCGTGGCTAATTACCCCAAGGAGAAGAATGTAAATCCTTGAGGAACGGAGGCCCATTGATGCAGATGCAGGGACATGTGGAAATAAATGGGCAGCCTGCTACGGAATCGATGCCTAACCAAGCACTGGATGCCTGCAGTGAAGTCGAAGCACCCTCTAAAAGTTCAGTGTGGTCCAGCAACATAACCTGTCAGACTCGCCGCCTGACATGATCTTAATTAGCCTCTGTTCTACTGCCGAGAAAGCCCGCTGAGGCAGTTAGCGCCAGAGAATTAATCAGATCGTTTGTGGAGTTGACAAAGCAGGACAGCAGCTGACACTAGCAACTTATTGATTGGAAAGGCTCCAGGAAGATTGGGGGGGTGTAAAGTAGTCTCTATTTGTGCCCCCTTCCTTTCCCTTTGAATGAAGATGCTCTGCAGAGATTGTGGTGCGGGGTTGGGGTGCGGAGTGAGCTGTGCTCTCCACCTTACCTTTGCCCTTCCCCCCTCCTCCCCATTCCATATTCTGTCTTCCCAGCTTGCAGATACTTTTCAACTGAGGCATCACATGTAGCTGTGCTGATGCCAATATGTTTGTGAGAAAGAGGAGAAAGAGTGCTGTTGATTTTGTTGCAAATTGCACTTTTGCTATAGGATTAGTTGGGAAAATGGAATTTCGCCAGTATTTTGCTCCCTCCTTTTGTTTATTGCCTATTTTCAACAGCCCGGTAATTGCTTTCCATTTAGTAAAAGGAACATTGTTCCTTTTCTGATTTTTTAACTATGTTTCTTGCCCAGATCTCTGATGTTTGGGAGTGTTGATGGGAAGGCCATGCTTTTTTGGGTTCTAGACATCATCTTGGCCTTAGCAATGAAGGCAAAGTGATTGCTAGGATGGATAGTTCTGTGGTGGGCCCATGAATACCAATAGCTTCTTCCATGAAGCCTTCCAAGACTAGTCCTGCGTGCCTACCATGAACTCTCTTCTTTGGACTCCCACAGTGCTTCAAATATGTAGCACATGCTCTAGCTCTTGTCTTACTGCTGTTTCATTCTAATCTTTGCTTCATGTGCATTAATCTTAACCTGGTTCTCAGACAATGCTGTAACCTCTTTGGAGTCAAAGGCTCTCCCTTTTATTGAACATAGCTGTTAATCCTGATCTAGGCACAGTAAGAGACACTTAATAAATGCTGGATTGGTTCACTGACAATCCCTGGAGGAATGCCTGTCAACTATTCCCTTGACTTGTGGCTTCTTTGGTACTATGGGCATTTTAGGCTGGGTAATTCTTTGTTGGGGGGAGGATACTGTCCTCTGCATTGTAGGATGTGTAGCAGCATCCTTGGCCCCTGTTCACTACCAAAATGTCTCTAGATATTGCTAAATGTGCCCTGTGGGGGATTAGTCTCCCTCTCCACTGAGGACCACTGTTCTATAACGGTAATCACAGGAGCTGAAATCCATTGAGCATATTACCATCTTCAGCTTAGTATTAAAGATTTACACATTCCTTTGTTTAACTCCCAAAACAATTCTCCCTTGACTCACATTGTTGTTTAAAGGGCTTCAAGGGAGAAATGTGCAGTCACAACTGCAAGTCTACACTGCAGTCTGCCCCTTCCCCAAGGAATGTTTAGAAGACCCTTTCTAAGACCTCTGAACGCAAAACCCTGACTTAATAGAACACTCCAACTAACCTTTAATGGTGTAAGGACTACCCGTTCCTTAAAATCAGATATTCAGCTTAGTGAGGGTTAATTCCTCCAGGAACTTGATGAAAGCACTGGAAGGTCAGAGCAAAAGCAACCCTGCCAGCTGTCACTTCCTTTTTTTCAGAAATGTGAGTACTGTTCCAAACAGCTAATGCATGGTAGGGGGGCTAGAGATCTATTTCTTTTTCTCATCTGATGACATTTTAGCTCAGGAGGCAGAATTTCTAGACAGCGCACTGTAGTAACATTCCTAACCTAAATCCTGACCAGCTGTATTGAAAACAATGCAATCGGTCACAAGAGGGACGGGGTAAAAGAAGAGGGATAAACCAGTGACAATTTGTCCTTCCGTGGGGGAGAGAGCTACTGAAAGCCCATGTCCTGACAGTCAAGCTATCTCTGCCTAGGAAGGACAACCCAAAGGAGAAAATCTGACATTTAGCTTTAGAGAGGACTGTATCTGTGACTGGGAAGTTAGTTCAACCTCAGATTCACTGCCACCAAGGAGTTAATGATATATTAAAATTAGTCATGTCATTCGACAGAGAAATATTCTACTTATGGAAAATACCTTTATAGGAAAACTGCTTTTCTGAGTCTGAGCTGGAAATATTACAGTAAACAGGATCTAATCACAGAGAAGCCTTTTTTTCAGCTTTGCATGACAGCTGTAAAATATGACAGTATTTATTAATAGTCGCTGCAGTCTAATCTGCAGCATTGGAGAGCTACAGCAAAATATGTTAAGCTACTGAGAGAACAATTTCCACAGTAACTCATATTCAGCTTTAGAAAGGATAGTTTAATGTCTTGTGATTTCTTTTTCCCCTACTGATGGTCCAACCCCAGGAACAAGCTACTAAGCTAATAACCTTTGTGGAGAGGAAGTGTTTAAATGATAATTTATTTCAAGAGCTGACAACAAATTGCTCGGCACTTTCTCTTTTTATGCCCCAAAGCAGTCAAGGATGTGCAAATCGAAGTATTAAAAAATATGACAGCTTCAGTATTTTCATTTTCAATGAAATTCTCATTACAGACATATGTATAGCCTTTTATTCACAATCTAGTCCAAATAGTCATTCACTATTATTATTGTTCAGGTTCTTAGGATGCTCTCATAGTTGAAGACTCATCATAAAAGGTTAGGCAGGCTGCAGAAACTACCAAATGTCTCAAGTACTGTCAACCCTGATTATTGCTGCTCAAACAGGGGAATTTAGTATCTGTCTCTCACAGGATAATGTACTCTCTGGGTCTTTCTAATTTATTCAGATGTAAAAAGTAGCTTGAATTTCAATAAAAACTCTCTTGACTTCACTTTTCCCGGAAGGCAAATGGACATGACTGGAATTGGAGCCATCTGTTACCTATGCACATCCTTTAATCACTTCTTTTTTTTTTTTTTCAAATAAACCTTTTATTTAATGAGTACAAATAAGTACAACTTTAGGAATATAGTGATTCTTCCCACCATATCTGCCCTCCTACCCCCACTCCCACCCAACCTCCTCCTCCCATCCCATCCCCAATCCCATTCACCACTAAGATTCATTTTCAATTAATTTTATACACAAAAGACCAACTATAGTATGTAAAGATTTCTGAACAACTTAATACATTATCCCTCTTAGTAGTTTTTTGTCTGTTCTACTTAATATGACTGGTTTAATTCTGTAATTAATACACAGTTATTCTTAAGTGGTGAAAATTAACTGAAATGTGATCCCTGTTAAACATAAGAGTGGGAATAAGAGAGGGAAGAGATGTATAATTTGGGACATGCTCAAGCTGACTTGCCGCAAATGGTAGAGTTAGAAACATACCAGGGGATTCCAATTCAATCCCATCAAGGTGGCATGTACCAATGCCATCTCACTATTCCAAGTGATCAATTTCAGTTCACAATTGATCATAATGAAAGGACTAAGAGTCAAAGGGAGCACATAGACAAGTCTAGTACCTGCTAACACTAACCGATAGAATAAATAAAGGGGAGAGTGGTCCAACATGGGAAGTGAGATACTCAGCAGACTCATAGAATGGCAGATGTCCTAAATAGCACTCTGGCCTCAGAATCAGCCCTAAAGGCATTCGGATCTGGCTGAAAAGCCCATGAGAGTATTTCAGGCATGGAAAGCCAAGACACTCTGGCAAAAGATCTCTGTGAGTGAGATCCCAGTGGAAAGAACAGGTCTTCAAAGAAGGAGGTACCTTTCTCTGAAGGGAGGAGAGAACCTCCACTTTGACTATGACCTTGTCTAAACAAGATAAGAGTCAGAGAACTCAGAGGGCTTCCATAGCCTTGGAAACTCATGACTGGAGCATAGGGAGATTACTGATGCCATAGACAGGAGTGTCAATTGGTAAAGTCAACAACAGGAGTCACTGTGCACTTACTCCTCATGTAGGATCTCTGTCCTTAATGTGCTGTGCATTGAGATTTAATGCTATAATGAGTACTCAAACAATATATTTCACTTGTGTTTCTATGTGGGTGCAAACTGTTGAAATCTTTACTTAATGCATACTAAACTGATCCTCTGTAAAAAAAAAAAAAGAAATTATCAACTCCCAACTTGACTCTCACTGGGATTAAACATGACAATAGGTCTGATCTGATTTCATCATCATTTAAAAAAAATCATCTATTATTTTTCACTTTATGTTTCTGTGTGGGAGCAAACTGTTGAAATCCTTACTTAATGTATACTAAGTTGATCTTCTGTATATTAAGATAATCGAAAATGAATCTTGATGTGAATGGAAGGGGAGAGGGAGTGGGAAAGGGGAAGGTTGTGGGTGGGAGGGACGGTATGGGGGGGAAGCCATTGTAATCCATAAATCGTACTTCGGAAATTTATATTCATTAAATAAAAGTTTAAAAAAAAGATTTCAACAATTTGCGCACACACATACAAAAGAAAAAAACTCTGGGAACAAGTTTTACAGTTAATTCTCACAATACAACTCATTGAGGACAGAAGTCCTGCATGGGAAGTTAGTGCACAGTGACTCCTATTGTTTATTTAACAATTGACACTCTTATTTATGATGTCAGTGATCACCTGAGGCTCTTGACATGAGCTGCCAAGGCTATGGGAGCCTTTTGAATCCACAATCTCTGTCAGTATTTAGACAAGGCCATAAGCAAAGCGGAAGTTCTCTCCTCCAGAGAAAAGTACATCCTTCTTTGATGGCCACTTCTTTCAACTGAGGTCTCTCTCACAGAGATCCTTCATGTAGGACATTTTTTTTACCACAGTGTCTTGGATTTCCATCCCTGAAATTTTCACATGGGCTTTTCAGCCAGACCAGATACCTTAAGGGCTGATTCTGTGGTCAGAGTGCTGTTTAAAGTGATTGTCATTTTGTGAGTCTGCTGTGTGGACTGCTTCCCATGTTGGAACATTCTCTCCTTTTTAATTCTATCTATTATTATTACCAGACACTTGATCTGATTTATATGATCCCTTAACCACTTAATCCTATTGTATGATCACTTTAACACTTAATATGATCACTTTAACACTTAAGATGGCATTATTACCACCCAGCTTAATGGGATTTGGGGTCCCATGGCAAGTTTTTAAATGGTGCCCTTAGAAGTAAGTCCATAGGAATGTATGCAGAACTATACAGCTTTACAGTTACAAACATCCTTCTCTCATATTCCCACTCTTATTTTTTACTGGGATCTATTTTCAATTGACTTCATACACATATGATTATGTTTTTTTTAAAAATGATTTATTTATTTATTTATTTGAAAGAGCTACACACACACACACACACACACAGAGAGAGAGAGAGAGAGAGAGAGAGAGAGGTCTTCCATGCGATGGTTTGCTCCTCAACTGGCTGCAATGGCCGGAGCTGTGCCGATCCGAAGTCAGGAGCCAGGAGCTTCCTCCAGGTCTCCCATGCAGGTGCAGGGGCCCAAGGACTTGGACCATCTTCTACTGCTTTCCCAGGCCATAGTAGAGAGATGGATCAGAAGAGGAGCAGCCAGGACTAGAACCAGCACTCATATGGGATGCCGGCGCTTCAGGCCAGGGCGTTAACCTGCTGCGCCACAGTGCCGGCCCCAACTCTATGTTAAGTAAAGAATTCAACCAATAGCATTAAGAAGAAGAAAAAAAACTGGTCCTCAACAGACAAGACAAGGGGTGTTCAAGTCATTGCTTCTCAAAATGTCAATTTCACTTCTACAGATTTCCTTTTAAGTTTTCTATTAGTTATCACAGATCAGGGAGAACATATGGTATTTGTTCCTTTGGCACTGGCTTATTTCACTAAGTATGATGTTTTCCAGATTCATTCATTTTGTTGAAAATGACCAGATTTCATTTTTTAATGCTGTGTAGTATTCCATAGAGTACACATCCCATAATTTCTTTATCCAGTCTTCCATTGATGGGAATTTGGGTTGATTCCATGACTTAGCTTTTGTGAAGTGAGCTGCAATAAACATTGGGGTGCAGATAACTCTTTTATTTGCTGATTTCATTTCCCTTGGGTAAATTCCCAGGAGTGGGATAGCTTGGTCATACGGTAGGACTATATTCAGATTTCTGAGGTATCTCCAAACTGTCTTGCATACTGGCTTTACCAGTTTACATTCCAACCAACAGTAGATTAGGGTACCTTTTCCCCCATGTCCTTGCCAGCATTTGTTTTTTGTTGATTTCTGTATGAAAGCCATTCTAATTGGGGTGAGGTGAAACCTCACTGTGGTTTTGATTTGCATTTCCCTGAGAGCTAGTGATCTCGTGCATTTTTTCATGTGTCTGTTGCCCTTTCATGTTGTTGGGTATTTCTTTTGCAGTACAGAAGCTTCTCAATTTGATGTAATCCCATTTGTTAATTTTATCTTTTATTGCCTGTGCCTGGGGTCTTTTCCAAGAACTCTTTGTGCCAATGTCTTGCAGGATTTCCCCAGTGCCCCCTAATTTTATGGTATCAGCTCATAGATTTAGGTCTTAAACACATTTTGAATGGATTTTTTGTGCAAGGTGTAAGGTAGGAGTTCTAATTCATACATCTGCATGTGAAAATCCAGTTTTCCCATCACCATTTGTTGAAGAGACGGTCCTTATTCCAAGGATTGGTTTTAGCTCCTTGTTCAAATATAAGTTGGTTGTAGATGCTTGATTTCTGGCATTTCTATTCTGTTCCATTTGTCTATCCATCTGTTTTTGTACCAGTACCAGGATGTTTTGATTATAACTGCCCTGTTATGTGTCTTGAAATCTGGTATTGTGATGCCTCCAGCTTTGTTTTTGTTGTGTAAGATTGCTTTAGCTATTCGAGGTCTCCTGTGTTTCTGTGTGAATTTCAGCATCGTTTTTTTGTAGATCAGAGAAGAATATCTTTTGTATTTTGATTGGTATTGCATTGAATCTGTAAATTGCTTTTGTACTTTTTACATTTTGTTGATATTAATTCTTCTACTCCACAGACATGTGGGATGTTTCCATTTTTTGGTACCTTCTTCTATTTATTTCTTTAATGTTTTGTAATTCTCATTGTATAGATCTTTGACATGTTTAAATTTATTCCAAGGTATTTAATTTTTTATAGCTATTATGAATGGGATTGATCTTAGTTCTTTCTCAGTCATGGCATTTTCTGTGTATACAAAGGCTGTTGTTTTTTGTGCATTGATTTTACACCCCACTACTTTACCAAACTCTTCTATGAGTTCCAATAGTCTCTTGGTGGAGTCTTTGGATCCCCTATTTATAGAATCATGACATTTGTAAATAGGGATAGTTTGACTTCCTCTTTCCCAATTTGAATCCCTTTGATTTCCTTTTCTTTCCTAATGGCTCTGGCTAAAACTTCCAGGACTATATTGAATAGCAATGGTGAGAGTGGGCATCCTTGTCTGGTTCCAGATCTCAGTGGGAATGTCTCCTACTTTTTCTCATTCAGTAGAATGCTGGTCCTGGGTTTGTCAAAAATTACCTTGATTGTGTTGAGGAATGTTCCTTCTATACCCAGTTTGCTTAGAGTTTTCATCCTGAAAGGGTATTGTATTTTATCAAATGCTTTCTCTGCACCTATTGAGACAATCATATGTTTTTTGTTCTTCAGTTTGTTAATGTGATGCATTACCTTGATTGACTTGCGAATGGTGAACCATCCCTGCATACCACGGATAAATCCTACTTGTTCTGGTGAATGAGCTTTCTGATGTGTTGTTGGATTTGATTGGCCAGAATTTTGTTGAGGATTTTTGCATCTATGTTCATCATGGAAGTTGGGCTGTAGTTTTCTTTCTCTGTTGGGTCTTTTCCAGGTTTAGGAAGTAAGGTGGTGCTGGCGTCAGAAAGAATTTTGCAGGATTCCCTCTCTTTTAATTGTTTTTGAATAACTTGAGAAAAATTGGAGTTAGATCTTCTTTAAATATCTGGTAGAATTCAGTGCTGAAGCCATTTGGTCCTGGGCTTTTCTTTGTTGGGAGGGTCTTTATTGCTGATTCAATTTCTGTCTTGGTAATTGGTCTATTTAGGTTTTCTATGTCTTCATGGCTCAATTTAGGTAGGTTTTATGTGTCTAGCAATATATCCATTTCTTCTAGGTTTCCTAGTTTGTTGGCATAGATTTATTTGTTATAATTTCTGATAATTCTTTTTATTTCTGTGGTGTCTGTTGTTACACTAGGATTAATCTGCTTTCCACAGCACCATCTCCTAGGTGCATATATTATAATAGTCACTGTTTCCTGTTGAATTGCTCTTTTAATCATTATATAGTGTCCTTTTTTGTCTTTTTTTTCTCTGTATGAACATATGCTTTTATTTTTCTTGGATAAACCAAAAAAAAAACTGGTTTTCATAGTAGTTCTACAAGTTCACATTCACACCAACAAAGTTGAGAATTCCAATCCTGTGTCTGCATTGGCATTTGTTATGATCGGTCTTTTGTTGCTGTTGTTCTTTTCTTTTTTTAAACTTTTATTTAATGAATATAAATTTCCAAAGTACAGCTTATGGATTACAATGGATTCCCCCCCCATAACTTCCCTCCCACCCACAAGCCTCCCCTTTCCCGCTCCCTCCCCCCTTCCATTCACATCAAGATTCATTTTCGATTTTCTTTATATACAGAAGATCAGTTTAGCATATATTAAGTAAAGATTTCAACAGTTTGCACCCACATAGAAACACAAAGTGAAAAATACTGTTTGAGTACTAGTTATAGCATTAAATCACAATGTACAGCACATTAAGGACAGAGATCCTACATGAGGAGTAAGTGCACAGTGACTCCTGTTGTTGACTTAACAATTTGACACTCTTGTTTATGGCATCAGTAATCACCCTAGGCTCTTTTCATGAGTTGCCAAGGCTATGGAAGCCTTTTGAGTTCACCGACTCTGATCATATTTAGACAAGGTTGTAGTCAGAGTGGAAGTTCTCTCCTCCCTTCAGAGAAAGGTACCTCCTTCTTTGATGACACATTCTTTCCACTGGGATCTCACTCGCGGAGATCTTTCATTTAGGTCAATTTTTTTTTTGGCTGGAGTGTCTTGGCTTTCCATGCCTGGAATACTCTCATGGGCTTTTCAGCCGGATCCGCATGCCTTACGGGCTGATTCTGAGGCCAGAGTGCTGTTTAGGACATCTGCCATTCTATGGGTCTGCTGTGTATCTCACTTCCCATGTTGGATTTAAATAGTTTTTGTGTTAAAGTCTATTTTGTCTGATATCAGTATTGGTGCACCATCTCTTTTTCGGTTTCTGTTTGCATGGATTATCTTTTTCCTTCCTTTCACTTTCACTCAGCATGCATCTTTGTTGGTAAGATGTGTTTCTTGTAGGCAGCAAATAGATGGGTTTTGTTTTTCAATGCATTCATTCTGTCTGTATCTTTTTTTAAAAAAGAGATTTATTTATTTATTTGAAAGGCAGAGCTACAGAGAGGCAGAGGCAGAGAGAGAGAGAGGGAGGGAGGGAGAGCGAGAGGTCTTCCATCTGCTGGTTCACTCCCCAGATGGTCACAGTGGCTGGAGCTATGCTGATCAGAAGCCAGGAGCCAGGAGTTTCTTCTGGGTATCCCACATGAGTGCAGGGGCCCAAAGACTTGGGACATCTTCTACTGCTTTCTCAGGCCATAGAAGAGAGCTACATTGGAAGTGGAGCAGCCGGGACTTGAACTGTGCCCATATGGGATGCCTGAACTGAAGGTGGTGGCTTTACCCTCTACACCACATTGCAGGCTCCACTCTGTATCTTTTAACTGGAGAGTTGAAGCCATTTACATTCAAGGTGACTATTAATAAGTAATGACTTGGCCCTGCCATTTCCCCAAAAATGTTCTTATTTTTTACTTTGAATTTATTTTGTATTTTTACTGGGAGATTTTTCTGCCTTCACCTTCTTTCGTAGTGATGACCGTGTTTCTAAGTTTCTGTGAGTAGCAGATCCTTAAGCATCTTTTGTAAGGCTGGATCAGTGGTGACAAATTCTTTCAATTTCTGTTTGGTATAGAAGGTCTTTATTTCACCTTCATTCATAAGTTACAGCTTTGCAGGTACAGTATTCTGGACTTGCCTAGTTTCTGTTGGTCTTCTGGGCTTCCCGTTGTGAATTTCCCATGTCTCTATATCTGGCATGTATCTTCTCTCCTTTTTAAATACCTATTCTGCCCCACATGACTCGGATAATCCTGTTGCTATACCACCATCTTGGGACCCCCCTTTAATTACTTCTTAAAGTGAAGGAGGGAAAAAAAAAACCCACGATTGTCCTTTTATTCTCTTTCTTTGTCTTTTTTTTTTTTAAATCAGTGTACCTGTTACTTTCTATAAAGGTCCTGATAGTAACATAGTAACATATCATTGTCCACTTCTTGCTGTCTTCTTCTTCTATAAGAAATAGCCTCTTAGTAATGAGGGCCTGCACATTCATATCTTTCTGTGCTCTGTAAATTTTCTCTGTCTCAGAAAAATATATATGAATTCCCTTCAACTCAGAATCTGGTTCTTACCCCAACACTCCATGGAGTTCTGTTTTTTCCCTGCCTGTACCTTTGTGACTCATCTGCCCCTTTGTCTGGATTTTTGACCTGCTGCCTATCTGGAACCTTAGTACTCATGTACCACAAGATGTTGGATTAATTTGTGAACTCCATGCTTTGTTAAGGAAATTAACAACTAGATTACATCCACAGAAAGACCACAAGGATAAGAAGGGTCTAAACTCAAGAGCCTCTGAAGAATGGCTAAATGGAATGCTAAAGGCAGAGGTAATAGCTTTTTGCAAATTTTAAACATGTGTGTGGCAGTGTGATAGCCAGGGAAAAAACACATAGATTTTGGAGTTTGGTAGACCTCTGTTGAGATATGGTTGCATTACATTGTAGCTGTATGACCCTAGGAACCATCATTTAACATTTATAGGACTCAGCTTCCTTAGTTGTAAAGA
Organism: Oryctolagus cuniculus; assembly: GCF_964237555.1. NCBI lineage: Eukaryota > Metazoa > Chordata > Mammalia > Lagomorpha > Leporidae > Oryctolagus > Oryctolagus cuniculus. Next base: position 101,116,372 of record NC_091453.1, on the reverse strand, counting down.
TTCCAGGATGCTATTGGGATTCAATATGATATGCCATAGCTCATGGTTCAGTGTAGAATTAGTGATTAAGAAATGACAGCTGCTCTTATCAAAATAGGATAATAAAATCATGAAAATAAGAAGGATTTATTGATTTGTGATATGGACTGTTATTTGGATGTGTGTGTGTGTATGTGTGTGTGTATGTGTGTGTAAGGAAAACGGGGAAAAGAGAGGAGAGGAGATAGAGAGAAGAAAAGAGAACAAGAAGGGAGGGAAGGAGAGAGAGTAAGTTTCTGTGCTTTGTTTTGGGCAGTAGAACTGGATGGAAGGAATGAGGAAGGGATGTGGATAGGTTATATACACAGGTGGTGAATGACAACAAACAGGAAGGTGTGAGGTATCAAAAATCTGTTTTTATCCCTCAGTAGAGTTCAAATCCAGCCACTCTAAAAACATTCATAGTCCTCTAAAGAAAGGCCTTTTTCTCCTTGTCTTGAGGAATCTCTACCTCAGGACCTTCCATTTTTCTACTTTCTCTGCTATCTGACAACCTTTGATCTTTTCAGGAGCTGCCTGCTCTAATGAATGCACATGTCTTTTGTGGGTGTGGGAACAGTTGAGTAAAAATGATTTTTTTTCAGGTCTCTGAGGTAAGTCATGGTTCCAACAGAATTGTCAGTTTCTTCAAGGCAATACCTAATTTATTTTTAATGTTTAATTATTTGAGAGGCAGAGATAGAGATAGAGAGATTTCTCCAATCTGCTGGTTCACTACCCAAACACACACAACAGCTGGAACTGTGGGCTGTGCCCATTGAAGCCAAGGAGAGTTGTCAGGTGCACAAGAGAGTCTGGCTACAGTTCCCCAGTATGTCGTTGCTCTGGAGGAAATGTTAGCACCATAGAGAACTAGGTCACCTGCACCCAAAAGGTAGGTCTAGCAATGGGAAGAGGTGATCATTTCCTTAACATGGTTTTAAGATTTTCTATATAGGAAGGCATGTGTGCAAAGGACCTCCTAAATTGGACTCATGATGCCTGGAACTCATCCAGGTCTCCCATATGGGTGGTAGGGACCCAGCTACTTGGTCCATTACCACTGCCTCCTAGGATACACATTAGAAGGAATCTGAAATCAGTAGAGCCAGAACTTGAACCCAGGCACTTTTATAAGAGGTGCTGCATCCTAACTGGCATCTTAACCACTAGGACAAATACCTATCCCTAATTATGCTCCTTTTAAACCTCACCAGAAACCAAGCCTAAATTAGCACTAGGGAAAGCCCAATCATTGCTGTTGACTGATGGGATTATTATTACAATGGCCCATGTTCCTGCCACAACCTTCCAGAGAGAATAGAAAGACCTGTGAGAAGGCTGTTGACTTCCAGGAAGTTACTTGGGAACTGAGTAGGGAGTTTCAGGTTGAGAATGGAAGACAGCAGGAGTTTATTGAACACTGCCAAAAAGGTAGGGACAAGTTGCCTCAAAGGGCACCCACAGCTATTATTTCATTATCTAAACTGAGAGTCACAGCTGGGCTGGGCTCTTTCATCTCTGTGGGCTGTGCCCATTGAAGCCAAGGAGAGTTGTCAGGTGCACGAGAGAGTCTGACTGCAGTTCTCAAGTATGTCGCCGTTCTAGAAGAGATGTTAACACCAGGTCTAACAATGAGAAGAGGTGATAACCTCCTTAACATGGTTTTAGGCCTTTCTATATAGGAAGGCATATGTGCAAAGGACCTCCTATACTGGACTCATGATGCCTGGGATCCCAGAGTTAGAAAGCTACATTTTGGATTTAGGATCTATGTCCATAGGAGATCCTTGCCTGAATAGAAATTTCCTCTTCCCTGGATACAGTAACACGTCCAGTCATTAACAGCCATAGATAAATTAGCATGAATTTGTTGGTCAGCTGAGCTGTGTTCCAGCTGAGAAAGATTATTAATCAGTGGGAACAAATGCAGGAGCGGACAATTTTTATGAAGGTGAGAGGCAGGTTGAGACAGAAAGGGTGAGGTTTTGCTCCTGCCAGGGAGGGCAGGTGTATACATGTGTCAGAGTGAGGAGTCCTGTGAAAATAAGTAATGTGGGTGTCAATAAAGACGAGGTACAAGGGGACAGATCACATGCTTCGTCAACCTCATAATTTTGCCAGGAACTGGTCTTTTATGAATATAGCACCAAGAGCATAATTTTCAACTTGGTATTAATGAACCAAGATGGTATTTTGGTAACTAAGTAATGACCTGCAAACCTTAAATCAGATCTTTCTCTGCTGACAGAAATCCCAGCCAAGGCAACAAAGCTCCAAAATCCATAAAGTGTTTCATAATTCTAGGAAAAACATTACCCTCGTTGTGCTACAAATCTTTTAAATGACCTCAAATATTTAACCCATTGCTAAGCACCTCATTCATCCCTGCCCTTATGCAGAGGAGTCATATCAGTTATATATTTAGCTTATTTGAATGTTATAATAAGTGTTCCCGTCTATCTCTGTCTTCCAAGTCTTATGTAATTTGAATAATCTAAAAATATAATCTGCCACTTCAATTTCCCCCATAAATTTTATTACTGAAGCAATAAATGATCATTCCAGACAATGAGAAAATACAGAATGGATACTTTACTGAATATTTTAAAGAAATGTGTCAAATGGCTTGATTTATAAATTGGTTTCCCTCCCTCACTCTTTTCTTCCTCCCATTCTCTTCCCTTTCCATCTTCTTTGTTTCTTTCCTCTCTATTCTCCCTCCTTCCCATGTTCTCCTTTCCTTCCTTTCATTCTTTTCCTCTTTCACTCTAGCACCGAAAAACAAACATGGGCTTATTCTGGGTGAATCAGTAATGGAGGCTGGACAACACTATGTATGTACATGGACCTATGCTATGTACTAGAGGAGGTGCAAAATATAAACCTAGGAGCTAAACAATTGGTTATTATCACACTGGAGAGAAGGGCTTGGGAAGGTACATAGTGAAATAACAATTGAAAGTAGCTATGGAAAGTGTCAAAGGAGTGATGTGGATTCAAGGTTCTGTGGGTGTTTGGAGGTAGGCAAGATCTCTGCTCTTCAAAACTGCTTTTCCTCCTGCCCAGGACCCTCACTAAATAACATCACCATCTTACCATGTCTCCTAAGCCAAAAGTGTAGTAGTCATCCATTAAGTCTTCCTCTCCTTCACATCTCACAATCTGTCCCCAAGTTCTGTTGATTTTTGTCTTCCAAGTATATTGCAATTCCACACACTTTTCTTCATCTCTAGACTAGTCTAAGCTGCCATCCTTTTTCATATGGATGACTACAATGACCTTTTAATTGGTTTTCTTTCTTTCACTCTTATATTGCGCTGTATTCTTTACTGACACTTAGATCATGTGACCCCCTGCTCAGAATTCTCCAATGACTTTCTTGTTGCAGTTAGAATAAATGACTGCTGTTTATACTCTATGGCTATGATCTGACTTCCATCTGCCTCTATAGTCTCCTCTCAGGTGATTTTCTACCTTCTCATTATCCTTTGTAAGCAATTTCAGTCTTGTTTTGGTTACTTAGACATACCACAGGACCTTTTCACTTGCTATTTACGTTACTTGAAACTCATTCTCTATATTCTTTATATGGCTAGCTCCTTCCAATCCTTTAATTCTTAGCTTAAATTCCCCTTCTCTAGGAGGATGTCACTGAGCATACTTTTAAAATTAGATCCCATCTTATCCCATTATCTGTCTCTTTTCTTCAGATCACCTTCTTTGAATGTGTAATTATTTGTCAGTTTCCTTGATTTTTGTTTATATCTCTCATCAGCATGCAAGTTTTATAACAGAAAGGGCCATATCTATCTTGTTTATCATTGTAACCTTAGAATTTATTGAATGAATGAGCCAATGAATCATTGTTAGCTAGAGTGGTCAGGGAAGGCTAACTTGGGGAGGAAGGATTTGAGATAAGTTTTTGAAAAATGGAAAGATTCTCATAATCAAGATGAAAGAGAGAATTTCCAGATAGCAGTATAAGTGAAGTTGCTGAGGCAGGCATGATTCTGGCACATTTGGACAGCAGTGGAAAATGAGAGCTATGTGTGCTGGAAGGTTCTGATTAGGTAGCACAGGGAGAACAGGTTTATTAGTTGGTTCAGATGTAATCATGTTGAGTCTTATGATTGCTTTTTATTTTTTTCAATGTGGTTAATAGAAAGTCACTGAGAAATTTTGGTGTGGGATTCTGGGCAGTATTTGGAGAAGGCTTTCTGAGGAGGAAATTAAAAGTTTTTAGAAAGTGTTTCTTAGATCAGAAACAATTAGTCCTACCAACTAAATGGTTACATAAAAAACATACGAACTCATATTAGTCAGAAAGGTTTCTTTCAGCTCCAAGTCAATAGAATTACCTAATTAATGAGAAAATATGTAGAGATAAGAAATACACATGATTTGACTTTTTTTCCCCCTCTGAGAGCTAATAATCAGAGATGGGTCATAGGAGATGAGGAGAAAATACATTCATTGTAGTCTCTTCTTTTGAACAGATGAGAGGTTATGGTATTAGTACAGCTGATATTTAATTTTTTAAAAAAAATCAGGAAATTTACAAACTTCAGTTCTGAAGATTAAATGGCTATGCACTAGATTACATTATATTTAGTACATGGAAATAGGCTAATTCATTGGTAGTGTTTGAGCAAAGTGAAATACATTCAAATTTAGTGAAATGTGAATTAGAACAATCAAACTATTTTAGTACTTGAGTCAGACAAGGCTCTGTTTGAACAGAGTACTCCTTCCTGACTCTGCCCTTTGTTCCTGCTCTTTTTCCTCTTCCTAAGCCCCCGCCTCCCACCTGTCTTGCAATCTGTGTCTTACGAATCCTTCAATGCTGGCTCCTCTAGCAAGCCATTTCTGACAATTTGGCATTTCTGGAGTATGGCCTTTTTCCACAAATGTTAAAGCAATCTGAGTCTATAGTGTAGACTTTGATTTGATATTATCCCTTGTTCATAAATTGTTTTATGATTACCACTTTCTGCTCTCTTCTACTGGAAACATATTATATATGCATCTATCAAAGGACTGGAACACACCATTGGGACTGATAATGGCTTGTAGAATAAATTGACTAATTAGCTGATAATATATAAGTTAGAGTTAGCAGCAAGATACAAAGTGTGCTGTGTCTGTCATAACATCTCAAAAAACTGCAAAATCATATAATTTTACATTAAGAAGGGATACAACTTAGGTGAGGAGATGCAGGCCAAAAGAGCTTCAGTGAGTTGCTCGAGGTCAAAGAGCTAGTTAGTGGCATAGCTTAGACTAGAACTCTGGTCTACTGTTTCAGGTTCATGAAATTTGGTATTTTGGAGGTAAGTATGCCAGGCAACTGTGGGCCTATGCATTTCCTGATAGCATTTGAATACAGCAAAACGAGAGGAAAGTGATTAATACTCTGAGTTCCCAAGAACAAAATGGCTTATCAGGTTGTTACCAAGAAGAACCTCCTCCCAGATACTCCTCAGGAAGACAGGCTTTTCATTTGCTCCTTCTTTCCCTGAATCTGAAAACCCTGAGCCAGATAGAACAATCCCCAGTCTATAACCAGAATTAGAGGCAAACATGGATAAAGGAACATGGTCTGGAATGTCACTGTAATGGGGTCTGTTTTATTGAGGAACCCCTCAAAGATAATGGAGTTTTGGAGCAGTCTGTTTAGTCGAATTATAACTTTTATGGTTTAGATAATCAATTGACATTTTTACAGTACATGAAGATCAGGCCTAATTTTGCAGTTTGTTTAAATAGAATGTGTTAAAAAAAATAGAATGTGTCCCCAATATATTATCTCAATAGTATTAAAATCGTCCATCCCCAAAGCCCAGGTTAGCCAATCTACTCATTTCCATCAGGTAATTGTTGAGGCTTTGTAATCTGAAGACCTAATGTGGTATGGTATAACAAGCCCTGGAAGCAGGAGACATTGCTACTTCTGTGGTTAAACTGCTGTGAGAAAGGCACATTTCCTTTTTGGGTTTTACTGAGCTCCTCTATGAATAGGGATAATTATAGTTTCTGGCAGGATTAAGTTTCCAAAACTTTCCACCTTAGGTCTCTACTTTACATTAAGCTGCTTTGACTTTGTGAATTTTAGATCAGATAAAGTTTTTGAGCTGGGGGGGGGGGGTTCCTTTTTCAACAGCATTAAGTCAACCAGGAAGGTATCTCAAACTGCATTCCAGGGATGACATATATAGCTGAAAAATTAGGTTTTAAAAGTACCATTGCTTTGTGTCTTAGGCTTTAATATTTTATTTATTTTGAATATCAAATACAATTTAAAAAGAGTACTTGATTTTATTTATTAGAAGGAAAGGGCACATGAGTTGAGGATCTTTAAACATCACAACCACATAAATGTCCAAGAGGAGGGCAGATACCCCTTCTTACCTCGTTCTGTGTCATAGAGGTACACAAATTTCTCCCATTTGTAGTGACCCAGAAGACTCAGAATAGCGCCCTTCAAGGCTGGACGCATCTGGATGACAAACTGCACATCTGCGTCAGTAGGGAAGCTGGGCGTGACAAAGGACGTGTGCAGGGCCCCACAGAAGGAGGTCAGGGTGTTCATTGACATCTGGTCATAGAATCCAAAAATGGCATACACCCCTCTCGAGAACTGGGAGCAGACTGCAATGAGAAAAGGAAACAAATGTCAATAGCCCCATGGTCTTTTGCTGCAGCTTGTAAGATTGGCAATAGAATGCACAGTTAGGCTCTAAATTACATGCCTCATAAGAAAACCAAGACCTCAGAAAATCTTGAAAAACCTTTTAAGTTCAGTCGCCCAACAGAAAAGTAAGAAAGGGAAGAATTTATCTGACACAGTTACATGTTACTATGTTTACCATGAGCAGCAAGCTAAGAGATTGTGGGAAGAGGTGAAAGTTGTATTACCCTCTTTCTGTGCCCTTCCTCACTCACCTCTGTGGCAGTTGCTGCATTCGTACTACCACCATAGCTACCCAGGGGTTTATTAGTGTAACTAAGCCCCCATCAAGGTGTAACTGGCTCGTGTCCTACTCCTTCAGTGATTTTTCCCCTAGGGGATGATAATGACTGCAGATTTGGACTAACTAATCACATGTATGCAAGGAAATATGTTACTTGTTCTAGGCACTATGCTTTAACCATGGTCACATTATGATTAAGACCATTAATATATGCTACTAATTTAAAAAAATTAAGATTTTGGGCAGGTAATGGGAGAGACTAGCTTTTCAGTGCCTGTGGAGTCACAGAGGGTAGGTGGCTGCCTATTCTGCCCATGTATATAATCAGCCAAGTTCTAGCTTGATCCTTTTGTGTTACTCTATTAGCCCACCTACAGAACGCTCATGTCTCCCTCATGGTTGTTGTCAGCTTTCCTTCTTTCCAAAGTGGGCTATACCACTGCCTCATCCCTCTTTTGCCCAGATGAGTTTAAAAATATGAACCAATTTCAATATTAGCTTCAGTAGAATGTAATTAGCAAAACAAATCAGCTACAACAACACCGTGTGGTGCATTCCCAAGCCAAGTGGAAATGATCTTCAGATTATCTGCACCATTGCTCCATTCCATTCATGCGAAGGAAACATAACAGGCATAATATGGTATGATTTAAGGGGTCCTGCATGATCTCCAGGAAACCCTAAATACCAGTGGTAAGCTCACTTCTTCAAGTTCATGGTGTTGAAAACAGTTTGTGACTTTGGGGAGGGATTAAATAGAATATTTTAAAGCTGTTATTATGTCAAGATATATTAATATGACCTATTTAGATATCAAGACAAGTAGGGAAAGCCACGGTTGTAAGTTTTGATAGGGATGGGTGAATCAAAAAACAGAATGTGTCTGAAGAGAGGGTATGAAGCTCTTCCTGAGAGGAGACAAAATGAAAGCATTGGCACACCTAAAAGAAGGGTGTCAATGAAAGTAGGATGGAGACAAGTAATAACCGATATCATTCATTTGTTGACCTTGTTCTGAGAAATAGAGTTCTCAGTGTCCGTGTCATCTTGCTTTTTTTGCATCCTGTTTAAATCTAAGTAGATCAGGCCTGTTCTCTATCAGTCACACTCAAATTATTGGCTTGAGGGTAGCATTTCAAAGGTGATTATTACTCAGTTGGCCATCTCCAAAAGGAATTCTGAGTGGCCTACACAAGCATGCACAGAAAAGGTCTTTATATTAAAAGGAAAAAGCCAACTAGAGAATGAATTTAGGGTACTTTATTACAGAAGGCCAAATGGAGTACTCAGAAAGAAAAAGGATGTCTTGGAGATACTAAAGAAAGTCTCATTTTCAAATTCATCTTCTAAAAGGAGAGTTTTATAGTACCAGGATAAATTTTGACCAGTACACATAATTTTCTATTAAAATATCAGTAGTAATTGTAACAGCCAGTAATAATAATAGCCAGGATTATGCTAAATACTGTACAAGAATTATCTGATTCAATATTTCTATCAACCTTATGAGGTATTTAAATTATCTTGTTTAATAGGTAAGAATTCTGAGACAAAAAAATTTTCTAGCTAGTCAGTCGAGGAGCCAGAATTTGAATTTGAATCTAATCTCAAAACTCACACTTCAAACAGTGTCATCAAAGAGTAATTTATTCCGTATAAGATAGAGGTTCCAAATTTAACAAATAAAAATATAGGCTGTCTAATTAAATTTCAATTTCAGATAAATAACAAATTATTTTTTATCTTTAGTATAATTATGCTCCAAATAATATATATTAAAATTATTTATTATTTATCTGAAATTTAGATTTAACTGAGCATCCTGTAGCTTATCTTGCAACCCTAGAAAGAAGCTGTCCTTAATAATGATCATGAGGCTGGAAAGCTGGAACAAGCACTCATGGACTTTCAACTGAAATGATTCAGAAGGTAGCCAATAACTCTCAGACCCTTATCAACTTACAAGAGAAAAATGAGGATCTATGAACTCTATGGAAGAAAGAGCCTTTTGGGGAAATGCAGCAAATTTTCAATAATGAGAATCCCAATGAAAAAGAGAAAAACCTATAGCTGTGATCCATGGTGAGTTTCCAAAAGCCATTCACATCTTGGAAGGAAACAGAAAGTAAAAGTAAATATTTTCTGCTGCTAACATGTATACTTGATCTCCAGGCCTGTACTCTCACAACCCCAGCCATAGTAGACTGAGGGATGGTGTTCCCACAACTCCAGATCCTGCCCTATGGTTTGTCGCCATGGCCCATATACTGCTTCTGGGACCAAGAAGAACACACCATATAATGCTGCTGCCACCAATTATTGTAGAGGAAAATATAGGGAAGACTATACTACAGTGTCCAACTGGAAATATAACCAAAATCAGCTACCAAATGGATACTTGATGATAGATCTTCAGGAAAAAGCCACTTATCAAAAGTGATATAAATAACTCATCTACCAGAAACACAAAGATCAATATGAGACACAGGAAATATGAAAAGCAAGTCAGTATTACACCTCCAAAGAAGCACAATGCTATGGTAACAGACTTAAAAGAGGATAAGATGGACAAGATGCCTCCTGAAGTATTCAATGTTTGTATATAAAAAAATACAACTTAAATCAGAGAAACAATACATTACATGTATGAGAAATTCACTCAGATTTTGCAAAAGATCCAAGTAGAAATCTTAGAAATGAAGGAATAAATAAGACAAATAAAAATACAGTCGAAGTTCTCAATAACAGGCTAGATAAAACAGAAGGAAGAATACCTGAACTTGGGAATGAAGTTTTTTAAATATTCCAGTCAGATTAAGAAAAAAGATTTAAAAAGAAAGAAAACAGCCTCCTGTGCCTTTGGGACACCATTAAATGAGCAAATATTCAAATTGGAGAAATTCCTGAGGGTGAGGAGTGGAATATTATAAAATAAATTCAATGACATAATAGCTGAAAACTTTCCAATCTGGAGAAAGATGTGGACATCCAAGTATAAAAGGCCCATAGAACTCCCAGTATCATGACCAGAAAAGATCTTTGTGACACATTATAGTCAAACTTTCAAAAGTGCAACACAGAGAAAATTCCAAATTTTTCAAGAGAAAAGTGCCAAGTTACTTTTAAGGGAATTCCCATTAGATTTACAGTAGATTTATGAACAGAAATCTTACAGGCCATGAGTGAATAGAATAATATATTCCAAAGTATGGCTGTCAACCAAGAATACCTTACTAATGTTATATTTTTTCAACTATTTATTTATTTATTTGAAAGTCAGAGTTATACACAGAGAGAAAGAGAGGCAGAGAGAGAGAGAGAGAGAGAGAGAGAGAGATCTTCCATCTGCTGGTTCACTCCCCAATTGGCCACAATGACTGGAGCTGTGCCAATCAGAAACCAGGAGCCAAGAGCTTCTTCCAGGTCTCCCACACGGGTGCAGGGGCCCCAAAACTTGGGCTATCTTCTACTGCTTTCCCAGGCCTTAGCAGAGAGCTGGATCAGAAGTGGAGCAGCCAGATCTCAAACTGGAACCCATATAGGATGCTGGCACTGAAGGTGGTGGCTTTACCCACTATGTCACAGCACTGGCCCCATCTTTCTTTCTTTAAAAAAAGATCTATTTATTAATTTTGAAAGGCAGAATTAGAGTGAGAGCAAGAGAGAGAGAGAGAGAGAGAGAGAGAGAGAGAGAAAAGTCTTCCATCTGCTGGTTCGCTCCCCAGATGGCCACAACAGCCAGTGCTGGGCCAGGCCAAATCCAGGAGCCAGGACCCTCATCTAGGTCTCCAATGGGGGTGTCTGGGGCCCAAACACTTGGACCATCTTCCACTGCTTTTCCCAGGCCATCAACAAGGAGCTGGATCAGAAGTGGAGCAGCCAGGACAAGAATTGGTGCCCATATGGGATGCTGGCATCCCAGGTGGAAGCTTCACTTGCTATGCCACAATACCAGCCTCGCAATGTTATCTTTAATAAATGAGGGTGAAGTAAAATCTTTCCCAAAGATAAGCAAGAGCTGAGGGAATTCATCAGCCTCACAAAAGATGCTTATGGGAGTCCTGTATACAGTAGCAAAAGAAAGATAACAACTATCATGAAAACATGACATCATAAAGCCCACTAGAAAAAGAACCAAGGGTATTGAAAATAGACAGAATAAATTTTGAAATATGACATGGCTTCTCTGTGCTCTCTGCTCCTCCACTCTCTCTCTGGTCTCCTCGCTCTCTTGCTCTCTCTCCTCTCCATCTCCTGATCTCTCTCTCTCCCTCCTCTCTGTTACACTCTCCTTCTCCCTTTTTCCTTCCTCGCCCCTTCCCTCTGTCCTGCTGGGTTTTAACACGTGGCTCTCTCTCTTCTCTCTTCTCTCTGCTTTCCTCGTCTTTCCTCTGCTCTCTTTCTCTCCTTCTCTCCATCTCCTGATACCTCTGTCTATCTCTCTTGATCTGTCTTACATTCTCCTCCCTCTTTTCCTTCTTTGCCCCTTCCCTCCGGTCTGCTGGATTTTGTCCAATAAACTCTTTCCCTTAAAAAAATAAATATGACATGACTAAGTTAACTTATTAATAATAACATTGAATGCAAGTGGACTGAATCTCACAATCAAAAGATATAGACTGAGGAAATTTATATTCATTAAATAAAAGTTAAAAAAAAAGTAAAAAAAAAGATATAGACTGAGTGAATGGATTAAAAACAATACCTAATGAAATACTGCCTACAAGAAAATAGTTTCATCATTAAAGATATACACAGAGAATGAAATTGAAAATATGTAAAAGATATTCCATACAAATGGAAACAACGAGCAGGCATATCTATACTTATATCAAACAAAATGGACTTTAAAACAAAAACTGTAAAAAAAAAAAGACAAAAAAGGTCATTATATAATGATCAAGGAATCAATTCAACAAGAAGATATGAAGAATGTACATGTATATGCATCTAAAGCTGGTACACTGGTTTTATAAGACAAACATTATTAGTTATGAAATGAGAGATAAACTCCAAGACAAAAAATCAACATAGAAACTTGAGAGTTAAGCTATACCAAAGTACTATTGACCAAATGGACCTAAAAGACATTTAGAGAATATTCCATCTAAGAGCTGCAGCATACACATTCTTTTTATCAGCAGATAAATATTTTCTATAATAGACTATGTATCAGGCCAGAATACAAATCTCCACAAATTTGAACAAATTAAAATCATATCATGTGCCTTTTCAGACCACAACGGAAAAAAAAAAAACCTAGAAATCAACAGTAAGAGAACTTATGGCAAGTATACACACACATGTGCTCCTAAAATCAGAAAAAATTCCTTGAAACTAACAAAAATGGACACTCAACAAAACCTATGGGATACAGCAAATCAGTACTAAGAGGAAAATTTATTGCAATAGGTGCCTACATAAAAAATATAGAAACATATTAAATAAACAATGTGACAATGCATACCAAGGATCTACATAAACAAGAACAAAGCAAACCTAAAGTTAGTGGAAGGAAAGAAATAACAAAGATCAGAGAAGAAATGAATAGAATCTAAAAAATACAAAAGATTTGTGAAATGTTGATTTTTTCAGCTGGACTAAGAGTGAAGAGTCAATTTGATAAATCAAGGAATGAAAAATGAGGTATTACAGTGGATAACAAAGAAATATAAAGAATAATCTCTGATTATGAACAAATGTATGCCAAAAAATTGGAAAATTGAAAAGAAATAAATACATTGTAGATACATATAAGTTACCCAAATTGAACCATGAAGTCATAGAAAAGTTGAATGAATAATGAGGTTGAATCACTTATCAAAAGTCTCTCCAAAAGAAAAGCCCAAGACTAGGTGGTTTTATTGCTGAATTATCCCAAATTTTTAAGGAAGATATGACACCAATCCTTCTCAAACTTTTATAAAATGCAGAAGGAAAGAACCTATTGAAAATCATTCTACAAGGCTAGAATTATTTTGGTTCTAAAACTAGAGAAGGACACACAAAAAAGAAAACTGTGGACTGATTTCCCTCATGAACATAGATGCATTCTCAATAAAACACTAGCAGATCAAATCCAACAACTCCTCAAAAAATCCACTATGATTATGTGGGATTTATTTCAGGGATGCAAGAATGGTTAAATATATGCAAATCAGCAACATAAATCATCACATCAACATAATGCAGTATGAAAATCATGATCATCTCAGCAAAAAATTTAACATCAATTTATGATGAATATCTAAAACAGCATAGTTTATAGAAGGAACATACTTCCACACAATAAAGGCTATATATCACAAACCCATAGTCAACACCATATTGAATGGGGCAAAGCAGAAAACTTAGTTCTGGAACCAAAGAAAAATGTACACTCTTTCCACTCGTTCAATACAATATAGTACTAAAAGTTTTAACCAGAGCCATTAAGAAAGAAATAAAGGGCACACAATAGGAAAGGAGGAAGCCATATTTTCCCTGTTTCCAGATGAGACATGATTCTATAGAGAGAAACCTAAAGACTACACCAAGAGACTATTAGAATTGGTAAACAAATTTAGTAAGGTTACAGTATACAAAATCAACACAAAGTCAGTAGCATTTTTGTGCATCAATAATGAACTCACTGAGAAAGTAATTGCAAGAGCAGTACCATTCACAATAGCTATAGGAAAAATACCTTGGAAGAAACTTAACCAAAATCAAAGACCTCTACAATGAAAATTATGATACACTGATGGGTAAAATTGAAGAAGACACAAAGATGGAAAGACTTCTCATGCTCTCAAATTAAAATAATTAATATTATTAAAATATCCATATTAACCAAATCATTTTACAGATTCAACACAGCAAAATAGCAATGATATTATTCACAGAACTAGAAAAAACAATCCTAAAATTCATATGGAAGTACAATAGTATCTAAACAGCCAAAGCAATCTTGAACAAAAAGAACAAAGCTAAAAAGGCATCACAAGACCAGATTGTGACATACTAAAATTATTGTTACCAAACCGAATGGTACTGGCATAAAAACAGAAAACGTGATGGAACAAAACAGAGACCCCAGAAATTAATCCACACATCTACAGCCAACTGATCTTTGTTAAAGTTTCCAGAAACATATGCCAGAAAAAAGACAATCTCTTCAATAAATGGTGCTAGGAAAACTGGATATTCATATGCAGAAGATTGAACTTTGACGCCCCCACCTCTCACGCTATACAAAAATCAATTCAAAATGGAAGAAAGATCCCAGTGAAAGTCCTGAAATTTCAAAACTACAAGAAGAAAGCATAGGGCAAAAGCAACAAAACCAAAAATAGATAAAATGGATTATATCGAACTAAGAAGCATCTCCACAGCCTGGAAACAATGAGCAGAGTGGAGAGACAACTGACAAAATGGGAGAAAATATTTGGAAACTATACATGTAACATAATTTTTATCTAGCATATATAAGAAATTTAAAACACTCAATAATTTAAAAAATCCAGTTAAGAAATGGGCGAAGTATTTGAATAGACTTCTCAGAAGAAGTACAAGTGGCCATGAAACCAACTATCTTAAATACAAATACACAAAAGAAATGCTTAATAACACTAGCCATCAGGGAAATGCAAATCAAAAGCAAGATGAGGTGTCATCTTACTTCACTTAGAATGGCTATTTTCAAATATACAAAAAAATAAAAAATTCTGGTGAGGATGGGGAGAAAAGGGAACCTTCACATGCTGTTGGTGGGATTGTAAAGTAGTACAGCTGTTACAGTGAACAGTATGTAGATTCCACAAAAACTAAAAATAGACCTACCGTATAGCCCAGCTATGCCACTTCTGGATATATATCTGAGGGAAATGAAATCATCATGCAAGAGATACCTGTACTCCCGTGTTCATTATGGCATCATTCACAATAGCCTAAAGTTGAAATAACATAGGTGTCCACTGAAGGATGAATAGATAAAGACAATTTGGTATATATACACAATGGAATATAACCCAATGTTGACATTTTCAGCAACATGGATGGAACTTGAGATCATTATGTTAAGTGAAATCAGCCTGGCACAGAAACAAAGATACTGTATGTTCTCTCTCATATGTGGAAATTAACAGAAATAGACAATCTGAAATTAGAATGGTTACTAGAGACTAGGACTTAGAATATGAACTTACAGTGATTATTAGAGGATAAGTAGGATGGGAGGAGGGAGATTAGAGGGAAGTTGGACAACAGGTACCAAAACACAATCATATAAAAGTAACTAGTTCTGTGGCGCCGTTGCATAGTGCGGTGACTATAGTTTACAATAGTGTATTGTATATTGTCCAAAGAACTGGAAAGTAGGAATTCGTAGGTACCAAAGAAAAAGAAAAGATAAGGAAATGGAAAAGCTAATTACTTAGATTGGTTTATGTGTCGAGATACTGCACTGTATCCCATAAAAATGTACAAATATTGCACATTAATTAAAAATTTTAAAAATATTTTAAGAAATAAATAAGAATGTTAATAGTTGTGAGATTCTGTTAATAAAAAAGTCTTCTATTGGTCTTCTAATCATTGTTTTTGAACTTCCAGTGTATAGAATTAATAAATCCTTACTAGTTAATACATAGAATTTTAATATTTATTGCATTCATTTATCTATTAATTTAGGCTATAGGGAACACCCACGAACCTATACCTAACCAAAAAACATTGCTTATAACTTGTTTTTCTATCTCTTTGTCAGGTAACTGCTATCTTTTATATTTATTATTGCCTTGGTATTTTTTTATTAAACAATTTTTAAAATTTATTTGACAGGTAGAGTTATAGACAGTGAGAGAGAGAGACAGAGAGAAAGGTCTTCCTTCCGCTGGTTCACTCCCCAAACGGCGACCACGGCCGGCACTGCGCCGATCTGAAGCCAGGAGGCAGGTGCTTCTTCCTGATCTCCCATGCGGGTGCAGGGGCCCAAGCATTTGGGCCATCCTCCACTGCCTTCCCGGGTCACAGCAGAGAGCTGGACTGGAAGAGGAGCAACCGGGACTAGAACCCGGCACCCATATGGGATGCCAGTGCCGCAGGCGGAGGATTAACCAAGTGAGCCATGGTGCCGGCCCCTATTGCCTTGGTCTTTTAAAAATACACAAACATGTGCACAAATAATACATTATGGGTTTTTTTATTCCTTTATTTATATAAGGTGAACAAGTTTCATGTATTTCATGTATACAGTTTTAAGGGCACAGTGATACTTCCTACTCTACCCTCTTCGCTCACACTCCCACCTTCCTTCCTCCTTGCTTTCTTATTTTTCTTTTAATTTTTACCATGACATATTTTCAATTTACTTTTATAATTATGAGTATAACCCTCCACTAAATAAAGAATTCAGCCAGTAGTAAGTAGAAAAACCAATGCTCTTCAAGAGTATAGACAAAGGCTATAAACAATAACCAAATCTCAAAATGTCAATGTGCTCCTATATATTTTTATGTACTCTGTATATTAGTTATCACAGATCAGGGAAACATGATATGTATCTTTTACGTACTGGCATATTTCACTAATAATGGCCTTTAATTGAATCCATTTTGCTGAGAAAGAAAAGATTTTATACTTTTTATAGCTGAGTAGTATTCCATAGTATACATACACCACATTTTCTTTATCCAGTCATCAGTTTATGGACATCTGGGTTGATTCCATATTTTAGCTATTATGAATTGAGTTGCTCTAAACATGGGGGTACAGATAGCTCTTTTTGTATTCTGATTTCATTTCCTTTTCTTTCAACTTTTATTTAATAAATATAAATTTCCAAAGTACAACTTTTGGATTATAGAGGCTTTTCCCCCCACAACCTCCCTCCCACCCGCAACCATATCATCTCCCACTCCCTCTCCCATCCCATTCTTCATCAAGATTCATTTTCAATTATCTTTATATATAGAAGATCAATTTAGTATATACTAAGTAAAGATTTCAACAGACTACACCCACACCGACACACAAAGTATAGAGTACTGTTTGAGTAGTAGTTTTACCATTAATTCACATAGTACAACACATTAAAGAAAGAGATCCTACATGGGGACTAGGTGCACAGTGACTCCCATTGTTGATTTAACAATTGACACTCTTATTTTTGACATCAGTAATCACCCGAGTCTCTTGTCATGAGCTGCCAAGTCTATGGAAGCCTCCTGAGTTCACCAACTCTGATCTTATTTAGACAAGGCCATAGTCAAAGTGGAAGTTCTCTCCTCCTTTCAGAGAAAGGTACATCCTTCCTTGATGGCCCGTTCTTTCTGCTGGGATCTCACTCACAGAGATCTTTCATTTAGGTCATTTTTCTTGCCACAGTGTCTTGGTTTTCCATGCCTGCGAAATTCTCATGGGCTTTGTAGCCAGATCCGAATGCCTTAAGGGCTGATTCTGAGGCCAGAGTGCTGTTTAAGACATCTGCCATTCTATGAGTCTGCAGTGTATCCCGCTTCCCATGTTGGATAATTTTATCAGTTATTATTAGCAGACACTAGTCTTATTTATGTGATCCCTTTGACACTTAATCCTATCATTATGATCAATTATGAACTGAAACTGATCACTTGGACTAGTAAGATGGCATTGGTACATGCCACTTTGATGGGATTGAATGGGAATCCCCTGGCACGTTTCTAGCTCTACCATTAAGGGTACATCCGAGTGAGCATGTGCCGAACTGTACATCTCTTCCCTCTCTTATTCCCACTCTTATATTTAACAGGCATCAATTTTCAGTTAAATTTAAACACCTAAGAGTAATTGTGTGTTAATTAAGGAGTTCAACCAATGATATTAAGTAGAACAAAATAATACTAAAAGGAATAAAATAGTAAGTTGTTCCTCAACAGTCAGGACAAGGGCTGATCAGGTCATTGTTTCTCATAGTGTCCATTTCACTTCTACAGGTTTCCTTTTAAGTACTCTTTGTAAATTCACAGGAGAGGAATGGCTGGGTCGTATGTTAGATCTATTTTCAGATATCTGAGAAATCTCCATACTGTCTTCCACAATTGCTGTAACAGTTTACATTCCCACCAATAGTAGCTTTTGATTTTTTTAAAGTTTTATAACAAGGGAATCACATTGTATTGTGGAATCCAGACTTGGGCAAAATTTTATGAATAGTTTCCAGGAACATTTGTCTAGTGAGATCTTTAAGTGTGTGTATATGATAAGCAGAATGAGACAAAAGAAGACCTTATAAGAATTGTGGGGAGGAAATGTGAGAGAACCCACTGAAAATTAAAAAAAAAAACCTGTTGAAGTGAAATGGACACTATGAGAAACAGTGACTTGATCAGCTCTTGTCCTGACTGTTCATGTACAATGTAATACTTTATCCATTTTAGTTTTTTTTCTTGTTCTAGTACTATTGGTTGAACTCTGTAATTAACACACAATTATTCTTAGGTGTTTAAATTTTAACTGAAAAGTGATCCCTGTTAAATATAAGAGTGGGAATAAGAGAGGGAGGAGATGTACAGCTTGGTACATGCTCAATCGGACTTGCCCCAAATGGTGAAGTTAGAAACGTGACAGGGGATTCCAATTCAATCCCATCAAGGTGGCATGTACCAATGCCATCTCACTAGTCCAAGTGATCAATTTCAGTTCACAATTGATCACACTGATAGGTCTAAGAGTCAAAGGGATCACACAAACAAGACTAGTGTCTGCTAATACTAGCTGATAGAATCAAAAATGGAGAGAACTATCCATCATGGGAAGCGGGATACACAGCAGAGTCATGGAATGGCAGATATCCCAAATAGCACTCTGGCCTCAGAATCAGCCCTTAAGGCATTTGGATATGGCTGAAGAGCCCATGAGAGTATTTTAGGCATGGAAAGCCAAGACACTCTGGAAAAAAAAAAAAAAAAAACAAAAGAAGACCTAAATGAAAGATCTCTGTGAGTGAGATCCCAGTGGAAAGAACGGGGCCATCAAAGAAGGAGGTACCTTTCTCTGAAGGGAGGAGAGAACTTCCACTTTGACTATGACCCTGTCGGAATAAGATCAAAGTCAGCGAACTCAAAAGGCTTCCATAGCCTTGGCAACTCATGACTAGAGCCTAGGGAGATTACTGATGCCATAAACAAGAGTGTCAAATTGTTAAGTCAACAACAGGAGTCACTGTGTACTTACTTCTCATGTGGGATCTGTCCTTAATGTGTTGTCCAATGTGAAGTAATGCTATAACTAGTACTGAAACAGTATTTTACACTTTGTGTTTCTATGTGGGTGCAAACTGATGAAATCTTTACTTAATATATACTAAATCGATTTTCTGTATATAAAGATAATTGAAAATGAATCTTGATGTGAATGGAATGGGAGAGGGAGCAGGAGATGGGAGGGGTGCGAGTGGGAGGGAAATTATGGGGGGGGGGGAAGCCATTGTAATCCATTAACTGTACTTTGGAAATTTATATTTACTAAATAAAAAAAAGAAAAAAATCCAAGCTAAGCATGCAGTTTTGGTTGTGGTCCAGGCAAGGAATTCAGGAGCATTAAAGATTAGTTACAATCCTCAGGGAATAAAATGCTACCTTTGCCCCAAAGGTAGACACGTGGTGGTGGACATGGAAAGGAAGTCTTTGGAGAGACTAAATAAGCAGATAAAACAGTATGTAAGCATATAAAACAGAGGTATGGCTGTCCTGCAAATACTGATTTTACTCCATACACTCCAACATATGCATGTACAGGTAACATAAATCAAAGGCCTGGAGAGCAGTAGACCAATGGGGAAGACAACTGTCATATGAGGATGGGGTTGATAGCATCTGAAAGAAACTGGGGAGTAAGGGATCCATGCATGTGCTCTCAAGAGGATCCTTGCCCAATTTTGGCTGCAGAAAGTAGAGTTGAATGATACACTGAACTGAGCCATAGGGCAGTGTCTATGTTTTCAAATGTTTAAAATTTTTGAGCTAGATGGAACATCTAGAGTTTTTATGAGGTGGCAGTTCAGGCATGCTTCTTAGTTGTGGGATCCTTTTTATGCAAATAAAATCTTATGTGGAAAAGTCCACTATATAAATAATATGAAGTGGCTCTCTTCTGATTGAACAGAGTCCCACTGGTCTGATGCCTCCCTGTCTTAAAGAAATTGTGACACAAAAATGAAGTGTCTTATACAAGGTCACACAATTAACTATGAACCAGAGTCTTAGAAATGCTTTATCAGCATCTCCTTTCCATTGATACTCCAGAGATATCTAAGGCAGCAAGGGTCAGGATTTGCCTGGCATGAAAGCGACTTACCCTCCAAATCTAGCTCTAGCTCTCAGCCAAGGTAGGATAGATGGATCCACCAGGGGTTTCCCATGACTCATCTGCCAGCTGCTTCCCATGCTCTGTGCAGCTCCAAATCTCAACAGTGAGAGCTTGTGGCTGATAGGTGATCTTTTGGTACTCCTGATTCTTTTAAGGGAATATCTCTTTCCTTTGGTTGAGCCCATTTCTGTATCTGAGAAGACCATCCTTGGTAAAATGGTGATAGAAGAAATATTTGTCTTGGCAATCTTAGGACATCAGGAAGTAAAGAAGGCTTCTGATGTGCAGCAGCTTCTGTGATTGGTAGACCTTGGTCCCAGTCATGGTTCTACCCATCACATGTTGCATGACCTTGTGCAAGTTACTTAACTTCTCTGAGCTGCACTATATGATCATTTTTATGCAAGCAGGATCTGAAGTTGGACCATAAAGGTTGAAATCCTACATCCATCATTTTATTTGGCCAGCTACTTAGTATCTTTGTACCTCTGACTCAGTTTCTTCAACTGAAAAATTGGGAGGAGGATGATAGTGTCTCTCAACATTGCTGTGAAAGTTAAAATTAATTCATTGATTGGAAGCACCTAAAACTGCCTGACATATATAATAGAGATACTAAATGAATACTAGCTATGTATTAATTCAACCATTTAATGCATTTTTATTGAGCATCTACTATGGCTAATAGGAGACATAGGAGTGAGAAAAAGTTCCTGTTAGAACATATATACAGAATATAAGAAATGAAGAAAATAAGTAAGCTTTAAAGTACATCAGCTTCACATGGCCTGATCTCTTTGTTAACATATTTGCCCTCTATTAGCTTCGGTACATTATCCTTCCCACAGTAATTATTGCCCTCAGTCTCACACTGAGTCCCCAGACATGCACACTTTTGCTTCTCTTCCACTGTATCATTTCTTCAGTGCCTTTTTTTCCTTCTCTTCTCATGTCTGGATCATAATGGGTTAAGAACGAATCCCTGCTACTTTGGTTGAAGAACAAGCTGCTGTCCTCTGTCTCTTCCCATTCCTGGGTAATGCCCTTGTACTGGTAAAATGCTCTCCTCTCCCTGGGGCCTCTGTGCCTTCTCAGTAGGAAATAGCTTGGCTGTCTGCTTCCTAAAAGTACCTGTCTCCATCTCTTCCCACAAGCAAAATACCAATTTCTTCTCACTGAAGATGTCATTTCTGACCTCATCCTGGATTCCTGGGGGCTCTAGTGTAGCTCCCCAGCTGCATTCCCTTCAATGGTGAGTGACAAGCAAGGCTTGAGCCAGCTGTCATGCTTTTATTTATAGGCCCCAAGTCTGTAGGGTCGGGACAGGTATTGTTCATGTACAGTGTGGCAGCTAATTACACCACCCACATTCCAAAAGGCATCATTACCAAAATGTCAAACAACTTGATTGTCCCGAAGATCAGAGTAACAATATTGCATATCATTTACAGAGCACTTTTCATACTCTTTTGAAACAAGGGGAAAAAGGAAAGGAAAGTCTCTTGCTGACTTAATGATCACATTTGAAGCAAGCAGGAAGCAGAAAAATATAGCTATGAAGGAACTGATAGATATATCACAAGAAGGTTCTTTAAGTAATACCATAGTACAGTGAATTCCAGTAGACTGAAGAAGCTTAGAGGGGGAAGGATCTTAAGAGATCATATAGTCTGGTGCTTTCTGAAGCTGTGGCATTGGTCCATGGTGAAGTTTGCAGTCTGCTGACATAAGTGTGTGTGTGTGTGTGTGTGTGTGTGTGTGAGTGTATTGAGATAAAATCAATAGCTACTTTTTAGGAAGGATGGTCTTTTTCTTTGTATCATTCCTAGTGTTTAGTACTGTAAATAGAATAATTTCTCTTCTAAAATGGTGGTGATGTTTATAATAAGTGGTGAGATGCTTACTACCTAGGACATACGTGTACATGTGTATCTACAGATGTAGTAGAACATTTCAAAAAGTTCATGGTAAAACAGAATTTAAAAATAAGTTTATTTTAGTGCAAAAAATGTGAAATCCATGCAGTTTCTCACAATGCGTATTTTCCATGAACTTCTTGACATTCCCTCACATTAAAAATATTTACACCGGATATGGGGGGGAAGCCATTGTAATCCACGGGTCGTACTTTGGAAATTTATATTCATTAAATAAAAGTTAAAAAAAAAAGAACCAGTAAACCAAAATCATTGTTTAAAACACTATATCTTTCAATAAAACTTTCAAACAGACTATTAATGTGGGATGATTGTAAAGTAGTATCTTTAAGTGGGATCTTTCCTCACCTTAGACTTTATTTCATTGGATTCCTTTCAAAGTATTAAAGCTTTAAAAGTTTAATACTTATATCAACTTTTATAAATAACCGTGTATGTGGAAATTTTTTTAGAAAGATGAATGCAATATGAAATAAAACATTTGATATCTCAATTTCAAGCAACATTTTAATATACTTTGTTCTTTTTTTTTAAATATTTACACCGGAATAGATTTATATTTTAATTCAATTTGCATGAACTTTTAAAATGTTTATTAAATTTCGTTTATTTAGAAGACAGAGTGATAAAAACAGAGACAGAGAGCATCCATCCAGTGATTCACTTCCTAAAGAAGCTGGAACTGGGCAAGGTTGAAACAAGGAGTCTGGAATTCAATCCATGTCTCCCTCATGGGTGGCAGGGTCCCAACTTGAGCCATTATCTGCTTCCTGTTTGATGCATTAGCAGGAAGTTGAATTGGATGGTACTCTGATATAGGATGCAGGAGTCCCAAGCATCAATTTACCTGCTGTGCCACAAGGCACAAATTTCTTGAGGCACTCTCATATCTATATCCGTATCATCTCCTATGTGGTAGACAAAATAAAGCCCTCCCTTATAATGTCGATATCCTAATCCCCCCACATCTGTGAATCAGCTTACACAGTATAGAGTAATTAAGGTTTCAGATGGAATTAAGTTTGCCAATCAGCTAACCCTAAAAGAACAAGATTATGCTGGATTATCTGGGTGGCACAATGCAATCACAAGACTCCCTAAATGTTGAAGACAGAGGCAATAAAAATAAAAGATATCAGCGTTATATGATATGGGAAGCCCTTGTTAGCCCTATTGCTAACTTTGATAGTGAAAGGGGGCCACAAGCCAAGGAATGTGGGTGGTCTTTAAAGGAAATAGCAAGAAAACAGGTTATGCCTTAGAGACTCCAGGCAGGAGGGAAGCCCTGCTGATACCTTTGTTTTAGCCTGGTGAGACTCATGCCAGATGGCTGACCTACAGACCTGGAGGATGATAAATTTGTGTCATTTGCAGCTGATAATTTTGTGATCTGTTATAACAGTAAACAGAGAACTAATGTACTTGGCATAGCAAAAAAAAAAAAAAAAAAGGTTGTAAGTCCCTGGATCAATCTATACTCTTCCCACCATTTTGCCCCTTAAAATATTACTTCCTTAAGACATTTAGGAGTTTGGAAACTAATGATCTAGTCCAACCTCCCACTAAACACAGGAACTGCCTCCCATAAGGTCATATTGCCTCTTCTTGAATATGCTCAGTAACAAGGAAGCTCACTACCTCCTGTGTGTGGGGCAGCTGTTATGGCTGGCAAACTCTTTCTTAAATTGAAGCCAGCTTTACCCCCTGGGCCTCTTGAATGGCACATGATACATCTAATTCCATTTTTTAAAAAATCATTTTATTTTCTATCCTTTATTTTTAAAATTTTATTTAATGTATATAAATTTCATATATACAGACTCAGGTAATTCCATTTTCATATGCCCTCACCTTAGTTTTTCAGGAAGTTCAAAAAGTTAGTTGATATACTCAGGATATATGTAATGGCTAGTAGCCATTGCACTATGTCTGTAGTCTCTCTATTGCTGCCTTTTCAAAAGATCCCGTTTCCCCCTAAATATAAATCCCTGTTGCCTCCATAAACCATCACTATATTCCTTTAGCATCTTCACTAATGATGGCATGATGAGGACCTTGCAGTCCCAGCTGTTGCTGCTTCATTTTCCAACTGCTCTCAAAACAGCACCTAAGCATCTTGTTTTTCCACTCCCAAACTCCAACTTCGGGTCTGCTCCTCTTGTCTTTATTTCTTCTAATGCATCACTCCTCTTCCAGCCACACTAGAAAGAAACTTAATGGTCATCTTTGCTTTTGCTCTCTTCTCACTACCCCATACTGTTCCTTTGTAATGCTACAGCAGTTATGCCTCTAAGGCACGTGGAGTTTCACCTTGTGGTCATCTTCAGTTCAGGTCCACCTTCCGTCTCTTAGACAGTGAGAGTAGTTTCTTTAATTGATCACCTGATTCCAGTCTTTTCCTAGCCTGCCTGTTACTGCTATCAGGTTACTCTTCCTCCTTTTTGTTCCATCTGACCCACCACGACTCCCATTTCTGCAAGAACCTGCCCTGTTTGAGTTGTTAATGGCCTGGTAGATGAATCTTTGCAAATAAGTCAGCTGAGGATTTCTCAACCTTGGCACTGTTGGCATTGTGGGATGGAGAATTCTTTGTTGTGAGAGCTGTCATGTGCATTGTAGGATGTTTAGCAGCACTTCTCTATTCACCGCATATCAGGAGCACTACCCCCACCTCCAGTTGTGACAATTCAACATGCCTGAAAAATCTCACCAAATATCCCCTGGGGGAGCAACATCACCCCTACTCCCACACTGAGAACCAAATGATTAGTATATAACTTTCGCCTTGTAGAGAACAAAGCCTTAGCCCAAGATAAATGCATACAGATATGGAAGATTCCAAAGGTGTTGTTTTAATGGTGGAAACTTGGGAAGAATGAGTATCTTGTTCTCTTCAAAGTCCACCAAATAGGCAGCTGCCTTATTGGTGCTGTCTTTTAATTGGCTATTTGTGTGTGTGTGTGTGTGTGTGTGTGTGTGTGTTTGACAGGCAGAGTTAGACAGTGAGAGAGAGAGAGAGAGAGAGAGAAAGAAAGGTCTTCCTTCCGTTGGTTTACCCCCAAATGGCTGCCACGGCCAGCGCTGTGCTGATCCAAAGCCAGGAGCCAGGTGCTTCCTCCTGGTCTCCCATGTGGATGCAGGGCCCAAGCACTTGGGCCATCCTCCACTGCCTTCCCGGGCCACAGCAGAGAGCTGGACTGGAAGAGGAGCAACCGGGACAGAATCTGGCGCCCCAACCGGGACTAGAACCTGGGGTGCCAGTGCTGCAGGCGCCAGCCGGCTATTTGTGTTTAACCTGTGGATGTAGAAAAGGGGGGATTAGCTAGAGGATGGATGTGGTACAGTGAGTGAGGTCAGCTCATAGTTCCCTGGGATCACATAGATCAGCCACTGCCCACCTTGATACCTTTATTCTTAGGTCCTAGTACCACAGAGGGTATTTGTAGTTTCCAGAATCACAACAAGGTGTCAGCTCCATTCTGTAACTGATGATCCCATGGTTTAATTATCATCTTGGGATTAATTCCCTTGAACATTTTGTTCTGCTCTCAGGAGTACACTGCTTTCCAACAGTCTAACCAGTTATTTTTGCAATTACATGGCATGTATCTAAATGCTAGCAAAGAAAACATTCATTATCAACACTTGATCCTACTTGAATATAAGGGCTTGCAAATGTAGGCATTAACATACACATATATTTTGGAAAGTTCATTTTTGCAAATTTAAGTGTAAACTACGCTTCCATAGCAGTATCAGAGTGGCAGGAGATGTGCTGGAATGGGTGGGGTTAAGATGGTGCTTTTGGGTCCTTTTATACCCAGACAATATGGTTAAGCATTGGAGCACAAGAGTGAGATGTGGGTTTTAATTTTCTTTGCTTATTAATATATTTGTTCATTAAACACATTTTAATTTGTGCTATTTTTAAAAGATGTATTGATTTGGAAGAGTGAGTATGTGTGTGTGTGTGTGTGTGTGTGAGAGAGAGAGAGAGAGAGAGAGAGATTGATTGAGAGAGAGAGAGAGAGATTCTTTCATCTGCTGGTTCCCTCCTAATGGCCACAATAGCCAGATCTGGGCCAGGTCAAAGACAGGATTAAGGAACTCCATCCAGATCTCTCATGTGGATGGCAAGGGCCCAAGCACTTAGGTCAACATCTCCTGCTTTCCCAGGTACATTAGCAGGCAGCTGGACTGGAAGCAGGTCAGCTAGAACTCATACCATTTCTCTCATATGGGATGCTGGCATTGCAAGCAGCAGCTTAACTCACTGTGCCACACCAGCCCCTTAAATAAATTTTGTGTTCCTATTGTATGACAAACAGTGTCTAAGTGCTAGGATACAGCAATGGGCAAAGTGTACAGCATCCTTGTTTTCATGGAGCTTAAAGTCTAGTGTAGAGATATAATTTAATCAACTAACCATACTAATGTGTGATTCCTATGGCCTGTTTAAGAAGGAAATTGTGGAGTGCTATGAGAGTCCTTGACAAGAGCCCTTGACTTCAATTTAGATTTGGTCAAGGAACAGTTGTGTATTGATGTGACATTTGATCTGGCACCTGAGAGTAAAAGAGAATCCCATGCAGATAGAATAGCACATGACAAGGCCCTGAGGCAGGACAGCATTCAGTGCACTTGAGGTGCTGATACACTAGCCTGGCTGGAGTGTGGTCAGTTAGGAGGAAGGTGGTGCAAGATGTGTCTTTTAGAAGGCAGGGATCCCCATCAAGGTGGCATGTACCAATGCCATCTCACTAGTCAAAGTGATCAGTTTCAGTTCATAATTGATCATAATGATAGGATTAAGTGTCAAAGGGATCACATAAACAAGACTAGTGTCTGCTAATAATAACTGATAGAATTAAAAAGGCGAGAACAATCCAACATGGGAAGTGGGATATACAGAAGACCATAGAATGGCAGATGTCCTAAACAGCACTCTGGCCTCAAAATCAGCCCTTAAGACATGTGGATCTGGCTAAAAGCCCATGAGAGTATTTCAGGCATGGAAAGCCAAGACACTCTGGAAAAAAAAAAAAAAATGACCTAAATGAAAGATCTCTGTGACTGGGATCCAGTGGAAAGAACGGGCCATCAAGGAAGGAGGTACCTTTCTCTGAAGGAAGGAGAGGACTTTCACTTTGACTATGGCCTTGTGTAAATAATATCGGGGGCTGACCCCATGGCTCACTTGGTTAATCCTCCGCCTGCGGCACCGGCATCCCATATGGGCACCAGGTTCTAGTCCCGGTTGCTCCTCTTCCAGCCCAGCTCTCTGCTGTGGCCCAGGAGGGCAGTGGAGGATAGCCCAATTGCTTGGGCCCCTGCACCTGCATGGGAGAATGGGAGGAGGCACCTGGCTACTGGCTTCGGATCCGTGCATTGCTGGCCATGGCGGGCATTTGGGGAGTAAACCAGTGGAAGGAAGACCTTTCTCTCTGTCTCTCTCACTGTCTATATCTCTACCTGTCAAAAAAAAAAAATAATATCGGAGTTGGCGAACTCAAGAGTCTTTCATAGCCTTAGCAGCTCATGACAAGAGCCTCGGGTGATTACTGATGCCATAAATAAGAGTGTCAATTGTTAAGTCAACAACAGGAGTCACTGTGCACCTAGTCCCCATGTAGGATCTCTTTCCTTAATGTGTTATACAATGTGAATTAATGGTATAACTAGTACTCAAACAGTACTTTATACTTTGTATTTCTGTGTGGGTGTAAACTGTTGAAATCTTTACTTAGTATATACTAAATTGATCTTTTGTAGACAAAGATAATTGAAAATGAATCTTTATATGAATGGGATGGGAGAGGGAGTGGGAGATGGGATGGTTGTGGGTGGGAGGGAAGTTATGGGGGGAAAAAGCTGCTATAATCCAAAAGTTGTACTTTGGAAATTTATATTTGTTAAATAAAAGTTAAAAAAAGAAGGCAGGGAAACAACCATGGAGTACTTGTAGGTTTTTTGGATGTTCTGCTAAGGTCCGTGGAAGGAAATCTTAGAAGGACTTTGATTGTGGGTATACCATGAACTAATTTATATTTTTAAGATATTTCTCTGATTGCTATATGGGGAGAAAGGTGGCATCAGTGAAAGCAGGAAATACATTTGGGAAGCTTTGCTGTGGGTATGGTGTGGTATAGGTGAGAAATGATAATAGCTTGGATTGGGTTGTAGCAATGAAGGTGCAGAGTTTTGATGTTAGATTGTTGTTTAAAAAACCTTGAGCTAGGCTGGCACCGTGGCTCACTAGGCTAATCCTCTGCCTCTGGCGCTGGCACCCTGGGTTCTAGTCCCGGTTGGGGCGCCAGATTCTGTCCCGGTTGCCCCTCTTCCAGTCCAGCTCTCTGCTGTGGCCCGGGAAGGCAGTGGAGGATGGCCCAAGTGCTTGGGCCCTGCATCTGCATGGGAGACCAGGAGGAAGCACCTGGCTCCTGGCTTTGGATCAGCACAGCACGCTGGCTGTAGTGGCCATTTGGCGGGTGAACCAATGGAAGGAAGACCTTTCTCTCTGTCTCTCTCTCTCTCACTGTCTAATTCTGCCTGTCAAAAAAACAAAAAAAAAAAAACAAAAAACAAAAAAAAACCCTTGAGCTAGATAATAAACTTCCAAAACCTCATTTACATAACCATATCAATACCTACCATAATAATACCTACCCCATAGCATTGTTGCGTAAACTAATTGAATATGGGTAAAGTGTTTATGACTCTCATACAGTGTATGTAAAATTGATAAACGTTATCTGTTATTAATTGAAAGTTATTTTTTCAATGCTTTTGCACTGAGATAGGTTTTTATATGGCTCAGCTAATAAATTTTTTTTTTGACAGGCAGAGTGGACAGTGAGAGAGAGAGACAGAGAGAAAGGTCTTCCTTTTGCCGTTGGTTCACCCTCCAATGGCCGCCGTGGCCGGCACGCTGTGGCCGGCGCACCGCGCTGATCCGATGGCAGGAGCCAGGAGCCAGGTGTTTTTCCTGGTCTCCCATGGGGTGCAGGGCCCAAGCACCTGGGCCATCCTCCACTGCACTCCCTGGCCACAGCAGAGGGCTGGCCTGGAAGAGGGGCAACCGGGACAGAATCCGGTGCCCCGACCGGGACTAGAACCCGGTGTGCCGGCGCCGCTAGGTGGAGGATTAGCCTAGTGAGCCGCGGCGCCGGCGGCTCAGCTAATAATTTGATGTTTATGCTTGGGCCAGTCCCTTCACTGGGCTACAAGTCTGTCATTTGTAAGCCAGCAGTACTAATACCTGCCCTGCCTACTTATCAAAGTTGTGAAGAAAATAAATGTGTTGAAACTCCCTCTTGAAAATTTATAGAATCTGCTATCTGAGTATTAGTTGATGAGTAGTATTTGTACTTGGTTCCCAGTACTCACCCCCATTACAAATAGCTCAACTGAATTGTCATTCTTAGCCTTAGTCTCTGCCATTCATCCACATATCTCATCAATCATCTGATGTATTCAAGGTCCTATCTCGATTGGCAACTCATTTTACATGGGATTTAACAGGACTCTTAATTGAAAAAATAATTGATCTGGTGATCCCATTACATTCAAGGAAACAATTTCTAAATCTGGGCAGGAAAGTGATGAAGTCCTATGATGCCTTTGAATAAGACCCAAGATTTGTCATGGACAGATAAGAGCTGCAAGTTTTATGTCATTGCCATGTAACATTTGAAAATAATTTTCTTGAATTTTGCAGCCCATGCTGTAAGGATGATGAGCTGCCCCCTCCAAAAAAAAGTATTCTTAAAAGCTAATTAATAGCTGTCTATTATATTTATTTTCTATAGGCTTGAAATATTTCATAATTAAAAATAAAGCAACATAAAAATAATAAAATGTTCAGGTCCATTGTCTTTCAGGAAGACATGCTTTTAATTCCCATTCTGTTTGAAGTCCTCAGCATTACATTGCTTAATCTTGTGTGTGAAGGCTTACATTGACCTCTTGAGCCTCCTAAAGAGCAAAAAAATCCCCTGTATTGCTTGAGTGACTAGTGACTAGTTCTTGAATGTCTCACCACTTCCAAAAGCAGTAATATTCTACTTTTGGATGACTCTAATTATTAAAAATTTCTTCATTATATTGCACCTATCTCCATGTAACTTTTACCATCTATGGGTCCTTTCTTTGGTCTGAAGCTCCTGGGAAATATCTACTCTCTTCTCTAATGACAGAGCAGCAGACATATGAAGGCAGGCTTTGCACCTGCCTGTGTCTTGTCTTTGGGCTACTCATCTCTTCTACCAACTGTTCTTTTGATGTATAATATAGGCTCCATGCCCTTTACCGCTCTGGCCATCCTTCTCTGGACATGTTCCAGTCTGTCAGATGTTGCTCTTAGAGTTTAGGGCCCAAGACTTAGCACCAAACTGCTAGTAAACTGGTGAAAACAGTTCAGATAACAGTGAACTAATGCTCTGCCCCATCTGAGCTGCCTGGAATTGTATTGATTTTTTTAATGGTTCACCATGGAACCTGTGGAATCTACTCTTACCTTGTAGTCTTGAATTTAAATCCCAAGATTTCTTATTAAGGGACTTCTACCAAGCCAGGCCTACCCTAACCTTGGATAGGTGCTGTTGATCCTTTTGTACCTAAATATAGACTTTCACCCTTTTAAATTGTCCTCAGGGTTTTGACCCAGCCTCTTGGGGACCACTTTTAATCTTGACTTACTTAACAAGTTTATTAGGTGTCACTACCAGTTATATGTCATGTGCAGATTTGATCAGCCTGCTTTGAGTAGCATTATCCAAAGTCCTCAGAAGAGGACAGGGTCAAGGACGGAATTGCTTGGCAAGCTACTTCCTTCTTCACCCCTGTAGATCCAGGATGAAAATAATTAGGTAATAAATGTTCTCTGGCTATAGTTCTTCAGTCTGTCCCAAATGTATCTTAATACACTTACAGTCAAGGCAATATGAATGACCCTTAACTCTGACCTTGGTTCTTCAGACACATCCACATGCCTGGATCTCAGAAAAAATAACTGGCATGATTTTCTTCTCTTCTGGTTTTATCCTCTCTGATGATGTATGCTTACTATTTACCATTGAGTTTTATGGAGAGGAAGTTAAAAAAGAAGAGGATGCTGAGAGGAGAGAGTATAATGAGACAAAAGTACCCTTTGGTAAAAAAGGAGCCACAAGAAGAATTGGGAAATCCTTTTTTTTACACATTAACTCAGGGTATTCATTACCTAATTGCAAAAGGACTATTTATCACTCTTTGTTGTCACAAAGTAGAGGGCCCATCCATTTTATGGGTAGAATAATTGCTGTGTGATTAGCTCCTAGGGTCCATGGTTCTCAAAACCTTTGCCCATTTGGAGACTTTAAAGAAACTATAAGCAGCCTTATAAAATTTCCCACATGCAAACCTGATGAAAAGCACTCTTAACAAGCCATCTTCACAATACCCATGATCAATAGTTATACACAACATTTATCTTATTGCTGCATGAAAAATCTACACAACCTCAGTTCCTTCAAATATGTCTCAACAGCCTAAAGAACGAAGAGCCCATTTTCCATCTGGGAAAACAGCAAGTTTCAGTTAAAGCCATTTCTTCTAACTTGAATTTGGTTGGAATTTTGAAAGTAGTTCCTCAATCTTGGCTTGGGAGAAGGCTTTAGGTCTGTGCATAATAGGTACCAAGGAATTCCAGGCAGTGGCGTTTGTCACATGTAAGGTTTACATCCAGGCAACACCAAGTGGCCCCTGCATGATGTTGCAGAGTTCTGCTACTCTTTAAAGTTGCTTTGATTGGGACTAGGTATTCTAGCTGGAATGTAAGAACCAGGTCCTTGGAAATCAGCTCCCATGACCTCCCCACCCTGCACCCTTTTGTACTGAAGAAAAAGATATCCTGTGGGGTAGAGGCATTTTGGATCATGGGACTAATTCAGAAAAAGACTCAGCTTTTTTACAAGGGCAGCAGAGAGACAGATACTTGTTCAAGATGTGTTTCTTCTGTCTAGTGATTGTCTAGACCTGATAGCCATTAGCCATTTGTGGCAATTGACATTTAAATTAATCCAAATTACCCTGTCGGAATAAGATCGAAGTCAGCAAACTCAAAAGGCTTCCATAGCCTTGGCAACTCATGACTAGAGCCTAGGGAGATTACTGATGCCATAAACAAGAGTGTCAAATTGTTAAGTCAACAACAGGAGTCACTGTGTACTTACTTCTCATGTGGGATCTGTCTTTAATGTGTTGTCCAATGTGAAATAATGCTATAACTAGTACTGAAACAGTATTTTTCATTTTGTGTTTCTATGTGGGTGCAAACTGATAAAATATTTACTTAATATATACTGAATTGATCTTCTGTATATAAAGATAATTGAAAATGAATCTTGATGTGAATGGAATGGAAGAGGGAGCGGGAGATGGGAGGGATGTGAGTGGGAGGGAAATTATGGGGGGGGAAGCCATTGTAATCCATTAACTATACTTTGAAAATTTATATTTAATAAATAAATAAAAAAGAAAAAAAAATTTGCTTTATGAGGAGATAAAAAATAAAATTAGCCATACCATCAAAAATAAATAAATTAATCCAAATTAAATAAAATTAAAGATTCCATTTCTCAGTTATAGTAGCTACATGTCAAGTGTTCCATAGGCACATGTGGCTACTGGCTACCATTTTGAACAGTGCAATGCATAACATTTCTATAATCACAGATAATTCCAGTCTAGTAGGTCCTATGATTAGCCACCTAAATGTTTTAGATTCTAATTAAACAAGCATTTATTCATTACTCACTCTGTTCTAGGCATTTGGCTGCCAACTTTCATTCTTTTTGGAGGGCACTTTGTTTAATGATTGTAGAAATTACCAATTTGTAGGCACAGTAGTTACAGGCCTCGTAGTGTGCTATGAAAGCCTTTACAAAGACAGCCTGCCTTTATTGTCTTCTCCATTGACTACTACAAGGTTTGACACATCCACCTCTGTAAGCTAGGAGTGGGAAGTCCTCTGTTAAACTATAAATGTGGCTTGGAAGGAGAATATATTGTCAGTATTACTCATGACAACCTCAGTGTGGATTGGATTGTCACATTAATTCCAATCTCTAAAGATTTGTTTAGTTATTTATTAGAAAATGAGAGAGAGAGGGGCCGGCGCTGTGGCTCACTTGGCTAATCCTCTGCCTGCAGCGCCAGCATCCCATATGGACGCTGGGTTCTAGTCCCTGTTGCTCCTCTTCCAGTCCAGCTCTCTGCTGTGGCCCGGGAAGGCAGTGGAGGATGGTCCAGGTGCTTGGGCCCCTGCACCCACATGGGAGACCAGGAGGAAGCACCTGGCTCCTGGCTTCGGATCGGCGCAGTGCACCGGCCGTAGCAGCCATTTGGGGGGTGAACCAACGGAAGGAAGACCTTTCTCTCTCTCTCT
The DNA here is from genome assembly GCF_964237555.1 of Oryctolagus cuniculus. Classification (NCBI taxonomy): domain Eukaryota; kingdom Metazoa; phylum Chordata; class Mammalia; order Lagomorpha; family Leporidae; genus Oryctolagus; species Oryctolagus cuniculus. The sequence continues at coordinate 101,082,692 of NC_091453.1, read as the reverse complement.
CTCTCTCTCTCTCTCTCTCTCTCACTGTCTAACTCTGCCTGTCAAAATTAAAAAAAGAAAATGAGAGAGAGAGAGAGAGAGAGAGAGAGAGAGAGATTGATTCTACCTGCTGGTTTACTCCCCATGTGGCCACAACAGCTGAGGCTGGACCAGGCCAAAGCCAGGAGCCCACAACACCATCTGGGTTTCCCATGTGGGTGGCAGTGACCCAAGCACTTACATTGTCATCTGCTGCTCTCCAGTATGCATTAGAAAGGATATGGTTGGAAACAGAGTAGCCAGGATGTGAACCTATGTGATGGAGATGTCACAGTAGTGGCTTAACCCAATTTGCCTCATAAGTTTAATTCTGACTGAATGTCAGGCACTGAGGGAATAGGACACAGGTCAGGTAAATTTTGAGAATCAGAAAAGATCCAAATCTTTCTGTTATCCCTTAGGAAAATATAGTTTCATCTGGGAACACCTCAGTATGAGGGTCTTTTGCCATCTGAAGGCAATGTTGGATGCTTTCAGGGCAGAGACAAAGGGGGACGGGTCAAGTTGCTAACAACTAACCTTGATAGCACTGCTTTTTTCCAAAGGCAGATACTGATCTTCACCATATTTTGATCCAGTATGTATGTTCAAATAGCCTTTAACTTCTGTGTTTTTTTTTTTTTTGTTAAAGATTTATTATTTGAAAGACAGAGTTACAGAGAGGCAGAGGCAGAGAGACAGGTCTTCCATCCACTGGTTCATTCCCCAAATGGCCACAAGACTGGAGCTGGGCTGATCTGAAGCCAGGAGCCTGGAGCTTTTTCCAGGTCTCCCAGGAGGGTGCAGGGGCCATCTTCCACTGCTTTCCCAGGCCATAGCAGAGAGCTGGATTGGAAGTGGGCAGCCAGGACTCAAACTGATGCCCCCTATATGGGATGCTGGTACTGCAGGAGGAGGCTTTACTTGCTACACCACAGTGCCAGCCTGCAGCCTCTAACTTAATTACACCCATTCAGTAAACCTTTTTTATTAAATTAATTTTTATTTTTAGTATTTTAACTTTTAATATTCAATATAGTTCATAGATGCCATTCTCAGAATATAATATTCCCTTATTCCCACTCTCCCTCCCCAATTTGTTTATTGAACAGTGCCAAGTACCGTGCCAGGTGCTGGATACAGAGTTCTGTTACCAAGTTCCCTTTCATATGAGCTTCTAATAGGGAACTCATTGCTAAGTTGGCAAAAGTACAACCTCACCTTCCTCCCCACTGGACTCGTCTCCCTGTGTATTACCCACAACCCACTTTCACTCCCTTTAACTCAGTTCCCGGTTTTCCAATCTCAATTATGGTTTGCTTTAGGTCGGAGTCTATGATAAAGGAGAAAGGAAAAGAATAAAAAGAAACTAATTGTATTTTCTCTTTTCATATAGTAATGTTTTGCGAAGTGCAGGATACAACACATTAGTGCCTTATGAAATCATAGTAGTGAGGCATGACCTACCACTTAGAAAAATGTAAATGAAATAGAACAGAAAAAAAGTACAGCCCTGTAATAAGGGTTAATATTGTTTCATAAAATCTATGGTTTGGTTGTCAAATGTGTACTTATGTGTTGTAAGTCATGAAAGAAAATCCCTTTCTTTTCCGCCTTACACCATTGTAGCTCCATTCCTTGTTCCAAGCCAAGTACTTCTTTGGTTCACATTTGTGTCCTTACTGTTTATTGTCTCCTGCAGAGGTCCTATCTTATTCTTTCTCCTGTTCTCACAACCCATCCTTCCTCCCTTGAGATTCCATCTGAACTCATCTCCTGTCTAGTTGAAATCACATTGAATTGCCACCTAGAAATGAAAGCAAGGGGGTATTTATGCTCCCACTGTCTCAGACGGGAGTGATCTGGGGACATGTGTCACTGAACTTTCTGGTTGGGAAGGGGGAACACATCTTCCCACATAAACATGAGCATGCAGTGGGGTCAGGTTCAGTTGCTGTACATTAGTTCTGGCATGCATGCCACATGCTTTAACCAGCAGCTCTGGTAACCAGACTACCTGTATCCTAGCAAGATTGCACATCTTCTATTTCCATTCCCGTGGTGCTAAGAGAAATCACTGGTGCATGGTGTCATTCATGTGAATTCCTACTTCAACCTCTTGCAGCAAAATAGAACAGCAGAGTCCCCTTCTGTGGAGGCTACAGATGCCCCTTCAGTGGCTTCAGAGTAAGACTGTGCCTCCCAAAGTTCCCAATTTAATCCACGGGGAAGAATCTGACTAAGAATAGCTGGGATTAAGCACATACACACAAATTGTAGAGTGTAGTTTCCTCTGCAGAAGTAGCCCCCTGCAGCACTTGGCTGCTCAGTCATGTATTAACATGGAACTTTTTTTGTGCTGCTGCTGAATGTATCTGACCACTTCAGAGTTGTCCCTCTTCTGCAAGAGTAGACGAATTAGGCCTCTGTAATACTCTTTGTGCAATGCCATGCAAAATTAAAGACTTCATGCTTTCAGATAACTATGGCATTTGCCTGAGAGAAACTGCACGCTTAGTCATAAAAGCACTCAAGTGAGTTTTCAGAGGTTGGCCAAGGACACGTGAGTGAGGCAACTGAGCACACACTGTCTTATTTTAGGTATTGGGACCCAGTGACTTGACCATAAACTTGCTATTGCCTGTCAGAGTCCAAACCCTTTAACTTGGAATTCATATTAAGAAATCAGGAAGCACCAGACTACACAAAATTGATGCTCAATACATAGTATTTGTTTTGTATCCCGTGGCTCTCCACCACTGAGACATATGATCTATCCAAAATTATCTGCCATAACCCGCCAGTGGGAACTTTGTGTCCCAGCCTAGCTGGTCTTTCTATGCTTCATATGCTTCTTACTCATCCCTTCTGCTAAACATTTCATCACGCTGCATCACCATCCTGGAATGTCAGTCCAATTCCCGTGCACCTTTCAAAACCTGGCTGAAGCTCCATCCTCCACGGAGCTTTTGGTGGCTGCTTCATCCCCTAAGAGACCCATTCTTTCTCTGAGAGCCAGCAGCACTTGGCCTGCAGCCCCCATTCTGGCACTTGAATACAGCATGCCTGGACTGAGCTGTGGCCGGCTTGCCTCGTGGGTATCAATGTGAACTGCTGTCAATGGCCAAGAAGCTTTTGGAGAGCCAGGAAATTCGTGTTCTGTTAGTTTTCTGTCAGTGTCAGTATAATTTGGTTCATACTGTAGGCACTTAAAGAGCTGCTGACTTAAATTGGTACTGAGAAGCAGAATTCTCCAGTTCTATTTCTTAAGCCACTACTGACTCAATCTGTGACTTTCTTATTACCTTTTTTCTGAGCTCTAGCTCCTTTATAGCATACTGGCAAGGGCAGTATTTACATATCCTAAAGAGATGTTTTGTGCATTAGCCATAATGAGTATAAAACATGTAAAAATATGAAGATCTGTGGCAACCCTATTATTATAGGAATAATAATAATTGCAGCTGTACATACAAAGATGCCTTCTCTGGGGGAGGGGGTAAGCAGCCAACTGTACCAGTAATTAGGCAATTATGATGTTTAATTTTATTTTCTTACTTGTGATTTTTGTTTCTGTGCACCACTGGGGCCTAGTGGCCTCTTTGCCTTTTAAATAGAATCCCTGGTGAAGTTGGTTAAAGATTAGTTGGTTAAAGATTATTTATGGGACCAGGCCTCCCAAAGCAATGCTGTAGACCTAGTGACTCTATACCTGCGTTTGACTATCTTTCCCCTTTGAGGCTCTCACTGCAGCCAATGTTCCTTCCCATGTTGGCTTTTCTCTGTCTCTGAGAAGGAATCTCAGTTCCAGAGTGGTGTGGGTGGCGCTGAACTTAAGTGTCAGCTAGGCATCAATGCCATTTGAGGGCAACACCAAATACAGAGCCCTTTGGCAAATGTCTGAGAGAGACAGGCAGGATATAAAACATGAAGGCACTTCAAAAATCGTGTGGAAAAAAGGGACTTAAAAGAAAAAGATGAGTTTATTTTGCTGCAAAAAGTTTTGAAATCCTTACTTAGTTTTTTCATAATACACATTTCACACAAACTTTTAAAAGATCTTTTGTATATTCCTTTAGTTATGAAAAGATCTTTTGGTCTATTGAGGCTGGGAAAAACTAGGGGTGGTCCCTAGAAAGGTTGAAGAAGCTTTCAGCATGGAAAGTCAATGCATTTAATTTATTTAGGATGGCTACCATATCTTCCTGATTAGAGACATAGAGATGAGCTCTAGATAGTTCCACCTTCACTAAGAAGCTCCAAATGAAAGACATTTTAAAGTAAAGGCTCTTTTGGAAGTCATTCTGTATCCTCATTTTCCTGACTTAAAAATCTGACTGCTTGGATCATTGCACGCAATGAATTTCTATAACGTGTTCTGAGATTTCCAACTCAAAATTCTTGTATACATGATTAAGAATTTCTGTGAGTACAGCATGTGAGTATATTAGGTACAAAAATAATTGAATGATAATACCATTTCCCTTCTCTTTCATCTATCCAGTTAATACAGGAAAGTATTATCAATGTGTTGTCACTCATTTAAAAAAGCTTATGTGTCTGGCCATCAAAATTAGAAATCAGGCGGAAAATGATATTTTAAAAAGTTTACCATGGGGTCGGCGCCACGGCTCACTAGGCTAATCCTCCGCCTTGTGGCGCCGGCACACCGGGTTCTAGTCGCGGTCGGGGCGCCGGATTCTGTCCCGGTTGCCCCTCTTCCAGGCCAGCTCTCTGCTGTGGCCAGGGAGTGCAGTGGAGGATGGCCCAAGTGCTTGGGCCCTGCACCCCATGGGAGACCAGGAGAAGTACCTGGCTCCTGCCTTCGGATCAGCGCGGTGCGCCGGCCGCAGTGTGCTGGCCGTGGTGCGCCGGCTGTGGCGGCCATTGGAGAGTGAACCAACGGCAAAGGAAGACCTTTCTCTCTGTCTCTCTGTCTCACTGTCCACTCTGCCTGTCAAAAAAAAAAAAAAAAGAGTTTGTCATGTTTCATGTTCATCAGTTAGCAACACTGACTTTTTTGGAGGTTGGATTGCTGTATGCTTACATATTGTGAAGTTTTTGTTGTGTTTTTTTTCTCTGAAGATCTTAACATGAGCAGCTTTGGAAAGATTACAGGGAATATACATTAAAAGATATTTTGAGCAGCACAAAGAATTCCTTTTCATGAGTCCTGCATTTACTTTCAAAGTTTTGTGAATTCCTCCTTGGTGGAGAGTCATTTCCTTTCTGGCCTTGCTCTGCCCTGCCCCTCCCCTCCTCTGGGGTGCTGCAAAGCCTAGCAGCCTCTTCCTTTGAGGTACTCTGAATCAAGTTAGTGATCTCTGGCCTTCAGGAGAAGGAGTAGCTGTTCTGGATCTGCTGCACCAGAGGAGGCATTCTTGAGAACTGCATTATTTTCCTACACTGTTTTTGCACAACGTTCATAATTTTGGATTTTTGTGCTTTTTCCCTCTTTTTTTTATTGCTTCCTGTTTCTGATTATGTATTCAGCACACACCATAGGGTGCCAATTTAATTTTATGGGACCACTTAAAGGGCAAATAAACCTTTGTTTTTATAAGGAGAAGATAAAGGACCAATTATCCTGGCCCTCATTGCATATTTGCTATTGGAGCTTACAATTCAGTTATGCGTCTTTAGAAGAGATTTTGCCATTTGCACTCTCTTACCTTATTCCCTGGCATATTGTTGCTATGGTATAACACATTTGCCAGTGGATTCCTTAGTTCTTAATGAGCAGAGTTATTATTTTATTTGATGTCATAGCCTTATTTGTATGCTAAACTCCCATTAGCAGTGAGCCAAGTGCTGAGGGGGAATATTCTACTCCCCTGAAATGCAGGGTCTCCTGATCTCAATATGTTGCCACGATGTATGAAATGATCAGATACATGTTGTAATTGGATTGTCATCCAATCAATTTCAGGAAGCCAGAATGGCACTGCTTGCTGCTGGCTTGGAATGTAATTTCCTCTAAGATGTTCACCCTGAACTGGCCCATCCTGTGGATACTTATTGCCCTACATATCACTTTGCCACTGTACTTACAATAACACCATCAGTATTCCAGGATTGGAAACAATTGTGAATTGGACTCCAGGGGAGAAAACACAAATCCTCTCAGGGTATAATGCTTGGGGAGTGGCATAAGGACCATGAGGGTGTTTGTCATGGGAATGACTGTTGCTGTACATGCAAAGTGATATACACAGAGACAATGAGAGAAGTAGCTGGAAATTCTGCGCCCACGCCAGATTGTAAGGGGACCAATTAAGTTTCCACCACTGTGTAAATTCCTGCCTCTCAGGTGGCAGTATGTGGCAGGGTGATAGCTCATAAAAAGGATGGGGCCACAGAAGGGAATAGCTCCAGGCAAGGCTGGGAAAACAGCAGCATTTTCATCTACAAGGATAACATTATTTTCCTAGTAGTATTACTCATGAAAATGGAAGGAAGCAAGAAGAAAATGAATGAAATATTTTTGGCTATAAAATAGGAACTATTATTTTCCTAATTTTAATGTAATATTTCCTTTCAGAAAAGGAACATATGACAAAAGTAAGTATGTAGGAATTATTCATAGGAGTCCTTCTAGGCCTCACCAACAAGCTAACAGCTTTATATAGCTAATACTTCTACTCAACTACTTACTATTCATGGTTTCAACCTCTGATCATCAAATTCCCTGGCAGAAGACATCCTGCTCATTCTTTCATTTCTAGAAGTTAGGCATAAAAGGACTTGGGTTGGGATAAAGGCAGAAATAGTAAGTGTGGCTCTTCAAAAGCGGTAAGAAATCACTGGATTCTGCATATTTGGAAATGCAGGCAGATTCATCACTATCTGAAAAGTCTAGCAAATTCTCAAGATATCAGACCAATGTGCAGGACTTTGGCCAAACCAAAGGTGAGGCATCAGGGTTGGGACAGCTGGAGAACTGGGAAGCAGTGTTGTTAGTCACACAGGAGGGAAAGTAGGAACCTGGAGATAGACAGGAAACTGAGACTGAGAGACATGTGATTTCGCAAGTGATTTCCCTTTCCACAGATGTGGAAATGGAGGCTCAGAGAACTAACATACCTGACCAATGTCACATAGCTAACACATCTCAGAGCTAGAATGTAAAGTTGGAACCATCCAAAATGCCCTAACAGTGGCCAAGCAAGGAGTGTGACATTTGGAAGGCTGGTCGGCAACCGGTATCCCTAGGTTTCAGTATTATGTCAGGAAGAGTTGCAAAACTTGGGAAGCCTGGTAAGGGCAGTGAAGACAGCAGTTAGGAGCACACTGTGGTTTCCAGATAAGAGATAATAGGGACCTAAGTGGATGGGGACTAAAGGATAGAGACCTTGGGGGCATTTATTGTAGTGGCTAACTAGATACTAGAAGAAGCCTGCTTTGGTTGAGCTCCAACTCCATCAAACATTTCCTGAGCACCTGCTTTGTGCAAATGACTGTTTTCAGTGCTGGGGATGTGACAGTGAGCAACGGACACAAACTTCTGACATCATGGAGTTTATATTCTTGTGGGGGTTGATTTAGTACCTGTTTGACTTTGGTCAAATTATTTAACTTCTCAGAGGCTCAGCTTTCTCACTTGTATACATGACAAGAATGCAGCCCATGCCAAATGGCTGTTGTAAGGATTAAATGACATAATGCATATAAAATAAACAGTGCCTGTAATAGACAAGCTTTCATTATTACTGTGCTGGTTTTGATTGGTCACAGTTAAATATTAGCAGTCAATTGTTAAATAGTTTTTATAGTGGCAAAGTATAAATAACATAAATTTACTATGTTCAGCATTTTAAATGTAAAGTCCCATGGTATTAAAATATATCCACAATGTTTTGCAACCATCACCAGCATGTATCTCCATAATTTTTGACCTTGTAAAATTAAACCTCAGTACCAATAAAAAATAATTCTCCATGCCTTCCTATCCAAATCCTCTTGCAACTATCATTCTACTTTCTTTTTTTAAGATTTATTTATTTATTTGAAAGTCAGAGTTATACAGAGACAGAAGGAGATAGAGAGGGAGAGAGAGAGAGAAGGAGAGGAGGAGGAGGAGGAGGAGGAGGAGGAGGAGGAGGAGGAGGAGAGAGGTCTTCCATCCACTGGTTCACTCCTTAATTGGCAGCAATGGCCGGAGCTGCGCCAATCCGAAGCCAGGAGCCCGAAGCTTCCTCCAGGTCTTCCCATGCGGGTGCAGGGGCCCAAACACTTGGGCCATCTTCTACTACTTTCCCGGGCCATAGCAGAGAGCTGGATCGGATGTGGAGCGGCCAGAACTCGAACTGGTGCCCGTATGGGGTGCCGGCACTTCAGGCGGCGACTTTACCAGCTTTGCCACAGCACCGGCTCCTCTACTTTCTTATTAACAGTTAATTTTTACCTGAAGTGAAAGTGGGGTTCTGGGTCATAGGCACATTCAAAGTGACACAGTGGAAAGGAAGATCTGTGAGAGATTCAGAATTATTCTTCCACATCCGGGATGTGGGACTCCATACCCCTTGTGGGGACAGCGCTTGCCACATAATTTTAGTTGCTTGCCCTTGCAGACAAACCACTTCTAGTGCGAGCCCGGAGGGGTTAAGTCCTGATTGTTATCTGCTGACCTATGGTGGTGTATAGGCTCTTCTGCATACATACGTGAAAATTCTATCTTTTTTTTATTTCTATTTCGAACTGTGGACTTATTTTCAGTAAGCATCACTTAAAATCTACTGCTTTGAATGTAGGTTTGTTTTCTTTTCAGGTTCCATGCAAAAGAATGAGGATGTGACCTTTTCAAAAGCTCAAAATGCTGATTATCTGCCTAGGTGTATGGCATTGCTAAGAAAAAATAACTGTTTAATCAGAGAAGTGATTCAATTAGTATTTTAATAGGTTCAGATGGCTACAATGCCTTTCTTTCCATTATTTACCTGTATTTCTGAAAAAAAAAATGTATTAGAGATCTTGCTGCTTTATAAAAAGGGCAAGACATCTGGATTCTGGGAGGGGCAGAATGGGGAAATTGAGATAACTTTAGACTAACTGTACCTCTCCATATGCTATATAGAATATTCTCTTTCTTCAAACCCTTCACCAGTAAGCGCATGGACAATTTTTACCCAGCTAGTGGACTTACTCTCATATCATATTTCTTAGCCTAAACTACAACTTCTTTTCCTACCTTCACAAGGCTAGATCACTTTCATAGCACATTGTACTTAACCTTCACGGCATGGCTTTATAAGTGAGTATTTTGTCATTTGTTTAATGTCTGTCTCTACCAGCACCATAAGGCCAAGGAGTGGGACTACTTGTATGCCCACCACCACCAGACCTTATCTCAATGCCTGATACATAGTAGATGCTCAAGAAATTTGGTTGACTGGTAGAGGAATGAATACATAGCACACAAGAGCCCTGAATTCTAGTGCTAGCTCTGTCATTTTCAGGATGTGTGGCCATAGGTGTATCACTTGACTTTCCTTAGTGTCCTCACCTGAAAAATGAAGAACTAATGAGATCTAAGATTGTTTCCGGCTTGAGCATTTTATGATGTCAATAAAGTCAGGTTTATGGTTTTCACTGGTGGAAGAAAGTATTTCAGTTAAACTACCTGGAATTTGCTGCCTCTTTTTCCCAGGGATCCCCAGTGTGCTAATATTTTGACTAGTCATGGGAAAAACATTTAATTAGTGGATTCTTCTTCAAAGGCTCTTGCCTGGTAGCAGACAATGTTGGTTTCTTTGGGAAAAGACTAGCCATTTGTCCACCACAGAATTCACTTCTCTGATCACTTGCTCTTTGTTTAGCTTTTACCTCTAAGATTAGTTGCTTTCACATGGAAATCTCTATTCTCTTTGTGTTTGAAACAAAAAGAAGTATTTAATCCAGAGAGGGAAATCTTTGATGGTAAGTGGTTATAAGCAAACAGCTGCGAGTTTTTTTTCTGGTGTTTTATTTCCTTTGCCAAGAGATCAAATAAGCAGCTCTAAGTTTTGTTAGGGCTCAGCTGGGCCATCAAACCAGGTGCTCCAAAATGTGTTGCAACTATCTTTGTATCCACAACAGCCAGCACAATGCCAGGTTCAGAGTAGGTATTAAAAATGTCTACAGAATTAAATAAGGTGACAGCTGGGAGAACCTACACATAGGTTGGGTGGGCAATTTTTTGATATTTTAATTTTTATGAATTATATCTGGTTTATTTTCTGGAGTGGTCTGAAGCAGAGTTGCCCACATAGTGTGATTTAAGGACTAATGAAATGTTCCTATTTGGCCATGAATAGTGCCCCACCAGCCTTCTCAGGTACCAGAAATTTCTACCAACTGCTCTAGATAGGCCAGGAGGTTCATTAAAGTGAAAATGCTACATCTGGATCACCTGGAAAAACTGGGGCATTGGAGATCATTAACACCTTGGGCTGAATTAGAGTTTGTATTAGTTAAGGTGAGACCTAGGGGTGTTGGACACAAGGTAGGCTAGTTAGGACCACAGGGGTGAATTACAACTGTAGAACATAGAGGCCTATTCAGGAGAGTAGGGAGTATCACAGTAAGCTTCCCTCAAGTAGCTAGTGTTCAACATGAGGGCTTTGTCCTCCACTATATGGAATTGCCACCAAAAGTCCAGTGGGACACTGAAACCCATCTGCTACTACTTTGTGCACATCAGGTGAGCACACGGAAAGGTGGTCCTTAACTATAGGAAAGGGGAATTCTTTCATTCTCTTTCCTACCCCCTCCTCAAATTCTTGCATTTAGCAAAGATTCCTATGTTCCAGCGTTTCCACTTCTTCCTCAGCATCCTGGCAGTGATCCGGATCCCCTTGCAGCTTTAGTTCTTATGGAACACATATTTGCTTCATTATAATCATAATGATGAATGCCATTTGATGAGCACTCACTAGCTGCCAGACACCATGCTAGAGCCCTACATGTGTTATCTCAATGCAGGGCCATTTAAGTACTAGTGTGCAATCTTTTTGCTAAGTTACAGTGATTCATTTTACTAAGCCCATGCCCTTCCCCCCAGCTCCAATAGAGCATCACAGACTGAGGACCTCTGTGATCCATCCTACCAGCAATTACAGAAATAACTGTGTACCCCCACATTGCTCCAGATACCACGCAGGAATCAGAAAGAGAAAATATAGTACCAGACATGTCCTCATTCTGAAAGGTGGCCTGTGTCTTTTACTCCTAGGTTCCTTTCTCTAGTTCTTGGATAGAGACATGGATCCCCCAAGTAAGCCAGAACAGGGAAGGCTGAGGGAATGGGCACATTCCATTTCTTAGTATAATATACTATCTAGCAAGATTAGGGAATAGTCTACTCATATTAGTTTAAAATCTTGTTGACTGGAGAGTTTTTCTAAAAATAAATGGGAGAAGCTAGTGCAATAGAATTTGTGGCACCCTGGCAATAGAAGGAAAAGCTTATGGTTTTCTCTAATAATTTAGAAGTTACCTTAGGGTCTTTTATGGTGTTAAGGTCTTCATGATGAATGTGCTATAAAGAGTGAGAGATAATGTGGTATAGTGGAAAGTCATTCCTTCAGGGAGTCAGATGACCTGAGTTGTACTGATAGCAATGCAACCCTGGGTAGACCCCTGGGCCTAAATTTCTCTATCAGCAAAGAGAGGTTAGTCTCTTCTCTGGAAGGAATCTTCCAGCTCTCATATTTTCCCATTGCAAGTTCTCACTATCCAGTATAGAGAGATGAGCAGTGTCCTGGTGGGTTGAACACAGCATTTCCAGCATTTCACCCCCAGTGAGATGTTTCTCCTTTTGAATTAAGTGAGTATGTTTCCAGAGGCTTTCAGGCTTCAATAAAGCATGTGCTCCATTTTGTCACATGTGTTATTTAATTAGACCAACTGCTTTACTGACCTTTGTGATAAACTTCCCTCCTTCTCTGGCAACCCTAACTTCCCTCCATCAGCAGGATCCTGATTTTCCCAGGTGTCTGGCAATCTAAAGAAGCCAGCTACCTTTTCTAGCAGTGCTAGGACAATTGTCTGATTTGTGCTTTTGGATTAGATATATCTTACATGTGCTTGCCTAAGTGCCAAGGAATGATGGATAACAGTGAATGATGTGGACATGATGAAGCATTGTCATAAAACCTCAGATTCCAACATCTGCTTTTGAATTGATCTTGAATACCAGAAGGCATCACTGAGTCCAGGCAGTGAACTTAATGGTATTACTAAATCTTTCCATGAAAATATTCATTTTGGGCTTGCATGCCAAGTGCTTCTACTTTAAAACATGTTCATGCTAACACTAACCAAATTCTAAACCACCAAAATCTTGGTCTCATATCATTAGACCCATCAGCTGGCCTTGGGCTTACCTCCAGCCTAGCAACGTTTCAAGTTACTGGTTAGAAATACTCCCTTGGACCTTTGAGGCCCTCCCAGATACCCTAGAACTCAGTAAATGCGCCATAATACAATTTCCCATAATATCTTTTCCCTTTTTAAGCAGCCCAGCTGTCTGCGATCTCAAAATCCCAGCTCACAATATTTGATAGAGGGTATATTTAAAATGAACAGCTGAACTGGCCCCATAAAATGTCTCCTCCATATATTTTATATCCTCTCATTGACAAGCATAGGGCAGCTCCATGGGGTTGGCTGCTGAGAGGCTGACAATGTTGGGGCAAAAAGCCCATGCTATTATGACAATTTCTGTTCTTCCTTTTTTGCTGCCCATTATTGTTATTGAAGCAAAATTTTCCCAAGAGATGCCAGAAGGACAGCAGCAGAAGCAGACAAGCTCCAGTCTCTAAAATGGAAGCAAAGGCTTTACAGGGGAAGTACAAACAGCCTGAAATGAAATTCCTTCCTCACACCCTAGGTCTTTACCTATTAGTCATGGGCCATATGGCTTCAATGACTTCACTAGAACCCAGATTGTCTTTAACTCATGCTCTCATTGGTTGAAAGGGATGGTGATAGAGCAGGGAAGACACTGTAAGAAGTGACTACACATCCTAATAGTTGAGTCATTCAATTCAACCTTAGAGAACCCTAAAAAATGGCAGTATTCTGACTCCCAAATTATTTTACTTCATGTGGTAGAGAAAAATATTCACCATGCTATACATAGAAAACAGAATAAAAGGCCACTGGGCAATTGTATTCCACTTTGTGACTTATACACAGTTGATTTTCAATATTAGGGCTATACCCTCTTGGCTCTTCTTCCCCTGTACCAAGAAATATCTGTTTCTGGCAGATGTTAGGAACAGAATATGTAATTGTTGACTGACATTTCAATACTTGGTGGTCACCTTTCTTGTTGGTAAGTGTTCTTAAATGCATTAATTAACTAGCTAACATTTCTAGGATGCTGTCATTTTATCTATCTATTTATTTTTTCCATGATTCATTCAGTGATTAATGTTATGACTATCTCTGCTGTCAGGTACTGCAATAAGTGCTGTGGATACAAAGGTGAACAAAGCATGGTCCTTTTCTCCGGTAGCTCATAGTCTACATGAAAAGGACAACAGCAGACAGAAAGGAAATACTAGGTATAAAATGTCAAAGAACTCATGAGCTAGTTAGAGAGACAAGGTTTGAACACATCAAATTGTTAAAAAATAACATACTATAAAATTCAAAATTAAATTATTTAATTTAGACAATGAAGTGGGATAAAGGCTCTGTGTGGGTTTCAGTAGTTGCAGAAGATGATGAAGGATGATAAATTTGAGAAACAAAACTAAGAAGGCCCTAAACCTAAGATTTCATAAATACCAATATCTGGTTTTCATGAATGTACAAAACATTATCTCATGCAAATATTATCCTAAGTGTTCGGGGGAAGGGACCAGAAAGGAGACAGGAAGTTAAAAATTGTAGGTAAATAGCATTCATTGCACTCCAAAATTCCAACTCCTTTCTTTTTTCATGGTTTGTCAATGATGCAATAATGAATATTTGCATATTATCTTGTTCTTTTTTAGATCTCAGTGGAATTTTCAGTGTTCATATTTTGATTCTTATTTTTTAATATCATGAATATTAAAGGTTTTATCATTAGAGAATCCCTATCTGTCCTCATTCAATTTCTGTTTCAGAGTCCAAATTGAAATAAAGCATGATGGTCCTTGCCTTTACCCAGGATAGTAATGGGCATGGTTGGTCCTCAGGTAGACATAAAAGATCAGCTCATCAGCTGATTCCCCAACACCTTGTCTTATAAGATGTAGATTCGAGACATTAAGCCATCTGTACTTTTAGAATTTCTTTCTCTGAAAAACAGAAAACCATTGGAAACCTTCTAGGTAGTCATACAATTAGAATTACAGTTTTTCTGAAGTTCTTAAAATATCCTTAGCATACCTGGGAATGTTTCAGAAGAAAGCTTTTAAAAACTATAGGCAAAAGAATTATGTACTAGTATAATTCTAGTTGTACATGGATCCTGGAGTTCTGTATGTAACCCTACTCTCATCTTTCAAACTTCTTGAACTGCTGTTTTGTGGTTTATAATGATGATGGTGATGATGATGATGGTAACATTTCAAGTGTCTGGTTTCCATATTCCCATACTCAGTTACAATCGACTTGACATGTATTTTCCTCTAGGCCTTTTCTAGGACCCAGTAATGGAAAAAGACAATTAATATTTGTCTTTTCTCAACCAATAGGGTTTTCATTTCAAAAATATGAGAATTTGGCTTTTTTAAAGGATATTCCTTGTCAAGGGATATTAAACAGATTACTATAGGTTGAATATGAAAGGTAATCTTTCAGGATTTCATGACTAAAATGAAGGTCAAGAGATTTAGAGGGATTATAGGTGAAAGGGGACAAAAATCACAAATGCCACTAATTTAAATTTTTATTGGTAGAGGAGTTTAAAATGAATTAAACCTCCAAGGTCCCAACTTTAACATATGTTGCTGAACCTGACTCAGAGAATGGTATTTTCAAGCATGCTGGGCTCAATTTACCATTACATCTTAAACGTTATTGCTTGCTGTATTAAACAATTATCACATTAATTGAATCATCCTATTTGTGAAATGTTAAAGTAGAAAAAAAGTCTTTGGATTTATCTGGGAGTCATCTGGGAAAAGAAGTTTTAAGTGTATACTTCTAAAACATATTTACTTGGAATGAAAATGTAGTAAGTTCAGGTTCAAGTGATAAAGTGCACATACAAAGCTTTTAGTTGCCTCAATTGATATGTAATGATTTTACTACAGAGAACGAAATTCATTTGATAATCTAATTTTTGTGCCTCTGATAGAAATCCCAAGATCCAAGAAAAGAAGAAACTGTCTATTTATTTATCAAGGGTTTTAAAGTTCTTTCATACTAAGACTAATTTATTCAGTAACCGTTTATTGAGTACTTGCTCTCTGCAAGACCACATGCCAGACACAGAACAAAATTGTCATAGCTAACATTTGTTGAGTGGTTATGTGTTAGGAACTATAAATGTTTGATATGCATTATCTCATTTATTCTTCCTGAAACACTGTTTTTCTGAGGGTTAGAAACACTAGTTGCCCAAGATCACGTATCCAGTAAGTATCAGAGCCTGTACTCTAGGTCCATCTGATTTCAGAGGCTCGGGTAGTAAACATGAAGACTGAAGTAGAACCCCAGCTCTTGAAGAGTTCTCACACACCTAATTGTAAAACAGTGTGCATGAGTGCCAGAGTTATGAGCCTGGTCTATAGAAAGTTCAGAGTTCAGAGGAGACAACTATTAATTATGCCAGGGTATTTTAAATAAGAGGTGACATTTTAGTTAGACAAGGTGACATTTTAAAAACATGTTTTGGAAATGGGATGGAGAGAGGATTCTTCAAGCTACAAGAAACAGTGGGAAACAAATCATTTAACTTAGTTAGCATGGTATATTTAACAAGTGACAACATAGGATAGATGAGAATGAGTTATTGGAAAGTAGTGGGGACTATAGGTGAGGTACAAGAAATAAAAAAAAAGAGGTACAATATGACCAACATATTAGATACCTTGAATGTTATGAGGTGAGGAGTAGATTTATTTTATAGGTAGAAGAAAGCCCCAGTTAAGTTTGTAAACATAATGGTAATAATCTATATCTATATCTATATACTTACTAGATATATATAATTATATACCTATATATAGATATATATAGTTATATATCTATAAATAGATATAGATATAGATATAGATATAGATATAGATACCTGTGTTTCCAAAGAAAATTCTGGGAAAAAAATGAGGGGGCTAGACCAGAGATGAGAAAGAGACTGAAGATTGGGATACTAGTTATGAAGTTATTATAGCAACTGAGTAAATCCAAGAAAAGGAGCAGATTGGGAATGGGGATTAGTATCTGCTGGATTTCTTGGTGACAATGTCCAAAAGAGAGTTGAGTTATGGGCTTAGAACTTGGAAGAATGATTGGAGCAAGAGATAAAGATTTTGTCATAGCTTGGAAGCCTTTGTAGAAGTGAGAAAAGGGCCAAGAAAATGTCTATCATTTAAGGGATGGATATAGGGAGACTAGTCTAAGAAGCTAACAAAGTAAAAAAAAGGCCGGCGCCGCTAATCCTCTGCCTGCAGTGCCAGCACACCGGGTTCTAGTCCCAGTTGGGGCACTGCTTCTGTCCCGGTTGCTCCTCTTCCAGTCCAGCTCTCTGCTGTGACCTGGGAGTGCAGTGGGAGATGGCCCAAGTGCTTGGGCCTGCACCCGCATGGGAGACCAGGAGGAGGCACCTGGCTTCTGGCTTCGGATTGGCGCAGTGTGCCGGCTGTAGCGGCCATTTGGGGAAGACCTTTCTCTCAGTCTCTCTCTGTCTAACTCTGCCTGTCAAAAAAAAAATATAAAAAAAAGAAAGTAAAAGCAGAGAAATGAGAGGACAATTTGGAGAGAGATTATCTTATTGAATTCAAAGAAGGAAGGAATGACAAGAGTATCAAAGGATTATAGAGTTATTAATCAGAATGAGGGTTGAGAACTGATCACAGGACTTGGCTGCTAGATCAGTGGTATCTTGGTGAGAGCAGTTTCAGCCGAGTGGCAAATATGGGAAACAATTTGAAGAATGAATCAGGGACTTGCATCAGTGCAAAGGGATAAGTCATCCCCTGTGATGCTGGCATCTCATATGAGCATCGGTTCATGTCCCAGCAGCCCCACTTCTGATCTAGCTCCCCGGTAATGCACCTAGGAAAGCAGCAAAAGATGGCCCAAGCACTTGGGACCCTGCACCCACATGACAGACCTGGATGAAGTTCCTGGCTTTGGCTTTGCCGAGCCCTAGCCATTGTGGCCATTTGGGGAGTGAACCAACTGATGCAAGATTTTCTCTCTCTCTCTCGCTCTCCCTCTCTCTCTCTCTCTCCCCCTCCCTTTCTCTTTCTCCCTCCCTCCCTCTCTGTAATTCTGCCTTTCAAATAAACAGACATGGGTGAATAGATGACCACTCTTCCAAGGCATTTGGCAATGAAGGGAAGAATGATCTCATGCACTTTTTCATGCACTTTTGGAAATTTGACCAGGAGTCTATAACAAAGCACCTCTGCATTTTCCCACCCATAAGCTGTCACTGAAAGGCCATGCCAGATCTCAATTTTTCAAATTTGGTTTTTAGGATCTTGATAGCATGGGAATTTTTCACTCAGATCCCCACACTCCCTTCCAGTCTTATCCTGCTGCATTTCCAATCCTTTTTATTTGCGCACCCACTGATCAGGTGCATGTTTGGTAGAGTGCTTCTAGAGTAAGACCATTTTATGACCTTGAGGGATTCTGTTCCCTGTATAATGTTCACACTTTTCTTCTGAGAGACAGCCTTCCTTTAGCAGCCCCTGTTCTGAAAAAAAAAAATGTTGGTATAACACTAGTGATGAAAAAGACTCATGTCTTTTTGAAAATAGCCCAGAATATTTTAATTTTACATTTCAAAATCCTTGGCATGCCTGCTTTTCAGTAAGCCCAGAGCTCAGGAATGTTTTGACAGGTTAAGAAAACCAAAGCTATCACTATATTGGTCTTCCTGGCTGTTGAGGCATTGGTTCTTGCTGCAGCATTCAAGGGCCATAATGTGGTTTGTATGTTAAATCAATACCTTATAAAACTCCTGCGTAACTGTTGGCTTATTATTTAAAGCAAGGCAAGAAGAAATCAATTCCTTAAGTGTCAAGGACATTCTTGACAAAGAGCTGAATGGAGGGAGCAGGCTTAGTGCCATGGTAGAGCCAGTGAAATGGAAAGTTGTGTGTTGTGCTTATATACTCCTTGCAGTCCAGCAGGAGCACTCTGGGCTGCTCAGACTTGCTTGCTGGGCTTTCCCAGCCCAGAATCAGGGCAGGCCAGTTAGTGCTCTGGGGATACCTACTGGTATCAGGGTAGCTTCTTTGGTGACAAAATAACCCACATAGCATTAAAAAGTAGATCTCGAGGCAGGTGTTTGGCCTAGCAGTTTAAAATGCTGTTTAAGGTGACTATATTCCGTATCAGAGTATTCAGGTTCAACATCTGGTTCCACTCCTAATTCCAACTTCCTGCTAATGTGCACCCTAGGAGGCAACAGTGATGATTCAAGTATTGGGGTTCTGGCCACCCACATGGGGGACCCAGATTGAGTTTTACCCTTCCTGCTTCAGCCTGGTCCAGCCCCAGCAGTTGACAGCATTTGGGATGTGAACCAGCAAATGTGACCTCTTTCTCTGTTTTTCTTTGTCCCTTGGATTCTCAAATAAAAACATAGATCTCAACAGCAGTGCTTAGGTGCCCCAAGAGTACACAGAGTTTTAAGTCAATAGGTAAATGGGGTGAAACAAGATGTCAGGCTACTGAGCAACTCGATTGATAGATTGCATGGTGTGTAGTGTTAGAGAGGAAAGTGGATAACAGGTAGGGCAGCCCTGATACCACGAGAGATCCAGCTGTAGTCAGTGTATTGATTTTCAAAGTAAGGAGAGACCTCAGGGACCATCTATCCCACTGGTTCTCATTCCTGGCAGCATATCAGACTCACTGGGGAGCTTTTAAAAAATACTGATGCTCAGGCCTTACCTCATAGTAATTAAATCCGAAACCCAAGGATAGGTTTGAAAGCTCCCCTGGTGATTCTACCTTGAAGTCAGGGATGAGAAACACTGCTCAAGACAGTTACTTTTAAAGTGGGGGACATTGAGGCTTAAAGAGGGGAGATGTTTTCTTCTAGTCCCTCTGATTGATGGTATAAGATTGGTGACACAGAGTTTTCTTAGTAAAAGTTAATCAGTATCTTCATCTAATTTCTTGCCTTTTGTGTGTATGATCTCTGATAAAATTTCTCAATGATTCTAATAAAATGAAGACGTTGATGACATACTCCTCCCTGCACACAGTGAGGGATGCACATGGTCTTCATTCACTTATAAAGTATTTTGAGTGTCTGCTATATGTTAAGTCCTGTGCTGGATGCTATGGGGGATATTTGGGTTGAATGTTTCAGATAGGTTTTGGCCTTCAAATGTCTCTGAGCCTGGGAGGCTGAGAAAAGAAGAGGGATACAGACTAAGGCCAGGGATGAGTTTCAGCCCCTGGAAAAGTCAGTTAACTTTGTTAATGGAGAACAGCTCTGTTTCTGGGTCACACAACCCACTCTCACTGAACACTGCATCAGTGATGTTTAGCACTTGGATGAATGGTTGCAGAATGTAGTCATGTATGGCTAGAGGGTGGTCATCATGAGAGGTGTTTAGGTAAGAAAGGACCAGGAACAGTGTCTCATTATGTCCCAAGGTTTGGCAGCATTTCTGAGGCAGGGTATGTGGTTTGGGGAAGTGGTTCATCTTTCTGGAAAAGACATGGGAATGGGTATGGGAAGGTATGAGGGTAGAGTATTGCATGGAAACATGGAATTAAAAGGTAGGTTTATCTTATTGCAATTTTTTGAAATTCATGTTTTTTTCATACTAGGCATTTCCCATAACATTTTTGAAGACCCTTTGTGCTTTGGTTTGAACATCAATTTCCCCCAATATTAGCTATATATGCCTAGGGAAACAACTCTCCGAGCTCCATTTTTGTTTTTAGGTGAGGATAAAAATGTTGACAAGAACACTGTCTTTCCCCTCTCCCCCCTCAGGGGTCTCCTCTCTCCTTTGATCAAGGCTGTAAGGAACAGGGTTAGCTATAGCAGTAGCCTGTCACTGGTCAGGGAAGAAAGTACAGGTCTGTGGTACCCTGATTATTCTCACACATGTGTGCTTGCATTTTACTTTTCTACAGGTCAATCTCCCTTTGTTTATCTCCCCTTGTATTTCCATTTGGGTCTCTACACAGTATCTTCCTCAAGGCAGTCTGTATGCCCTCCTGGAAGGTCCTACAGTGCTGCTACTTTAAGTCACATATAAACTTGTATTTCTACAAGTGTGTGTACTATGTCATTTTAACATGGGAAGTTCTTTGGATTTATTGACTTCCATTTAAGCACCACTGCATTCCTCCCATGGTAATAATCCTTACTCTAAATGTTTTCCACCTTTCTACAAACCATATTATGCTTTTGCAAAATGAAATATGGAAGGAATTGCATGTTTACTTTCAAATTTATGTTATAGATACAAGTCGATGTTAGCTGACTTGTTTTGTCATTGTCATTCATACTCTGAGTTAGTGTGTGTGTGTGTATGCAAGCACCAAATCTACTTCTTTCTAAAGTATTAGTTTGTGGGAAGTAGAATGAAAAGATATGTTTATTTTTGTGTGAACAATTTTGAAATCATGTATAGGAATATCATTGGCATTTGAACCCAATGATTTATTTTATTGGTATGTTTACATGGAAAACACTAGTATGTACTGCATAGGATCATTGTGAGGATTCATGAAAATAATGGATGTGAAAGTGATGGACACATAATAGGTGATTGATAAACAGTGGTTTCTAGGCATCTCCGGAGCATTTCTGAAGGCAGTCATATTTCCCTATATATTTGGAGGTTATTGGACCATTCAAATAGTGTTCTTGTTTATAGTAATCTTTTCTCCCTATGCCAGGTCATGTGGCTGGTAGCGGTGTCATTCCTATTTTATAAGTGATGAAAATGAAGTGAGACAATGTGCATCCCTTAACGTTACCAAGAGAGTTAGTAGAGTCAAGAGTAGAATTCAGGTCTTCCAAATTTATACATAGAGCTCTTTCTGCTTCCCTTTGCCACAAAGGAAATTAATTTATACTATTTTAACACTGACAGTAGCCTTGGTGCTGTGAGTGAGCTTTTACCTGCAGCAGGATGAATGAGTTCTTTCTTGAGAAACAAATAAGGGCAGCAAGGAGAAGTTTGCTGTATTAGTCACCTATATCGCAAGGCTACCACTGGTTTGGGTCTCTGGGACTGCAGATCAAAGAGAAACATCCCACTATCATCCCTCTTCCTTGCCTATGTTCATTAACACTCTTCCAAGGCAATTCCTCAAACTACCTATGTATGAAGAATATGAATGGTTTGGCCAGGCTTTTCTCATAGGTGCAGGCAACTTAAGCGAACCCTGCTGTGGCTTGTTTTTCCCCCAGTCTTTTCACTCCCCTCTCTGTAGCTGACTCATCATATGACCTTGAACAGAAGCTTTATGTTCTAAACTCAGCACTTGAAGCATGAGACTAAGAATACAAACCTGCTCCCAGGGTGCTCAGGTGGACTAGATAATTTCTGTTTTTCAAATGTGTAGGATTTTCTGGTGAGTCCCACGGGGCTGAGGATCCCCTGAGGTGATGTGACAGGGGGCTGGCCCATCATGCCCACAGCCTGTGTCTGCTGTCCTCATCTGAGTCTAGGCTGCCTGCCAAGTGCTATTTTGGAAATAGGGCTCAAGTCGTCCATCCTTTGAAGGTCGTGGATGTTCTGCTTCATGGGAACACATGGGGCTCAGTGAACTAAGATAAACCTCAGTAGCTCTGTAATGCTTTAAGCAAAGTGATTTGGATCCACATGCATGGCCACAACCAGTACCTGCTACTTGGTAGGTTTCATATTGTGGATGATATTCACGTGGAAAGGCACAGGAAACAACAAATCAGAATAGGTTCCAGGTGTAGTCCTGGAGCAAGTACCTGGAGACTTTTTGTTGTGCCAGGCATTGCTCTATTAGTTCTTGAATCTTGTAAAGTTCTGAGGATCTCAGAGTAGGGACCGAAGCAGCCAGGGCAAGGGTTAGTGGCTATTAACCCATTGAAAACAGATTTGCCTTTCTTACTGGTCAATTTGGCCAAAGATCAGCAATTTTCATTTTCCATTGATTCAATGGTATGTGATGTGTCTATTGGTATGACCCTTCTCATATATACATCTTTTCAGTAGTGCAATTGTTGGGTAAAATGAGGTGTACCTCTTGAGCCTTGAAAGGGAGTAAGGGATGGGGATTAGGGTAAAGTTCACTTCAAAACATTAGGAAGACAATTTTTTAAATGACCTAGGGTAAATGTGATATCAATTCAGCAACCGCTGTGCCTCAAGTGTACTCAGTTAAGAAAGACAGAAATGAAAAAGTCAAAGCAAAAAACATAGGAAAATATCTAGTCTTCTTAGGGGTGTACAGTTGCCTATGAAGGGAATCTTGGCCATACCAAAAAGTCATTTGTGAATTTTGCACCCTTTATAGGTTGGTTGCTTCCATCTCCAATACAAGTCAAGGCATGTCCTCCCTCCTAAGTTTAGGGAAAAGTAGGCAGTCATTTCCACTGTATGACAGGTTTGTCAAATGGTTACCCTATCCAGACGTGCCATCCCACTAACTTACTACAAGCAAAAAATGCTAGCACTAGAAGTTCATTCAGGAATTTAATTCATTTTCAACCATGATCCTGTAACACATAATAGCTCATGGGTCTCTTTGGAAAGCACAAGGCCATCAGAGAATGGATTCAGGGATGTTGTGATGTGAGGGAGCAGGGAGACAAACGACTGCAGACTGTGGAGGCATCAGGAGCAACCTGTACTGGGTAAGAGCCATGGGAGCCCTCAGGTGTCGGGGAGAAATGGATCTCAGTGATAGGGGTGTGGGGAGACTCAGCTATGGAATAGGAAGGAGAAGGAAAGCAAAGGCAAGCTTGGTCCATTCACTAGGCCTGCTCAGTTAAGTCCACTTGCACAAGCAATCTGAGATCACAGCATTCTTGGTCCTGAGAAGTCTCATTAAACTATAATAATGTCCAAGTGGAATCAGCATTGCTAGATGTTTTTATTTGAAAATTCAGCTGCAGCTCAGACCCATCACAAGTCCAACAGTATCCTAAAGAGTCTATGGCCTCTAATAAGCTGGATAACCAAATGCCAGCTGTTTATCTCATCCTCAGTCATTTTACCAAGAGCCTCCCCAGCCAATCATTACCTTCTTCCTCCCAGCTAGCCCTCACTGTGCCAACTTGTTCCCAGGTGCCAGGCACACAAGCTGATGTCATGGGCAGGCCTTCCCAGTTACTCTCTTTTTTTGGCACTTTTGGAGGACTGTAGGATTTCAAAAACTTTTAAGCAGGAAATTTTTGTAATACTGTGGGTTGCTTTGGACATTTTCTTCCTCGCGTTTTGATAATATGGCCAATTCTCTTAACTCTTATATATTCCTCTCTCCCCACCCTCACAAATTAGTAGTTTGCAATCTGTTGGAAATAGATCAGATGAAGTTCTTACATCTTGGAGCCCATATTAAGAACGTACCTTGGTGCCCTTGGTTTTAGGCTTGTGGCCAGGTGACTATCTATTGGGCTGGCTTACACTTATACAAGGAGATAGGGAGGTATTCCTGCACATGAACTTGAATATGAGGTACCCTGGGATATCTCTGCCTGAGGTCCCCCCTTCATTAGAAATCCTCTCACTATGTGCATGCTCTTTGGAGTAAAAGAACCCCATCACAAAGAGACAGTAGTTTAATTGCCAGTATGTGACCCCAGTGGGGGCCACAGTAACTTGTGAACTGGAGCACTGGCCCAGGTCAGTTATCATGAAAATGACAAGACAGAGCAGAGCTGAGGAAGCAAGACACTGCATTGAAATACAGAAGGCTATTGAGGGGATGTCTGAGCCTGTTGGAAGAAGGGATAACTCAAGGGTGGGAGGAAACGTCTGATCAGCTGGCACCACTATGGGCATCTCGGGTGCTTTGGGAAGGAAGAGGGTATTGAAATAGGCTAAGGACATGTCAAGGATAAAGCCGTTTTGCTGGTATGCTTCCTTCTTTTGCTGATGCCGAGGATAGGTCGTTTGCCTCTCTGTTGCTTCTTTCCCCCACCCTCGCTTCCATTATCAGGGTGTTCCAGGTTTTTACTGAGCTTTTTCCTTGGCTGCCTGATGAGAGGCCTGGCTCTGGGGACTGACTGGGCTTTCTCAATTCTCCTGACTCATCCTGCAGACTCACTGTCCTCTCCAGCGACCTTCTGAGGGCCTGAAGCTCACGGCTTTAACTTTGCTGGCTCAGGGAGGTCTCAGATGAGGGGGAGTTTGCAGCTGACCTATGCTGCGGTTTTGTTGGCTTTGCAAGATCTGAACACTATTTGTTCTGCTGGGGGAAAAAAGGTATTGCCAAAATGTCCGCGGTCCCGTCGGCACCTTTTGCCCTTTAGCAGCAGCAGCAGCAGCAGCAGCTAGTTAGTACTGAAACGCTATTTGAGGAGTTAGATGTTAGCAATGAGACACAGGTGTCCAGTGGATTCTAGGCTGAACAGTGTGACTAGACCAGAGCTTTAAACCCCGCTTAGACTTTGAGATGGTCTACACAGTTCCGTCTAAGTCTTATTCAGCTTTGGTGCTTCATTGCAGTCTCTCTACACACTGAAAGCAAATCAGGGGATAAAGCTCCCAAAGGTTTGGTTCCTATAACCCCTTTCCCCCACCATTTTTTCCTATTTAGAAACAACACCTGAATCATTCAAACCCCCCCCCCCCCAACCCCCGGTCACTGTGGTATGCCTCATCCTCAGTGGTAGTGGAGTCTTGGCATAGGGTTACATGGGAGGTGCAAAAGGTTGCCGGCCAAGTGTGCACTTCATCCTCTTGTCCTGCCTCTCAACCGTTGTCCTCCTCTTCTTCCTTTCTGAAGAGTAGAAACCTTGGGGATCCCCAAAGTCTTCTTAGATATGGGAAGAAGTGCAAGTGGAGAGGGCACTACAGCAGCTTTTTGGAGTTTCTCCCACTGACCAAAGAAACTTAAGACTCAGATGGGAGCATTGATAGAAAAGGAAATGTTCCTTGCAAGCATTGCTGGAACCTCAACTAACACACACACACACTCTCTTTCCCTCTCTCTCTCACACACACATATACACACACACTCACTCTCTCCCTTTCCCCTCTTCACACACACACACAGCACAGCACAGCAAAGCACAAAGAATTGTAAAAAGAAGGAAGACATGTTAGGAAAAGCCATATTCCAATTAGTCTGACTACTGATTATCATGAAACCCTGATAAAATCAATGTTCTGGGGACGTCATAATGGTGGTGAGAATCTCCAACTTCCTGACAAGTTTCTGAGGTAGGGATATCTGGGGATTTGAGGATTACTTATTTTGGTCTCATCTAAGATTTTTTCATCTTAGACAAAAATGAACAGGATCCCAAGGAGGGAATGGTGTGAGTGAATATGGTGTTTATCTGTTTACTTGATGCTTTTAGATTATTTATAAATTTTTGCTAATTTTAGATTATTTTTTGTCTAGCAGTTTGCCTTTGTCAGTGACTTTCCTCCTAGAGGACAGGGGTCACCTCTACTTTAGTGGCTTTGTCCTATATGTAGTGCAGCACTGGGCACAAAGTACAAAGCCTGGGACTGAGTTTGCACTGGCTGCTGGAACTGAGCCCTGGAACTGCAGCCCTGGGTTAGATCAGTGCTTGGCTTTTCTGGGTAGATAAAGATGACATTGGGTATCCTTGGACTCCATGATTGAACTTAGCCATGAAGCAGTTTGCATCTGCTTGGTTTGCCTCTGTGACCAGCTGTATCCATCTCTTTAGCCCCAGATAAAGAGTTGCCATTTTCTGCCATGCTAGGCATATTGGGTATTTTCCTTAATCTGCTATTAGCAACTGGAGGGCAGGACTCATCTTTTCATCTCTATATACTCCAGTACCTGTCGACTCCTAGTGCACGGAACTGAATGGCTGCTTCAGTGCCTTGCATTTGACCTTGCCTCACTGACATGGGAGCCCATTAAAGGAAATTACTCTCAGAGAGTAGCTACTCTAAAACCAACAGCAAGATTCCCTGTCTCCCTGCACTATTGAAGCTGGTATCACAATACTATACCAGGGGAAGGAGGGATGAGGGAAGGGGCAACAGAAACAGACATTTCTTGAGCTTCGTGTTTGTCACAAAAGCTTTGTATGTAGGTACCTCATTTAATTTTCGCAGTGGCTCTCTGGGGGCAGGGATAATTGTTCTTATTTTATAGATGGGAAAGCTGAGAGAGGGAAGTGGCTTTATTAAAGTGCTACAACTTAGCAAGGTAGGAAAACAGATATACCTATCTGTGTTCTCTTACTATTCCAATGGGGCAGCCGAATTTGGGGAAACATTTAGTTGGACTTGTTTTATGTGTCATTTCTGGACCTCAGTGGTGTAAGAGCAAAGATTTCACTCTTCTAAGCATCCTGGTTTTTGGGATGAGTTAGATGATGAACTATCAAGTGTCAAAATGTTGTCACTTGGAAGTTTCCCTATACGGACTTTTGAGTTCGATTTTTCCATCACCCTTGCCAATGCAGCTGTAACAATTGCCTTCAATTGTCACCTTTAGGACAACCACTGATTTTCCTGGTACAGCCTAGAGCAGTATACCTAAGAGTGACCTAAGAATGCAGATTTCTGAAGTCCCCACTGTAATGGATTTTACAGATCTGGGTAGGGCTCCTGACTTTGCCTTGGGGAATACTGGCATCTAGTAGCCCACTCTCAATGTGTGTGTCAGGTTTGTCAGGTTTTCCTCATAAAAAAGGTATGTGATCAAATAAGTTCTGATATCTCTGAGTTAATAACAAGAAATTGATTTCTTTTCCTTTGATCTAGGGAGTATTTCACGTCACAATAGTGCCTGGTACACTGTAAGCACTCAGCTAATTGCTGTTCATTATGGAGGCTACTACTTGCATTAGATTTGATCTCAATCGTGAGAAAGGAATTATTGTTAAACTTGGTTATTTAGGATGAAATTGGCATAAGGTCATTCTTAATGAAGCTAAAGTCTGTGTTTCAGAGTGTTCTTTGGTGAACACTGATCTTTATATGCAGACCTTTAAAGTCTAATAGGGGGACTGCTGAAGTATTTTGCATGGACACATTGCAGATCCTATGTCTGCTATAGTGAATGGATGTGAAAAATGGCAACTGACCTCTACCCTTTGTTTGCCAGTGAGTGCTGCTAAAGTATCTTAATAGCTTATGTTAAGTAGCTTCTTAATATTAATTAACTCAAAGGAGCCTTTCCTTCCTTGTGTAGGGTGAAAATAAATTCAGCTTATCTGTGCCTGAGCATTCAGAACACTAGGCTTGAGAGTTTTATCACTGTGTGCAGGCAGTGATTCTCAAACTTTGCTGTGTTATACAAGTGATCTGGGGTGCTGGTTGAGACAAGAGTTGTTAGTCCTGCTCTCAGAACTTGGGGCTTGGGAATCTGCAATTTTTGACAAAGGGATTCCGAAGAGAAATACTGATGATGTGCTTCTATTTGGGCCACTGAGGATAGAGGGACTGACTGGCTTCTTGTACTAAGGGACAGATCTAATGGCATGGAAGAATTAATTCATCATCTCAAAGGAAGCTGCCCTGCTGCATGTTGACATGTCTGGATCATTTCACTTTCACTGTCTATTTTTTTTCTTTATTGCATGAAACGAGTTATGGAGAATGGCTTCAACCTGTTCCCATTCTAAAAGTGATCAGAATGTTGTAACCTTTAGTTCCACAGTATAAAAAGCTCATTGTACAGGAATGTAGTGTTGGCACTGAGTTGAGGATTGACTTTTGTGATTAAAATTTTAGTTCCAAGGAAACAATATGGACTGCTTTATCAAACTAAATTTATTTCCTCCCTTTTTCTAGTTTTCTTTTCACTTTAAATTGAAATGCATCAACTTTAGGATCAAACTTAGGTAGACAAACATTTCAGCTCTGTCCTCATCAGTAGCATGAATTTAGGAAAATTCCTTAACTTCTTTGTATCCCCTTCCCTTCTTCTGTAAAGTATGTTTAAAAATAGCTGCCTCATAAAGCTAATGGGAATATTAAATGAGGCAACTTATGTAAAGCACTTGGCCCAGTTTCTGGCACATGGTAGATGCTCACTAAATATGAGTGCTCCTCCATAGGAAACAATCTGTGCAGTTCTTCACCCAAGTCATTTTGTCTGAGCAAAAGATCCCACAGATACTCCCAGCCCTCTAGGCTTTAGTGTCCTTATTTGTAAAATGAAGCTAACAAAGTACCTATGTCAGAGTTTGTTGTATGTACTTAAATGACCAAATTCATGTAAAAGCATGTGGCACTATAAAACAGAATGATATTAGTAGCTATTATTACTGATATTATTATTATTTTTTTAAAGATTTTCTTTTTTTATTTTTTTTTTATTTTTTGACAGGCAGAGTGGACAGTGAGAGAGAGGGACAGAGAGAAAGGTCTTCCTTTGCCGTTGGTTCACCCTCCAGTGGCCGCTGCGGCTGGCGCGCTGCGGCCGGCGCACCAGATATTATTACCCATCATTTTCTCCTTGATACTGCACAAACTCCCCAATCTAACAGAACAAATGGTGTTGCTTTAGATGAAAGACTGTGGGGATGGCCGGCGCTGTGGCTCAATAGGCTAACCCTCCGCCTTGTGGCGCTGGCACCCCGGGTTCTAGTCCCGGTCGGGGTGCCGGATTCTGTCCCGGTTGCTCCTCTTCCAGTCCAGCTCTCTGCTGTGGCTTGGGAGTGCAGTGGAGGATGGCCCAAGTGCTTGGGCCCTGCACCTGCATGGGAGACCAGGAGAAGCACCTGGCTCCCGGCTTCAGACCAGCACGGTGCACTGGCCACAGCGTGCCGGCCGCAGTGCCCATTGGGGGGTGAACCAACGACAAAGGAAGACCTTTCTCTCTGTCTCTCTCTCTCACTGTCCACTCTGCCTGTCAAAAAGAAAAAAAAGAAAAAAAAAAGACTGTGGGGACAATGCCTTGGTTTTATAAAATATTATCAATAAATTATTAATTTGTGCCAGAAACCTAAATATAACTCTTGGTACACAACAACAAAAGCTTTGTCCCTGTCACCATCCCACCTGGAGCTCTTGATTGATAAAATGGCACTTTGTTGACTCCATTTAAGCCTAAAGTTGTGACAGTGCAATATAGTAAAATTGACCTCATTAGGGTAATATCTTAAAAGCCCCAAATATGTGGACATTTCTAGAGAAGTAAACATTCTTAGCTATAAAATAAAATACCACATTATTATTTTTAAGAACTTAGAGTTGGGTTTTCTGATTTGAAATTAAAAGGAGGTCAAGAATATTTGAGCTTGCAATCTCAGGGTACAATTTTTTTTTTATTTGACAGTTAGTGAGAAGAGAGACAGAGAGAAAGGTCTTCCTTACCTTGGTTCACTCCCCAAATGGCCACTACGGCCGGAGCTACGCCGATCCGAAGCCAGGAGCCAGGTGCTTCCTCCTGGTCTCCCATGTGGGTGCAGGCGCCCAAGCACTTGGGCCATCCTCCACTGCCTTCCCGGGTCACAGCAGAGAGCTGGACTGGAAGAGGAGCAACCGGGACTAGAACCCGGCACCCATATGGGATGCTGGCGCCACTGGCGGAGGATTAACCAAGTGAGCCATGGTGCCGGTCCCCAAGGGTACAATTTTTAAAAACATTTATATAATGATTCTCACAATGTTTACTCTCAAAGTTCTCTGGGTTATTTCTTTCTGCAGAGACACAGAGATCAGTTATTTTACTTAACACAGACTTTCATGGTCCTGTCATTCCTAATATGGTGCCTTTTACTTAATGGCAGGAAGTCCTTTTGGGGAAGTGCTGAGTCACTAATGTAAGCAAACTTTATGCACAGTATAATTTTAGTCATGAGTAAATTTTATTTTATTATGACTTTTAGAATTGGTAAATTTTATATTGCATGGTTAGTGGTTCTCTATCAGCTTGAATACCGAGTCTATTCATTTGAACACTTTGATCCCTGATGATTCTCAATAACAAAACTAGATTATATAATAAAAATCAGTTCATCAAGAAGATTTTGAGAATCACTTAGGTGTTATGTAGCTTGTGTGTGTGTGTGTGTGTGTGAGAGAGAGAGAGAGAGAGAGAGAGAGAAAAGGGGAGAAGCAGGAAAGAAGAGAGTAAGTGTGAGAAGTGGCACCTAGCATTTATCATATTTTATATAAATTAACAGTTTTTGAATTTTTGATATAGATTTGGGGGCCTGTTGACTAAGTAATTGACTCTTAGAACTTTGGTTATGTCATTGAATTTCTTCTATTAAAGGAGGGGTGATGTTATATCATGCCTCATCAAGAGACTGACACATTCATATTCCATGGATCAAGAGAACTCCTTTGTGTGCAAGGTCATTCAAATCACATGTGCTTTGATGAATAACATCACCACCACCAATAATAACAATAATAACCTCAGCTACTTTTTTATATGGCTTGCTTATCCCCATACTTATCCCCACTCTTGACTGGCTTCTTTAGCAAGGGTGGGCAATTTCTACTTAATACACTCAAAATTTTCTTTGTCCAACTTTGTTATTACCAAGATTATATTTATTGCTATCCTTTGGATTCGGGAATTGCATTCCTCCCTTTTAATTGGTACAAGAGAATCTTCTTATGCTAGCATTTGTGAGTATGGCTTTAAGTGCATAGATGGCCAATCTTCATGATCATGGTATCTCTCCTGCCAGGTAAGTATAGATAGCCAATCTTTTGCCTGAGGGTCTCAGAAAACTCTTGAGAACATCAGGTATGGCATGTAAAGCGTAGGTGGAGAAAAAAATCTTAGTAGTAATATGTTTTCTTCAATATCTTCAAGTGATGTTACATGGACACACACTAAGGGTTAACTGAACCACTACAGTTTACCTGTGTGTAACATATGAATTCAGCGTGAAGGTGTCAAATATATTACTTGTGGATCTTTATTGATCACATTGGTGAATTCTGGCTCATATGATTGGTCATAATGCCTTTACTTGGATGAAAAGATTGTTGCCTCATTTTCTAAATATCTGAATTAAATTGAACAATATAAAACATTTCTGACCCATATACATTTTTGAGGATTAATATTAAAGCATAAGCAACAGGATATTGTTCTAGAATGTGCCTTGCATCTATTTTCAAAAAAAGACATAGTGTAGTATCCAGATATTTCAAGTATACACACTCTTAAAGGACATCAAACACAAATTAGATATTTATAAACCATCAAAGACCCAGCCTTACAAAGTTTGTAAAACTTGCATTAATTACTGGAACACTACAGTAGACAGGATTAGCTACAAAACCTTCAACATTAAAAACATTATAACCTTTTAAAGTCAAAAACATGATCTCATTAATTCTCTCACCACAGAATGCTTGATATGGAAAGGACCTTAGATGTCATCCTGTTTAAACACCTTATTTTACTTAAGAAACTCAAGCCCAGAAAGAAGACTTGTCTGATATCACAGGCAAAAAGGCAGTAGGTGGAAAATCAGAGGAAAAACAAGATAGTACAGTTTCAGAAGCCAAAGAAAGACAGCACCTCAAGAGTAGATAAAACCAGTGTGTGTTGAATGCTTCAAAGAGATTTAGGAAGATGAAAAAGTGAAAAGTAGCCTTTGGATTGGGTAAGAAAAAGGTTTTTGGCAAACTCAAAAGAAAATTGGTCATATATTAGCAAGAATACAAATTGTGGGATAGAAAATGGAGGCAACTCACATAATTCCCAGATTATAGGAGTTAAAGAAGTAGAAAAAGCAGAAAAAAAGTATAAAAAAGCAGGTTGAAAATGATTTAAAAAATAGGGAGTTTTGAGCATTTTGGAAAGGCACAAAAGGATATATTGATCCCAAACTTTTCCTGTTTTTATGATAGAAAATAATGAATTTTAGAGTTCATCAGCCTGTTCAATCTAACACCTCCCAAAACAAACACAGTGGTGTGTGCTGCATACATGTGTTAAAATATCATACAACAGTGCTCGCTTTGGCAGCACATATACTAAAATTGGAACGATACAGAGAAGATTAGCATGGCCCCTGCGCAAGGATGACACGCAAATTTGTGAAGCGTTCCATATTTTTGTAGGAACTAGGACCATGAAAAGAATGTTTACCAGCAGGTTCATTTGTTACTTTGGATTTAGAACTTGGTTTTATTTTTTGATAGTGACAAGAATGGTGCAGTACTAGCAAAGTTCTGGAAGATGCTGTCAGTTTTACTTTGAGAATTTGGTGTTTCTGTATTTTGTTTTCAATAAAATTTCTTAAGTGTTAAAAAAAAATCATACAACACCCCATAATTATGTACAATTACTATATACTAATAAAAATTTTAAGAAAAGAATTTGTTATTTACAAATAAAACACATAAAATACACACACACACACATACAGAGCCAGACCTTGTCCCAAACTTGATATCATTCAAGATAATAGTGTAAAAAATTGCACAGGGGCTTGAAGGCCATCCAGTAGTATGATCAGGTGCTAACCTCCAATCTTCCTGTCGTTATCTTTGAAAAGCACTTGGGCTTACTATCTTCTCTAAATCTAGAATTCATACTGAGCTTAGCATTTACTTTGTTAGCCTTCTTCTCCCATATTAAATGAAATATACATTGGGAACATTTTTCAAGAAAGTCATTGTGCATGCTTATTTGTTGTTGGGACCAATTAATTAGGGGAACCACCTGGAACTCCTATTTAGCTTGGGCTAAATTGGGACAATCTTGAAAATCTTGGCTTCTCTCAAATTATTAGCATGGAACTGATCTCTTTGTGGGTTCAAATGTCAATCAAGCTCTAGGTGGGCATTTCTGTTGCTTGACAATTGATATTCTGGCTGATGTCTGAATCAGGTGTTTAGTTAGTTGCATGGATGGCTAAGAGAGTTAAAAATAGTACTGGTGGCTACAGACCTGGGCATCTATGTCATTCATACCCATAAGTGTTCAAGAAGCAGAGTTAAAGATAAACATATCAAAAGCAATTAAACTATGATGATATTATAGATTTGGGGCTGAAAATATACTTAAATGAATCATGCTGTAATTATGCCTTTGAATGATCATTTCATTTTATCCTTAACAACTATGTGTGGTAGATATTATTATCTCCATATTACACTTTGGGAAACTGAGTCTTTTCAAGAATTCCATGTTCTTTTTGGCTTTCTTCCCTATTGAAATCTACTCTCATGATAGAATCTGCAGATATGTTGTGCTACATCTTTCAAGGGAATTTGTATCTTAAATATTTTCAGTGTAGAATGAAAGTCTAGGCTCTCTGTTCAAGGTACCGTGACATCAGGGAGCAGGAGGGAAGAGCTCTTTGGGGCCAGAGTTAGATGGTCCATTCTAGCACCTATGACATCCAGCGAAGTAACCAGCACTTTTTCTTCCTATATACAAAGCTGATGCTGGCCCCACCACCTAGACTGGCTGTGTTTAGACGAAAAGGAGCCCAGCCTTGAGGGAAGATGGGAAAAGATGACCTTTGAGGTCCTTTTCTTCTCAGGGATTCAATAAGTCCTTGATGTGATGACTTGGAGGGAGAGCAGTTGTTTAATGGTTTCAGCTGGGAGAGATCAGGCCAAAAAGCAATCTACTGACTAGTGATCTGAGTTACTTGCTCAGAAACATTGCAAAACAGCTCAAATATTTGCTTTATTTGGTCAAATCATCCTCTGAGTTTCCTTGTTTCTTTGGGGAGAATCATTTTTCCCTAAGAAGTGGAGGTGGGAGGGATGCTTCATCAGATAATATTTAATGTTGGAAAAGCCCTCACAGGGCTTTTTCATTTCACAGAGGGTCTGAGATCCAGAGATGTCATGATTTGTTAAGAGTCTGAGCTGGGACTGGAACCCAGGATACCGGGCTCCCAGCCCACCCCACTGTTTGATAACATCCTTTTCAAAACTTGTATTTTTATTTAGTCTCCAGTAAAGATCAGAAAAATACAACCATCAAAGTGAGGTTTAGCGAGAGAAATAATTGCCTCTCTACTCAATCTCTTCCCACTAGGACCTTTTTTCTTTAGTAAAACTTGATACCCCAGTATATCACTGGGCTTGATATCACATATAATTATATATTATATATCTAATTAGAACCATCTCATATTCTTTGCTTTTCTGGTTGAGCTGGCCTTTGAGAATCAGGAGAAAAGGTGATCTTCAGTGTTGTTGGGTTTGTATGGTGGTACTGCCTGCAGGTAGGGAAAAGAGTTGAGCCTGAAGCTGAGGGATCTAACTTGTGTCCTTAGCAGGGAGTCCCTTTTTATTTACTGGTTCGGATGTGGACTTTGTAGGTCTTGCCTCTTTTGGCCTTCCCTTGTCAGGACTGTTGAGCAGACTAGTGCACATCCCCGAGATGCTTGACTTAAAGACTTGAGTCTCACATCCTACCCAAAGTCCCAGGCAGGGTTTTCTTCTGCCTGCCTCAGTTTGATTTACCGGGCTCACTTTAGTCTTCATAGCAGTGAGACATGCAAATAGCACATGCATTCATCAAGGAGCAAGCCCCACTAAAGTAGAAGCCCACCTGTAACTTACATAGTAGTTTGAGCAAAGAAACCCTCCTACCAATCTGAAAGAAGACAACAGATTTCTTCCAAAGATGCTAGAATTCATAGTCCTTCCAGCACAGTGTGGAATAGTATAATGGTTAAAAAAGAAGGCTTTAAGCCTGTCTGTGTTCATCTCTAGCTCCATCATTTATGTGACCTTGGCCAAATGACTTAACTTCTGCATACCCACTTTCCTCATCTAGAAATAGATCTAAGTCATATGTAGTTTTGATGACTGGAAGAGTAAATAAGTATAAATCATTTAGAGGGATGCCTGGTATGTAGGGAGCACTGTGTTAGCTCCTATTATTTCCAATACTATTGTTAGCACCTACAAAGTGGTCATAATGAAGAACAAACTGAAAGGTGTGGTCATCTGGAATTGGTTGAAACTGCCACTCTTTCTGTTCCTAGACTGTTTTGCAAATGAAGATATTGAAAGGCCTTCCCCCCACCAGGTGTGTTCAAATCACTGTGGTCCCTTCTTCTCTAAACGGAAGTTGAAATTTGTCTTGCAGAGATGATCTTGCAGACACATACATTTTCCTCCAAGAGGAGAGCAGTCCTGTTGCTGCAGCAGAAATGAACAGTGTGCTGAGTACACAGAAAGTGAAGGGCCCTTGTAAATAAAGTAGCAAATTAGCAATGATTTTGCCAGCAGTTTTAAAACAAATGGATTGAAAGAGATTTCAATAACGGCATGCCTAACTTAGAGCTGCACTTGAAGCATTTAGCAAATGTGTCATCTCAGTATTGAAGACAGAATCTAATCAAAGCATGTTTATAATTACATATCACATATAATATCTCTCCAAATTATGTTCCACCAGGTGAGATGCCATTCCCTGGAATGCTGAAATCAACTGTTTGTTAGGCCTTTATTATTATTAAAAAGAACAGGTTGAGGGTACCAAGAGAGACTCAGATAAATGAAAGTGCTTCATTTTAATTAGACAGAAGCACACATGCACGCACACACACACACACACACACACTATGGGTAGCCTGTATGGAGAACCTCGTGCCAGTAAAAACTGCCTCCAAAGGTATGACTCTATATTAATTTAAATCAGACAGAGACTGGCGCTGCGTTCTTTTATTTTTCATTAACATTTTGATTTAGAACAACAGATTGCTGCAGTGAGGGGACAAGAACAGCAGCCAGTGAGCCATCTGCCGAGCATCTCGCTGACGACTCCACTACTGAAAGAAGCTGGTGACTATGGAATGTATGCAAGAGGGACACACACCATTAGCTAAGTGACAGGATGAAAGATGGGAAACTTTGCCGGGTCAGAGGAGACAGAGATGGAGAAGGCAAAGCAGAGCCCATTCTGATTGGAATTTCAAAAGATCCGAATGCTTGCAGTAGGCCAATAGGCTAGCAATCTTTGGAGGGTGTGCTTGTAGAGTTTTTTTTCCCCTTTGAAATTACAGGTGGAACGGAGAAAAGGCGAGCGACAGGCTAAACACATACTGATTTGCTATGCATCTCACAAGGGCTCCGTTTTCCAGATCAGTGAAGATTTAGCCCTTTAGACATACCAGCTCTTGAACCAGTTGAGACTGAAATCTTTCTAAAATGGAAAGCTCCTTCTCTGCTTTTTGAAACACAGTAGAGCACTGGCACATCTAGGCAGGGGTGGTGGGAGTGGGCTGCCCAGTGCACTGTAGAGAACTGAAAGGCAGTGATGTGCTGTTAAAGTCTGCTTTTTAATTGTCACAAGGCACAGGCATTTCTAAACAGTATCAGTGGAAACAGTACTGATGGCTTGGAGGGACCTCTCCCATAACCCCATACCCCTTGTATCTCAGTGCATTCAAATGAACACAGTTCAGTTTTCCATGGATTGTTCTGGGTCTTTACTGAGCACTTCAATTCTAGCACCCAGTTGCTGTCTGTGAGTCTATTTGCCCTCTGAAATGTTTGCTCCTACACGAAATAGCAGCAGACTTGGTGATTCTGCATGCTGTTCTATCGCTGTCAGCTGTCACATTTCTGTATGTCCTCTTTTAGGAGCACCCCATTTCTAATATGCTATCTTGGGTAATCTAGCAAGGATGGAACACTGTCAGCCACTGTGAGAGAAGAGATAGAAGGCTATGAAAAAAGATTAAAAAGCATGGTGATTTGTATCCTCTGCATAATAAGGCGTGGAGGTGTGTGATGCATTGTCAAAAGTTTTTCTTGAAAATGGTTAAAATAAAAAGAGCACTTGCACTGCTGAAAGATGTGTGCTTCAATTATCTGGAAAATTAGCTTAGATGGAACCACTCATTCCCTTATAATGCTAGTTAAACGGAGATAGCATGGTGAACGGAAAGAATACAGTATTAGCCTCGGTTTGGGTCCCACCCCTGCCACTTACTGGAAACAACATTTGAACTTCTTTGAGTCTGATCCTTTAACCGTAAAATTGATAGAGTAATAATATCTGCCTCATCCCCCTATTCAGGGATACAGGAGCCCTGAAAAGCCCAATACTTTGCCATGGCTGGAAAGTTATGGACTTGATTACTAGCACAATGTGTATCGATTGATTGGTATTGGCTTTTAGCTCAGCATCTATGCAGTGGAGGATGGAGAAGGATGCCCATTGGCGACAGCGTTTACTATGTGCAAGGCATCAAACAGAGCATCCAGTGTGATTTTTCTCATTTAATCCTGACAATCAACGTATAAGGGAGATAGTACTATGAACCAAAGCCCAGAGTGGTTAGGTAATTTGCTGAGGGCCACACAGCTGGAAGAGAAGAGGCAGAACCAGAATTCTAACCCAGGTCAGCTCCAGCTTTAAAGCTCACATAATGGTGCTTTTAATATTTGGAGCCCAAGTTTGCCTACTGTACTGAACAAAAGAAAACTCCATATTATCTAAACAGCATGCCGTCCTTACAAGGGACTTGAGGAGTGGGAGAATGGGTCATGAAATATAAATTCCAGAGTGTGGGCCTCCGCTGTGGAGACCAGACTTGAGTGCAATGCCTTGGTAGAGTTAGGGGCATTTTCTGAGCATCCTCAATGCCCTGGGCTCCTTAGCAACGAAAGGCGAGGAAGAGCAAGGAAGAGGGCGGAGTTCTCCCATGAGATGATCTGAATTAAACATAGTTGAAGCTAGAAAGGACCTTGGAGGTAACTTAGTCTAATGCCTCTATTTTTATCAATAGGAAAAGATGTGGCAGTGACCTATGACCCAGCTAGTTGATAGTGGCAGGGCCAGGTGCGGGAAGTAAGAACGTTTTCTTCCATAACATACTGATTCCTTTATAGGCCTTGAACAGTATCACCCTGCACAAACCAGCCCCAGCCATCTCAGCTTCTCAGTTTGAGCCAACCAACCCGAAATACCACACCTTTCCCACCTCCGCCCCACTTCCCGCTTCACCGGAAAACACAATCACAATTCTCAGACCGTGTGTGTTTTCAGCACTCATTCACTGAGGCTGTCAGAGGATCTCGTTGTCCTCTGATTTCGAGCTCTGAGATTAAACACATCCCCAAACAGCCTCGTTTCCCTTAATAACCTATCATTGCCTTAGCAGTCATAAATGCATTGAACCTTCTCTGACAGAATTTATTTATTTATTTTCAGCTGGCACCAGCTCTAGGTGAGGGGGTTCCATATGTTTACTCCCCACAGGGTAAAGTAGGCCTGACTTTGACTTGCCCGAAATTTGTTCCTTTCAAGCTTCTAGAGGTGGGGGTGGGGGTGGGGTAGGAGCCTGTTGTTGTGGCAAAACAGGGCTTGGTGAGCAAGGCTGCTTCCCTATTCGTTTCATCTTGTGGACTATGGCCACTTACTACAGACATAAGGGGCCCCCTTGGGGATGCTTCTTGCCTGGTGAACATTTTAGGCCCAACGGTCAGTGGTCTCTGCTACAACATAGGGTGCTTTGTGACTGCTTTCTCCAGTACTCCCTGGCCAAAGTAGGAAGGCACTTTCAGGAAGAGCTGTGATCTGCCACTGGCAATAGGGTCCCCTTAGGCTAAAGGGCAGAAAGGGGGCACTTCCGGGTTGGGGGAGGGAGGAGATGAACCTGGATGGACACTGTCTGGACCACGGTGGCAGCTGTGGAAGGCAGCCAAAATTCTGAAACTAAGGACAGTAAAACCTCATTTGGGCTTATTCTATTAACACATTTCACACTACATTTCTTAAGGGGCTGCCTTGTCAGATAGGATTTGTTAGTCACTTTTGGAGCCTGCTATTGAAAAACTCCTTTCTTGTTTCTTTTTAGCATAACCTTCTGTGCAAGTGAACTTGAAAAGGTTATCAGACGGAAGGGTTTACCTGTTCTCATCTCAGCTAAAATAATGTAAAGATGAAAGTACCCAGCGTGTATATTTACCGAGTACCTGGAGAGATATTATTCAGGAGGTGCAGCAATATCTGAGCTGCCATCAGGGACATAGCCCTTGCCTGATGTGGGACCATATGTGTGTCAGGGTGAAATGAACACTCTGGCTGTAATCTATGTACTCCATTCAAACAATTGGCAATTGTAGTTTCAAGCAACTGGCAATTTCATCCACTTTACTAAGTTTTCCAAAAACACATAAAGCAAGAACTGGCTGCGAAGATAAATATGAATCATCGGAGAGAGGCCATCTGCTGCAGTGGTCATTGCTGGGACAACAGAAGTCTCTTGGGAATCTGGGCAAGCCTGAAGGCATTCTCCGCACCTGACTGAACCCTTCCCATTACCTTCCTGCCCCCTCACTCTCCCTCACCTGCAATGAAGTTGGCATTTTGAAATGTAGTGGAGGCTTATTCTGGCCACAAACACCCAATTAATTAGGTCCCACTTACATGATATCCACAGGCAACTGGATTTTTTTTTCTTTTCTCCCTTTTCAATAACGGTCAACAAACAAAGAGCTGCAATGATTGCTTTCGGATTGTTCTTAGGAAATCAGGCGAACTGAGTTCTAGTGGCAGTTCTGATTGGCTCTATGAGGTTGAGCTCTCTTGTCTCAATCTCTTTTCTTGCATATAACATAAATATGTTGGCATAGTTGATCTCTAAGGTCCCTTCTGTCTGTCATGGTCTAGCTTTGCAACACTGAGGGTTTTCTTGTCAAGACATCTCCCAAGGCTTAGTATATTCAGACTAGTCTCCTGGGTCATCTCCATCTTCAGTCCTCCCATGAGATAATCATCCACTTCAGGTAATTGCATGTACCTAACAATCACATTTCTTAGTTTTCAAAGTGCTTTCACATTTATTCGCTCATGTGATCTTGATAACATCCCTGCAAGGCACACAGCTAAGGCATTATCATCCCCATTTTGTTCATGAAGAAACTTTGAGAGCTACATTAGTAAAAACAACTCACGCAAGGTCAGAGGGTTAGATAATAGTAAAGAGGAAACAAGAACCTGGGTTTCCTTTTTTAGTTCAGAAATTTTAAGTATAATGTAAAAAGTTTAATTGACACAAAGTTATACATATTACAGGGTAGAGTGTGACATTTCAGTACATGTATTCAATATGTAATGAGCAGATCAGGCTAATTGGTATACCCATCACCTCAAGCATTTATCATTGGTATTGGGAACACTGAAAAGCCTCTATCCTAGCTATTTTGAGAACCCAGGTTTTCTAACTTCAAGTCTGGTGCCCTTTTCCTTTGGCAAATATAAGAATGGCAATTAATATTTTTGGAGTATTCAAATATGCCAAGTGCTTTCTGTATATTTTATAATCAAATTTTTACCACAACCTTATGAGGTGAATACCACTATCTTCTCTATTAGTCAGACAGCAAAACTGAGGCCTGGAGGCATGAAGTTCCTTACCTGTGGCTTTAAGACTAGAAAGATACTGATCTCGGGTTGGAACCCTGAGAGCCAAGTTTCTGAGCATAACCGTCATTGCTCTATGGCTGGTCTTGAGTTATAAAGCATGCGCCTTAAAGAGAATGGAAGGTCAAGTTGCTACTTTTGTTGCCCTATCTGGTGGAGAAATAAGGGTCATTTCAGAAAGACCAAGGCAATGGAAAGTCAGAAGGCATTTATTACTATGCTCACACAACTGTGCTTGTATGCAGGTACTATAGGAAGATGAGGGATAATTGTAATCCTTAGTGAATTGGGAGTCCACCTGCATACATAAAATTGGATACTGGTTTGAAATATACATATATGTCATAAAATAACTGTGCTACAATAATTTATACATATCAAAAAATAAAAAAATTAAAGGACTTTTAAAGGGGAAAAAAAGGAAAAATGTTGCCAATATAATATAAATTAAAAATGCAAGATGCAGATGCATATGGTAAAACTCAATTTTGTATGATTCTTACTTTACCTGGGTGAGTCTTCCCATCAATAATTTTTTTGATTCTGGTACTGTGGTACAGAATTAAGCCACCATCTGCAGCGCCAGCATCCCATTTGGGCACTGATTCGAGTCCCGGCCACTCTGCTTCTGATCCAGGTCCCTGCTAATGTGCCTAGGAAAGCAGCCTCAGAGGAAGGCCCAGATCCTTGGGCCACTGCAGTCACATGGCAAACCTGGATGAAGCATCTGCCTCTCCCTCTCTGTAACTCTGCTTTTCAAACAAATAAATGTCTTTAATTATTTTTTTATTTCACAGTGAACATGAATTAATATTACACTTTAATGTCTAAGATCACCAAATGATTTACAATTTGAAAAAAAATCAGGTTGGGGTAATATGTCTTACCTATATGCAACAATTAGAGAAACAGAAAATAGTAAAGTGATAAAATCTGAAATATTAAGTACAGTTTTCTGCCTGTAAGATGAAAAGCATGGTGGAAAATAGCCCACTCTGTGGATCTGCCAGTCTAGATTCTCATCTTGACTCTGTTACAAGGGAGATACATTACATTTGGCAAATCTCTCCTCCTTTCTTGTCTTCATGTTACTCATCCACAAAATGACGTAGCTGGACTAGAACTACTTGACCTAGTGCCAATAGTCTGTGATCTATAATGGAATGTGATGGCATTGTTTTGCTCATTCCCAACTATAAATCAGAAGGTGGTAAAATGATTACAGATTAACACTGGAGGTGCTGAATAGAAGATGCTATTAACCATGGCCCCTGAAACTCACACTTTACTGGATTTCTGCTTCATTTGCTGTGCATCTATTCATCTTCTCTGCCACCTATTTAAAACTGACAGGGTTGTCATTGTCATATGCAATATCATTGTGCAGCAGTGAAAGCTAAGAGGAGAAGCATTGTGTTGGCAAGGCATCTTGGAGAAGTTCCTAATGTTAGAAGACTTTAATCCCAGCTCACCTATCAAATAGCTGTGTGACTTGGGGCTACTCACTTAGCCTCTCTGTTCCTCAGTTTCCTCAGCTAAAAAATATGATCTGTGATCCCCTAAGACAACACAGCAATGGGCTTGGGTAAGAAATGAGGAGACAAGGTAGTACTTGTGGAGCATTGGGTTCCTGGGATCTGGAGGGAATACATTTGCCTTTGGTCATCCCCCAGGTTTTGGCCTGCTGGAGATGGCATGCTGTTAGATCAGCTGCAGAAGACTGAGAACCAGAGTGGGTGGGGAAAGTCTGCACTGCCTGGTGGTCCTCAGCAGAATCCTTTCTGGTGAATCTATGCTTGTAGAATCAGCTAGTTAACCTTTGCTCTGGAGAGAATGGAGACTGAAATGCTGGAAAATCACATTAGCAAAATTTCTCTTTCAGCTTTTCCATATCTCCTTCTTTTGCTACTTGCAGTTTGACTTTGGCAAGCACCATCAAATGAGGAAAATCCATCCACTCAAATGGATATGCTCTAAATTTCCATCTACACATCACATGCAATTAAAGAACTCAGAAAAGTCATGGCTGGACCAGTTCAACTGGCAGCACAGTTTTCCTTGTCTGAGTGAAAAACTTCAAGATCTAGCTTGCCACTCTCTCATTTCAAGTACATTAAAATGGACTCTACATTTAAAGAAAATTGTTCTTTCCTTCAAGCCAGCAAGTGCCAAGGTTATCATCTTACTTCCTATGTGGTTTTATTCAAATTAATAATTTCATATGTTATTCAGAGGAAAAAATCAGAAGGGATCTGGTTTCTAGACAATTCCAATTCAATGGTGGTATGCTTAGGCCTTGAAGTATGTATGCCCTGGCTTTTTAGGTATCTTATCACTTATTTCTTTTTCTATCTTTTTTTGTCTCAAGGCAAATCTCCAATGCCAAGGACATGCAGTACGTATTCAAAAATTACCCCATCCAGCTTCTTCTCAGCTACAGATTCAGGGGTTACCAGCTAGTTTGTAGAGCTATATGGATGGCTACACATGAGAAAAATCTCTCACAGTTTGGTTCTCACCAATTTGATTCCTCTTCTCCATTTATCAACCACCTCACTACTCTGCGTTAATAATAGTTAACATTTGTTGAAGACTTACTATATGCAAGACATTGTGGTAAATATTCACATGTATAATCTCATAATTTTTACAGTAACATTATAAGGATAGTTACTATTGAATGCACCTTCATTTCACAGGTGAGAAAAATGAGGCTCAGAGAGGTTATGTAATTTGCCCAAGGTCATATTGCTAGTAAGAGAAGAAAGATTCAAATGCAGAGAGTCCAGTGTAGAGACATTCTCTGCCCTTTGATGGCTCCCTAAATAAGTATAAAAAACAGCCTTCCACTAGGCATGGGTCAAAGAATAATCCTTTCTTCCAGAGAGTTAGGTGTAAAACCCAAGAGACAGGAGTTAGTGATTTAAGAGCTGGGTAGTACCAGGTCTTTTACCCAGGGGAAAGGTCACCTTTCCTCATTGTTTTCCTCTTCTCATGTTTTACAGATCTATAGTCTGTGGAAGGAAGAATTAGGGACAGTAAGAGTTAGGTGTGAAAGAAGCCATGATGCTGAGGGACACCACTGGTAGGTCTTGCACAAGGCTGACTGATCTCTTGTAAGAGTCTATGATATTTAGATGAAGAATTCTTAGACTCAGAGATGTGCCAAAGGTGGGTCTCTGTTGAGCTTTCATCATCTGAATGACAAGAGTCTAAAATGATTATCAACTGCTAAGTGTCACCAGGAAATGGGAAAGAACCAGGGGAAGATGTAGCCAATGTGTGTGCCAGGGCAATGCCTTCTCCCCAGGAGAATGGGCAGTATGGCATGCTTCTCTCTTCAGTGCCCTGGGCTTTTAACTCCAGGGTCAAGGAAGAAATCTTGCTCACTAATAGCTCTGTTGCATCCAAGGAAGTGAGGGGGCTTCCTGCAGGAAAGGGAGCTTTTTCTGAAGCCCATCGGTGGGCAGCCCCATTTCCAAGACAAAATTTATGAGGACTGACTGCAGAGCCAGTCCCCTGGGTGCTTGGCCTAAGTGTTTTCTTCCTAATCAATTTTAGGAGTACAAATAGATGTCCCCTGGGTCTCTTGGAAGTCACAGGGGCTACTTGTGTACCGTTGGATAATGAATTGTCATAAAAAGAGCCAAAAGGATGACTCATTTTGATTGGAAGCAGACAGAATTCCAGATGAATATAGTTTCTTTGGGAAAGAAGATTCTAGGCTTTCCTTGAATCTGTTAGCCTTTAGATTATGAAGAAATATGAATTGCTGAGTTCTTTGACCACAGAATATCTGAGTAGCTGTTGCTGTCAAGAGGCAAACTGGCTGGGCAAGTTTGGATGCATGGATAGAGATGTACAAGGGCAGGGTGGTAGACTGGTGATCTGAAGGGGTGCTTTGATGGCTTTGTTGGCAGGCAAAAATAATTTTGGGTTTGGGGAAGAACTGAAAGCTAGAAAGGCTCAGAAGCCAGCTATTCAGGAAGGAAATCTGATCCCTCAAATGACAAGAGATTTTACATTTCAGATGAAACTAGGTTTCTGTTTATAGGACGAAAAGCTCCAAAGCTCTTCAACTAATAATGATATTGATAGTAATATCCAATATGTGCCAGGCACTATCCTATGTGATTTATGTGGATTTGTGAATTATTTCATTTAAAGCTCTCA
The DNA here is from genome assembly GCF_964237555.1 of Oryctolagus cuniculus. Classification (NCBI taxonomy): domain Eukaryota; kingdom Metazoa; phylum Chordata; class Mammalia; order Lagomorpha; family Leporidae; genus Oryctolagus; species Oryctolagus cuniculus. The sequence continues at coordinate 101,037,911 of NC_091453.1, read as the reverse complement.
ACAACTCTCGGAGGTAAGAACTATTGTTTTTTTTTTTCACTTTGTATTTGGGGAAACTGAGGGAAAATGAAGTTATTGTGAATTGCTCAAGGTTTCACAGCTTGTAAGTGGAAGAGATGAGATGAGCAAGGATCATAGAGTGTCATGAAGGCCAAGAATAGATGAATATGAAGAGAAATTTCTAGCTATAGAAATTTCTAGCTATAGAAATTCTTATAAGAGAATTTGAGGGCTCTATTTTGAATGATCTTTTCTCAGTAAGAAATGAAGTGAGGTGATAACTGAAAAATTAGATAAGACTTAATGATAGGATATCAAAGATGGAAATCTCAGAGCCCCTCCAGAAGAACTCCTCCACTTCACAAATGATAAAACCTAGAGTCAGAGACAGGAGAGACTTGTTCAAAGTCATCCAGGCAGTTGATGTCAGAACTGAGACTTGAACATAGATCTCCTAATTCCTAGCCTATTGATCATTCCAATGCACCATAACCCCTTTACAGCTTCGTAAGCTGTAAAAAACATGGTATCCCAAGTGTTTTCTGTAATTTATAAGACATTGACATAAATCGTGTACTATGTATGTGGGTAGGTTATTCTTAATCTATACCCTAGAAGTGGTCAGTTACTCTCATTGGAGAATACTGAGTCCACTTAAAAAATTCAAATCAAGGATAGTTCTAAAAGCATCTCAGGAGTTTATCTCCACTGAACACCAGATGCTTTGTTAATTAACATTCATATCATTGATGAAATTAGTAGTGTTCATTATATGTGAACCAGCTAGAAATATGGTAGAGGTATTCCCAAACTTGCAGAAAGAATATACAAGGCTCTAATAAGCTCTGTAGTATTATCCCTTAGAAATTGTATCCTAGGTTCAATTTGTAAATTGTCCCGTGGGCAGTCACTAATGGGGTTTCTTGGGTAGCTGAATTCTGCCACTAGAATGCCGTCTTGTCTGCCTTAAGTGAACCTTCAGGCAAGGTGCTGTTGGAACACCTAAAAGGAAAAGAAGCTGAACTCGACTGAGCCTATAAAACAGGCTGCACAAGTGCTTTGTTTCTATTTGATATTACTTTAATAGGAAGTAGAATGTTGTCTGAGGCTTGCTTTTATACCTGGTAGTGAGGTTATGGGGGAGAAGACCTATACCTCCCACTCTAACTATGGCAGGCTATTAATATTCAACAAAAAGTACCTAATCAATGTGAATGATCAAGTTGGCTTAGGTCAGTTTACAACTTCAGGTAACCAACTACACCCATACATCTTTATTTTGGACCTTGGCCTGAAGGTGGTTAGCCTCTTTTTTTTAAAGACATATTTGAGAGAGAGAGAGCTAGAGAGAGAGAGAGCTCCCATCTATTGGTTTAGTACCGAAGTGCCCACAACAGATAGGGTTGGGCTAGGGCTGAATCCAGGGGTTTGGAACTTAACCCAGGCCTCCCATTAGGATGACAGGAACCCAAATACTTGAGTCATCACTTCTGCCTCCTACTGTGTGCATTGTCAGGAAGCTGGAATCAGGAGTCAGATATGAACTCAGGTACTCTGATATGGTATATGGTCTCCTTAACCACTAGGCGAAATGCCTGCTCCCAACCTCTTTTCTTAGAGTATGTGGGATTCTCCTACCATGGGTGACTGTTGACAGATCCTTACTTAATTCAATGGCTTCCCAACTGTGGGCCTATGGTTTGCATATATTGGAACAAACAGGTACCCCCAAACAGGCCCCTCTAGAAGTGTCTCTTTTAACTTGATGAGTACTTCTTAATGACTCTGTGCCAGTGTTCTGACCTTACTGTAGGCCTCAGCATTGCGTGGGGAGAGATTATTTAGAGTTGAGATTGCATTCAACAAGGTATATATGAGAAGGACTATAAGCATATGCACAAGGAAGAGAAGGCTCCACAGTATTGAGATACCTTGATGGCACAGTAAGAGGAGAAACTCAAAATAGGGTTTCTTCTGAGAGGAGCTTTTCTCTGCTGTTCTCAGTAGTTGTAACTACCGGTTAATGGAGCTACCTTAACCAGTAACCTAGCTGCTGAAAGGATTAGTATAGTGTAGAAGCTTGCAACTTCCACTTCTGATCACCTCAGATTCTGTTGTAGGCATTTTGTTTATCTCACAACATTTTTTAAAAAGTTGGATTTGAAAATTTTCAGGTAGGGGCGTGGGCTCTCCAGATTGCCAGAAGCCCTACCACTCCCTATTATGACAAACCCAACCCAGTTCCCCAATTATGTGATCTGCCTCGCCTCTATAATCACTTTAGATTTCAACCCCGGTTGAGATTCTAGTAGGTTCTAGTAGCAGGAAGATCTCAGGTACAATTCTGGCTCTGCTACTTAGTCAGCTGTGTGACCTTGAGCTAGTTCCTTATTCAAGGGTCTTCAAAAGTTCATGAAAAATGTGTAATATGAAAAAAAACTATGCATAGATTTGCTTTAAGTGCACCAAAATAAACTTCTCTTTTAATTAACTTTTCCATGAACCATTTGAAATACCCTTCTACATTTTGAACCACCTCTGATCTAATTCCTCTTTTGTAAGTTGGGGAAGAGAGTTTCTCTCTTTTAGCAATATTGTAAAGTTTCTATGAAATAAGGCATATCAAATATCCAGTGCCTTCTGTGTGGCACAGGTTCAATAAAAGGCGGTTATTACCATCATTGTTACTATTATTTCAGCTCTAGTTTTAAGTTCATTGATAGCAAGGATGTAGAGGAAGGCACACCAAATGCTATAATAAACTGATTGCAATGCATCTATTTATAACAAATGCGTTGGCATTTTCCATGACACATAGTTTATAGCATGGCTAAGGACCAATCATTACCTGCCAAGCAAAGAAGGGAAGCAGCATTGTTAATACGAAGAGCATTCTTTTGTCTCTGCTTATCATCCAGAAGAGCATCTTGGCTTTGTTTCCCTTAGAGATTGTGCCTTGAATGTGGTCTTTTTATTATTTTAACTCTTGGATTTCCAGACTGGGAGCCAAACTCATTAATACTTGCTTGGGCCAATGGCACCTCACTTAGATAGAGATATAACATGCAAAAAACTCCTGGCACAATACCTGGTGCTTGTAGGTGCCCAATAAATATTCAGTTTGTATCTGTATATCTCTGTTTGCAGTACTAGGGCTCATTAAACTAGTGATTCCCAAATTGAGCCTGCAATAAACTTGTGATTCCCAAATTGAGTATGCATTAATATCCTCCATAGAGTTTGCAAAAAAAGGCCTATTCTTATATGTCCTGATTCAATACATCTGGGGTATGACCTATGAATTCATATTTAACAGGCATTACTGGTGATTCTGATATAGATGGCCCAAATCAAGAAATACTCTTTTGAACTAATCAACAAGTAGCTTTGGAAATTACAATGAAATATATGGATATTTGAGAATCTGTAACAGATTCTGGTTGCTTGTGGATGTTAGTGCCCTTAGTACCTTAAATTTACAAGGGTATTTACCCATAAATTGATGCATATGCATATCCATGCATTTACTCCTCTGTGGCCTGGGTCCTGATACCTTTCTGTCTCATCTATTGCTGTTGGCCTGGCTTCCTTCTGGGCAGCTGCAAAGATGAGGGCCCTGGACCCTGGCTGCAATGAGTAATTGGCAAGGTAGACCAGTTAATCATGGATAATTGAGAGGGGACTATTTTTCATCCCAACAATGTTTAAAAGCTTAAAGAATCCTGACTACCATTATGCCTGCCTCCATACTGCCCCTCCATCACAAACTAACTTTACTTCTGAAAGTTTTGCACTGTAACTGGAGAATACAGAGGCTGAGTCCATCTATTGCAGCAAACAACTATGCACAGAATAGGTGGCATGTGCACTACCATCAGAAGGGTGTGACTTGATGGAGCAAAGGCAAATAAAATAGTCAAAGGCAACTAAAATCATAGTTAATCCAAGTCTAGAACTTATCCCTGGAGAAAGTAAAATGTTGGAAAATAGGTGAAGTGTACTTTGAGGACTCTTCTTCATCCTTAAGGGTTTCCAAGTGCCCCCTAAATTCCCATCACCAATTTATTGGCCCACCTCTTTGGGCAGGGTCACTTACCTGTCCTGGAAAGGCCCCTTGAGTATCCTGCAAAATAATGGGTTGTAATCTGAACAAAGAATTCTGGTTGAAATATTAATTGCTGAAAAGGGCTCAACTCATTCCCTTCCAGATAGATAGTACACTTCCATTGTAGCAGTGCAGTAACACAAATAAATGCATTTGTAGCATTTTAAACTAATGTCAGACTGTTGGGAGTTAGTATTTTGAGGGAATCAGGTACTGTTTTGCATTCCTCAAATGACACTAGGTAAGCTTTTAATGACTTCCTGGGAGCAGTCTTGGTTCAGATATGTTAGAAAGCAACATTATTTCCTTTTCTCCTGTCAGTGAGTATCTGGAACAGACCTTCAAAATGGTAAACTTTTTAGGCTCTTAGGTAAGTAGATAGTATTTGAGTTGAGTTGCACTTCTTGTTCTTAACCCTGTTTAAGGGAAGTCAGACAGCTGAGGAGCAGGTGTTATATGCCTTCTTCCTGCACACCTTAAGGGACGCAGGAAGCTAAGTGGAAAGGAAGTTGGAACTGCATACCAACAGTAGCTCTCTTGAGCAAGTTGTTTCAAAAAGGGGTACTTTGCAGTGTGGCAAAAATCCAGAAAACTCTCACCCTAGGTCATGAGCTACCTCCACTGTCAGCTTGCCTTCCAGTTCCCACTCCATATCCCTTTAAAACGCAATTATAAGTAAGTGCTCTCATCAGACATCTATTCTTGCCACCTACATGTGGTTGAAATGGCCACAGTTGTTGGGAATATGATACATTCTTGAGTCAGAATGAACCAAATATGTCTGGTACAGAACTTTCTTTGGAAGAAGCTACAAATGTGGGAAGATCTTATTTGGAAGAGATTTTTCTTTGGTGATCACAGCCTCCTTACTCTGGACTCTTCCTCCAAAGCGTGGTTCAAGAATCAGCAGCATTGGCATCACTTGGGAACTTTTGAGAAATGCAAATTCTTGAGCCCCACTGCAGACCTAGTGAATCAGGATCTTCATTTGAGCAAGATCCCCAGGTGATTGGTGTACAGGTGGAAGGTTGAAAAATGCTATACACTGAATTGTGTCCCATAGGGTCGAGGGATCATTACGAGCTGTGTTTCTTCTCCTCATTTGTATCTTTGCTCCTGTATCTCTTCCAAATAAAGATGGTCATGTTGAAGATCATTGCTTATGGAGCCACTGACAGTTGTTAACTGAAGAGCAGGGAGATCAAGACAGAAGGAAATAAACACTTACTTCTGTGACCAGTACCCTCATGGAAGTCCAGAAGACAGTTTACTGGTTATTACCATTGGGAGGGAGGCCAAAAGTATGCTTGAAACAAGGCAAGGGAGGGGTGGAGGAAGAGGAGGAGATATGGCTCAGCTAGCCTTCCGAGCGCCTCCAGAGCTACCACTTATTGACCATGAGAGTCCTGTTGCCCCATAAACATGGCATTCCTCATGCTATCTCAGGAAAAGGAAACTTTCAGCCTGATTTTCAGCTTCCCCACCACCCGTCTCCTCTCCTGTGACCTTCCTTCTGTGCCAGTGCACCTCCTGCGAGTGCCCACAGAGGCAGTTCCAGACTCCATAACAATCTTTTTAAGAAAATGGATCCCTATGAACTTAGCTCGCTTCCCAAATCACTCCAAAAGCTTTTAGATTCAACTCAGAGAAATTGAATCTACCTTTGCCTTGGGTATACTTACACTCAGCCTTCTATCTATATGCAGCTACCTTTTTTCCTTTTTTTAAAAAAAACCTTTTATTTAATAAATATAAATTTCAAAAGTACAACTTTTGGATTATAGCGGTTTTTTCCCCCATAACCACCCTCCCACCTCAAACCATCCCATCTCCTACTCCCTCTCCCATCCCATTCTTCATTAAGATTCATTTTTAATTATCTTTATATACAGAAGATCACCTAAGTAAGTATATACTAAGTAAAGATTTCAACAGTTTATGCAGCTACCTTTTGATTGTGGCCTGTGATGCTCTTCCACAACCAAAGCCAGTTACCATTTGCTTGGGTTAGAGTGAACAGTCACTTTGAACCTCAAATCTAGAAATATCCTCATTTAACTATCTTTCCTTGAGTTTGAGGCACTATGGTTCTCATAGTCTCTTTTAAAGCAAATGTTCCCCAGTTAGGTATATTCACTTTTTATCTTCCACTTTCAGCTATATTCCTGTACTGAATAAAAAGCTGCCACTTCCAAAGTATAGTTCAGGCCCTGAGGAGGGTGGACCAAAAACAGCGGTGTTTGGTGGAAAAGAAAATTTATATTTGGAAAAGTTCAGGGCAGAGAAAGTTCCTTGGTAAGTTTAGTGTGCATAGGATACAAGGGCCAGGGGTCAGTTAGTGAGTAGGCAGTTGGAGACCAGCAAAAGGGAATAAGATGGACACAGCAGGAGAACATAATGGCAATAAGAGGGAGAAATATGAGAAAGACACATTCTGTCCATGTTAACCTTTTACTAAGGGCTGGCCCCTTTCTGGAGCTGATGCTGTAGCCCAGGCCTCATCCCACCCACAGGCTGAAGCTATTTGTAGCTCTGTGTCTGGAGCCCAGACATTTCCAGAGCACCTCCTCAGCAGGAGGGAGTTCCTTTTGTGTCTTTGCAACTCCCACATTCCTGCTGAAGGATACTCATAACCCCTACCTGGACATTTAATTGCACCCTCCAGTGGACAATTCATCTAATTATACCCAAAGTCTCAAAGCCAAATGAATAAAGTCAAAACTTGATTGTTTTAGGAAGCAGATAGAGTATAGAGATGTTTTTCTTGATCTTAGAAGATAGGAAGTTTTATGAAAGGTCCTTCAAATATATTTACAGTCTCAATCTAAGAAGCTCAAATGTAAATAATCTGGATAAGTATGTTTTACTCATTCTCCAAAGTTATGAATTTTACCTCTTGAAATTCTGACCCCCTCTTAAAAAGCATGGCATATTTTAATCCTTAAACCAACTGTATAAAAATGACAAATCTCTTGTCTACCAAGGAAGACAAATAACAATGCCTCAGCAGCTTTATTTATTTATTTATATTTTTTAGCTTCATTTATTTTTCAATTTGTTAAAATGAAACCAGCCAATCACCTCTGACTACACATAACAATGAAATTTAAAAATATATCCAGAGCCAGAAACACAAAATAAAAATCTCAACCAACTTTCACTACTCTCGTTCAATCTTCGGGACTAGGGAGGCAAATGAAAAATTAAGGAAACAACCTCTGTAGAGGCAGAAGTAAGGGGATGTGGAAAACTACTTTTATTCTAGGGAAAAAAGTTGCAATTGCAGAGAGGAAGAAAAAGGATGGCCCATTTTGCAGTAAGCACAGATAGATAACAAAATAATTATCTTCACTCCTTCCTCACAACCCTTCCAACCAACCCCCCCCCTCGCCCCCGTTATGGCTCCATCCTCCCAAGTAGTAGACCAATAGTAAGCTACCTTCTAGGGGAAGTATTACACTTTGCAGGAAGCTCACCTTTACAGCCTGCTGATTGCCATCTATTTTTATGGCCCAAATGAACAGCATCACCTTCCTCCCTCCTCCCCCTATAAAAATGAATAAAAAAAACCACAGTAAACCTTGTGAGAAGGTGATTTAAATCTTTGGCACCACTGAGGCGACTTCTTTGTGCTTCAGTAGGCTAAGACAGCCAGCTAGCCAGAGGGACTGAGAAGTGAGCTAAGCCAGTGAGCTCACTGAAGACTGGCCAGCAGACAGAGGAGAGAGGGAGAACAGCAAATGCGCAAAGATGGGGGGAGTGAGGGTGGGAGGTGGAGCCAGAGCACACACGGGTTTAATATGTGAAGATCTGTTCCAAGGCAGGAGCTGTGATCCCCTGGGGTCTTCACCCTGGATCCAAAGCTTACATGGAAGGGGCAAACACCAAAAGAAAACCAAAACAAAGCAAACCCACCAACAGGCAGAGAATGGGATCAAGGGAGGCATTTTCTTCCCAAGTGGACCTAAATGGTTAAATGGATCCTGCCAATTAGAATAATTAGATAATTAGATTGTGACTCTCTGTAGGCAAGAGACCGAAACCTGTCTCGGCTAAGTACACTTGGTAACAAAATGCTCTTAGTTATAAAAGGAGCATGTTCTCAGTTAGCAGGTATATTTCAAATGACTTGAAAAAATTAATGTAAGAAAAATGTGCAGTTGATGGGTTAGGTCTAAATAGCAAAAGGGATTTTGCCTGGGGCTCCATTAGAGCCTTCGCTCCTAAGTCCCACTCAGTCTCACCATCACCATTGCACCTCCATCAACAGCTTTTTATTTAAACCAACGTTTAGAGCACAATTCCGTGGTGAATAACCTTTAAGGTTACGTTTGCCTTTTCCCTGCTTCCTGCAAACAGTGCGTAATCCACGAGCACATTTGTTGGCTGTAAAGGTGTACAACAGCAATTTTTGCAATGACAGTGCGGAGAGGGAATATGAGATCTGTGTGCTAATGAGCTGACACTGCAGAGGCTGGGGCGGTGTAGTGTGGAGTGCACTACAAGTGCACAGCAGCAAGACACAGGAGGGGACTTCAAGGGAATCGGCAACATTTCCTGAGGAACCAGGACAGCAAAGCCACAAAAGGGGACTCGCAGTCCCTTGGTGTACACACACGCACACACACACACCCCCCACAAAGCCTTGGGATGATCAGATCTGTTTTTTGAAGAACAGACACATCATTCAACAACATGTGTGGACATCTCTTCATATAAACTGATTGTGGGTATATGAGTGCTTGTGTGTGTATGTGTGTGTGTATGTGTGTGTGTGAGTCTGTGTGTGTATGCAAGTATCCTGAAGCCAGAATATTCACGCTGTTCTTCTTTCTGGGGTTATCTAGCTAAATTGAAAAGTAAGGCAGCAAACTCTATTAATCCCTATGAAATGGGAACATGTGCTCCAAATCAGATGAGTCTCCTCGATAAACTTCAATTCACCTCTGAGCTTAGATCCCAAGTGAACCACCTTTCAAAGCCAGGGAGGCTTTTATTGGCCTCTTAAGGCACAGAATGAAGTTGGAGTCTGTCTTAAGCAAACCTCTTGGGGGTTATGCCAAAAAAAAAAAAAAAAAGGTTGCTGGTGAAGAAGAGTCTTTAAATAACTGATGCCTGAGATTGTCTGCAAGGAGATCTTCTGAATACATTATGCGTGGGTGGGCGGGTGGGGGCGAGGAGACAGTATGGAGGGAGAGCAGAGAGCACACACAGAAGGTGCTGCTACCTTTTGTTTATTTATGATTCTATTTACCTGCATACCCATACCCTAGAAAGTGTGTGCCTGCCTCAGCATTGAGGCTGTAAGAAATATAATGAGAAGAGATCCATTCTGGTGCTAGAGGAAGCTGGAACTAGGAATTCTGCATGGCAACCAGGGAAAGTTTCTTTAATTTGTGCCAGCCCATTCCATACTGCTCAGGAAGGAGGGGGTGGGTGATTAGCTTTGGACTCATCTGGGGTTTTCCTGAATTCTCTCTGGGCTTTCAAGAGGGCCAGGCCAGAGAGCGCAGGAGTTTTTTCTTTGCACCATCAGGGTAGTCACTTGGAGGAATGGAACCTGGGTTCACCGGGTAGGCTACAGTGATGAAGTAGAATTTTTTGCTGACTTCTGAAATATTCCATCTCCAATCACACCCCTCCCCCATCCACGAACCATCAGCAAAAAAGAACAATTTAGGCCAGTGGGAGAAATGAGATACACTTACAAGGCTTCCCTGGCCCTTGAAATATTTGGTTTCTGCATTCAGAAACTATGGTTGGATTATTTTCCTTACTCATACTAAGCAGCTGCTGGGAGATAGCCTTGAGATCTGGCCCCGCATTCAGTGATTGTGACATTCAGAGATGACTGTCTCTGGAACCAGAGAAGATGACAGCTTTTCTCCTCTGTCTTTTGAGCTGTGAAGTCCAAGAGTGCAACAGGCAGCTAGGTACAAATCGCTGGTTTCTAGATATTTCTTTGTGTGTGTCTGTGTATGCATATGTGTACATTTGGCATGACAAAGGGCAAAGTCATCTTTTTGTGTTTTTCTTGTTGCTCAAAGAGCCACATGCCTGCTCCCACACTCAAGCCCCTAGGCATAACCCACCTTTTAAAATGTAAGTGCTATGGATTTAAGGTAAAAGAATTTGATCAACTTCTTTTCCTTTGCATGGTGGTTTCTTTATTGCTGTGAGAGGTAAGGCATTAAGGTAACTCAACCCCAATATGAGTGACTTATTGCCTGTTCCCAAACCTTGGATTTTAATGTGGCAAGGACTGTTTCTTGTCTGCTCCTTGAGTAGGGTTCTGATGGCCCTGAGCTGACAGGTGTCATTCTGGCTTGACCATAAGAATAGGACCAGAAACTTGGGAAATCAATCATTCCTGAGAAGTTAATGTCTTTCTTATCAACGTCCTCATCAGTGGAGGGATAGTGAAGTAAGTTGAAATAAATATTATTCATTATTAATGTCAATAAACCCTAGTAGTTTCATGTATTTGGCTTTAAATCTGTTCTAATTGATATTTAGGAAGCTGAATTTGAGACTCAGCCTCTTGATGAGATCACAGTGCTGCAGGATTAAGAGTCAGATGTGTGTTGTAAATGCTGTGGAGACAGGCTAGGATTATTGAAATAAGATGCAAAGTATAGACAGACATTTTATAACTTTCACACTTAGCTGGAATTAATAAATTCCTATTTTTGTCAATGTCGGAAAGCCAAAGAATGTCAAATACACAGAGTATCTCAGAACATGTTCATATAAGGATCTGTAACTTCAGCTAAAATTTTCTTAAAGCTGATAACTGTCACATTTCTTGCAAAGCACTTCACTCCCATCCCTTTGGCCCAAGTCTTCAAATCTAAGGAATCTACGCCCTGGGGACATTTTCAATAGTGTTTTGGAAATCGCATATCCTTTGAGGCAGAAGGAATTGAAGAAAATCACTCTAAAGTTACCCCCAATCAAACATAAATATCATTCCTCTCTTGAAAGAAAAATGAAAAAAAAAGGACAAACATTCCAAACTGCACCAGCCACAAGAGCAAAACATATTTTATGTCATCATCAGCTTCACTGTTGGGAAAACTTTTGGTGAAATAAGCTTCAATGAAGAATTCTTTCTCATAAAGCATTCAAACCAACTAAAACCTTGGGCCCAACAGGCTATTAGCCAGTTGAGTTCCTTTGATTTTACTTCTCGAAATGTCCGCTTTGCAGAGAAACAATCATGGAGCACAATTATGGGTTTCAGAAATGGCTTTGGGGCTGCTGAAATTCTTCCTTTTTTATATTCCATTTTCCTGCTTCCAGCCTGTCTTCTCCCACCACCCCTGACCTCTTGTACTAAATTAAGAACAACGATGTTGTCCTTAACAATCAGGGGAGTGAACCATACTAGGAGGAGGCAGAACTAGCTTTTGAAATATTCACCTGAGCACTGTCATCTCCCTTCCCCTCAGTTTGGCAGGCATTCATCACTTGCAATCAGTTTGTGGTCTTATCAGTTCCTATCAGAACTCGCTGGGTAAGAAAGGTGATATTCTAGGACAGAAAGAGGCCAGGGAATCGGCCTGATCTGTCCCTCAAGGTCATTTATTTGCAGACTTTCTCATATTTTGTTCCTATATATTAGGCATGTGTCAAATTCAGCTCATGGCTACAGTCAGGCACTAGCTTTAACAGTCAAGTAATGTAGATCCTGAATTGACTCAATCAAGAAGCTGCTGCTGTTGCTTTTTAAAATCCTGTGTGAAGAAATCTCCCCAACCTACCATGCTATTTTTTTCTTTCTTTTTTTTTTCCTTCAGCAAAATATGGCATGGGGGAAGGAATGTCAGCTTTGCAGGGAGAAAAATGAAACTTTTGCATCAGACATTATTTACAAACGACTTTCGCCCAGTGCCTTGAGTTTTGCCCACTGCCTAAAGCCTCCCAGCAGGATCCTCCTGAGTTGATTTATGCAGCCTGAAACCAGGATTGACTAGAGCCCCCAAAATGCTCTGTTGAGGCAATCATTCCCAGCACACACGCGGACCCCAAGCAAAATGCAAACGAGATCCTCAAGGTCCCAAAGGGAGGAAAAGCAGATCTTACTTACAAGCATTAGTCACAGAAAAACTATTGGAGGAATCCAAGTGATCTACGTGGTAATTCAAATGGAAGGGCTTCTCAGTGGTGTTCTGGTTGGTGTTGTATAACTGCACGGCAAAGCGGAAAGCGCTGTGCTCCTGCACCGTGTTTCTCATGAAAAGTCCACCTAGAAGCAAAGGGAACCGAAATTTGGTTTGTGTCCCCTACCCCTGGACTAGTTAGAAAGCCGAGGATACTAGCGATTACTGATACCTCTCTGTGATACCGGCTTGCATGACTGAGGACTGATTTTCAACCTGTGTATTTTTCAAGACTTGGGAAGTCAGATTTCGGCCAAGAGAAACCTTGTTTCTCTCCACGGAAGAGAAGAGGCTAGAGAGAAGGGAGAAAGGGACGAGGAGGGCTGCTTTGGGGTAGGACGATGGGACTCAGAGTGGGATTTGGTTCTTTCTTAGGCAACAGCTTTCTTACCCCCCACCCCCACTCCTCCACCCCCCGCCCCGCGCCTATCCGCACAGCTGGTTCATCTTTTCCCGGGGTAAAGAGAAAGGCTGGGAAGAAAAACAATTTCATTCCCCTTGTTTCCCCATCCCGTTCCTCACAGCCACCTTCCCCCGCTCCAGTACAGGGGCTGGTTCCCTAATGGCAACAATTCTAACTTCTTGACTTGTAAATACAGACAGAAGCTGAAAGAACTCCCTCCCAGTGCCCAGGAGCCGGGCTCCAGACCAGACACAGCGGCAATTCATGAATTCATGGTCTGCATGACTTCGCCACTCTCCTGCTCAGCTCCTTGTCTCACCCCCTCCTCCCGCCCCAATCACCCAGACCCCGGCTGCTGCTCAGGTCTAGGGGATCCAGCGTGGGCTCCACTTCCCCCAGCGCTAGCCCGTCTCCCGAGAGCCAGAGACGCGGGACGCAGAGCCCCCGGCCCGGGGTTACGCGCCCTGGAGCATCCAGACAGGCAGCATCGCCCTGGGACAACTTCCAGGGGCTGCACACAGACCGTGGTAAAGTGCAGAGCGGCGAGCGGAAAAAGCCGCGACTCTTTGCCCCCTTGCTGCATTCAAGGTTCCTGCTCAAGTCCCTGGCTCTTCTTAGCTCAGAAAACCCGGCAGTCCACCCCACCGGCCCCAGGAGACCCTTCCCTCGTCCCCGATGCTTCCTACACCGGCCAGTTCACTGGGGACTCAGATCCCCGCGATCTCTTCCTGGTCACTGTCCCCAGTCACTGTCCCCAGGCCATGCAGGATAAGGATCAGCAGCCGCGGTAGCCCCGCCAGGGCAGTGGTCTCGGGGGAAGGAGCTCTTGGGCCGACTGGCCGGCTCCCTAGCGCTTACCTATGCTGATGGTGTTGGGGAATCCTCCGTGAGAGCGACCCAAAAGCCCCAGGACCAAAAAGAAGACAGCCCGGAGCATGCTTTGCCCCATTTTCTTCTGCCTGGCCATGCTATGCCTAAAACGAAGCTGACGAGAGCATGGGCGCAACTCGGGAGTCGTCAAAATAATAATAGAAAAAGAAAAAGAATTCGCTGACTCTTACACCCCCTCCCCTCAACTTGCTCTCGCTCACTCTTCCTTTCCACCCCACACTAGTCCTCCTCCTCCTCCGCCGCCTCCTCCTCTTCTCTCTCTCTCTCTCCCTCTCTTCCCCTCTCTCTCTTCTCTCTTCCTCTCTCGCTCCCTCTCTCTCCCTCTCGCTCCCAGGATCTCTCACACCCCCCTCCCCGCCCCCCACTTCACTTCTGTCTTCACACCAATCTGGAAGGCGGGTTCATTGGCTGCAAGCTGGGTTCGCCAAAGCGATTTCTCTCCCTATCACAGTGAGAGCGAGCGAGCAAGCGAGAGAATAAAAACCTAAATCCCAAAAACAAAACAAACAAAACAGTGATAAACAAAAATAGAGAAACAAATAAGAAAGAAATTATAAAGAAAGCCTTAAACTCCCCCCTCCTAAAAGATGGAGGGTCTAAAGAGGGGGTGAAGAAGGTAAGAGTGAAAAGGCTCAGCGCCCGTGAATTGGGCTCTTCCAATTGGGCCGGTAGGGGGATATTGATCAAAGTTGATCTGACGTGGAATTAAAGCCGCACACCGCTTAGCTCCACTGCAAACTGCAGCCCCGGACTGCAAAGCATAGGCGCTGGCGTTTGTCAACACAAGAGATGGGATCAATAGAAACACACCAGTCCTCACGTGGATCAGGCTTTCAAACCGTAACTGGCAAACCTTCCCTTTAGAAAAAGCTGCATTGCCTCTGCGTTTTGCGTGTCTATCTTAAAGAAGGGGGGTCTTAGGGGGGCGGTTAGTGGTTACTCGGGAGTCTTTGTAGAGACTCGGAGAAGCAGTTCCCATCACAATGCGCCCGGAGATGCTGCGCATGCCCGGTCTGTGCCGCTCAGTTTTACAGCAGAGATCCGAGGGCGAGTGAACAACCCCCATCCGCATCCCCGCAGCTCCGGGAGATGTGCCCCTCCTCTCACCCGAGAGCTGAGGCGGGCTTGCGGGGGGTGGGGGTTGAGGGAGGCAATGTTGGGCAGAGTGGGGCTGACTGCTTTGGAGCGCATAGAAGAAAAGTACGTGCGTGGAGGTGGTAACTAAAAGGTTAATGAAAAGGACACTTAGTCCCAAGGACCAAGGAGGAAAGGGGTGTGGGAAGGAGCTGGGATGGCGGTGGGGATTGAAAGTTAACGTGGGATGAAACTGGCCCTAGCTGCCTTGTTCCCTCGGTGTTGTCTCTCTAGGTAGCAAGCCTCTGATGACCCCAGAGGTTATCCGTTCTCCCTAACTCTTCTTCCTGTCTCTGCTTTAAGGGGGCAAAAGAATCTAGGAAGTCATCCAGTCCAGCCTGGGTCTCTGCTGCACAGTGTGTTGGGCTACAGACTCCTCTCCCTAGCCCCTTTCTCCAGCAGTGAGAAAAAAGATCCTCTTTATCTCCCAAGTCTTTCCTACCACACAGCTACTCTGGAAGGCATTTGTTGTTCTCCCTGCACTTGCTTTTCTTCTTTTCACATTATCTCCTCCTGGTATAAGTGCCTTCCTGACAGTATACAGCAAACTGTTACATGTGGGGCAGGGGATAGAGGCCCAGCTAACACTCTGATCATTCAGGAATTTTGCATTTAGTAAGATGACTAAGGCCCAGAAAAAAAAGGGTTCCGAACCATTTGGGAACAACAAAACAAATGATTCTAGACTCTTCCAAAATTTCTATCCATTCTGATAATGCATAACCTCTTTATACCCCACCAATAGAAATCTTTTGTTTATATTTTGGTAGTCCATGGTGAGGAATGAGGGAGAGATCTGGGTGCCTGAGCAGACTCATTTTTCCACTGGAAGGAGCATTATGGCAAAGAGGGTAGCATAGACAAGATTGGCCACTCCTTGACAAATGTGGAGAGTGAAATAGCATTGCTTGGGAATATAGGCCTAGGAGATAGGTTCAGGTTCAAATCTAAATTCCATCCCGTGCAGACATGCAGGCAGTGTTTGACCTTGAACAAATTTGTTAATCTGAACACAAGTTTTCTCTTCGTCAAAAAGAGAATATTAATGTCTTTGCCTGCAAGGTAATTATGAGGATTAAATAAGATAAAGATGTGAAGGCATCTAATTTCATACCTGACTCATTGAAGAATCAATAAATACTCATTTCCAAACTCCCTTCCCTCTTTCTCACCTTTTGAAAGTGTCCTTTTTCTCAAAAATTTCTCATGCTCACTGTCCTCTCTCCATCATCCCCACTACCGCACTCTCCTGCCAAGTCTTTGCCCATGTTCCACATCAACATTTCCCCGTGGTAGCTCCTCAAGAATCCTAGGAGACAGGGAAGAATCTGATAGATGGATCTTTACTAAGGGTCTAATGGGAGACAATGACAATTCAATAATGTGACATTAAGAGAACCTCTCCTCTGTGCCAGGCACTATATGCTCCTTCTCTTAGCTAACATGGTTGCATTCTAATAGGAGCTTTCAATGCCTTACCCCCCCAAGAATAATTCTAGTGAGGTTTCAGTTTTGATTTCATGTGGGTGAGCAATGTATTTTGTACTGGGGAAGGTGGCTTTCAGCACACCTCACTCCACTCCTGGAAGCACTCAGGTCCCCACCCATGCCTGACCAGCCATGAGAAAAGGTTTAAAGAGAGATTTGCGGCCACCTTCACTGTCATTTGGCTTGAAGAGTCATGAGGGTGGGTCAGTAACAAAACACGAGGGGAAGGTGGACATTCAGTGCCTTCGCACTTGAAAATCCTTCCTTGAAGTCATCACTATAATTACATCCCATCCCTTCTGTTTTCATCCTCCCCTGCCCACTACCTTTCCCCCTCTCTTTCATCTGTTGCCACTCTGTCAACTCTGAGCTGTCAGTGGCAGCTGTTGGCAGAGTTGGACTAGTCTCATCTGAGCCAGCAGGAGCACAGTGGTAGACTAAGCATATTGCTGTTGGTTGAAAAGCCTGTATAATACATGCAAATTCTATTGCAATCGATCCCTCACCCAAGAGAACAGTGAGACTCTCTTTGAATTTCCTCTTTGGTTTTCCACCGAGGGGCTAGAGATTATACTAGCAGCATCATAGCCACCAGGAGCTGCCAACAAATCCCCAAATCTAGCTATCCCTCTGTGGTTAAGAGGTATCCCTGCTGGATTCAGGATTACCTCCTATAGACTCTATAGCCTGGACTTTTAAATAAGCTCTATTATATGGTTTAAGCAACAAGTAAACAATTAATTTCAGTTATATTGAAAAGTGAGAATAGCACTTCTCTTTGTGAGGCTGATGCTTCCTTAAAGCATAGGATAGATACACTTGGATAAAAAAAAAATTGAGATGTTGGCCAGTGAAGTTTGGAGACGGTATCTGTTTCATACATTGAGCCTCATAAGTGCTAACTTGGTACCTTGCAACTTAGGAAACTAGAAACTGAAATCATCCTGATTCATTGGAAGGAAACTGTTCTACCCTCTAAAGATAGTGAAACCAAGATACTATATCCTTTGCCCAATGGGAAGGTAATTTTCTCACCTTTTAACATGAAACTTTGATTTCTTGACCAAATGTTTGTTGACCACCTGCTGTATGACAGACCCTGCTAAGCACCAAGGATATAAGGAAAGAAGGAACAGTTTTTACTTTGAATGAATTTGATGTTCAGAGAAGGAGCAGATGTATTCACTAGCAGTGACAATGCAATATAAGTGCTCTGAAAACAATAAATACCAGGTAACGTGGCAGCACAGAGAGTGTTTACATATGTGAAAAAAAGTATTTCCCTTATCCCAGATTCAATCCAAAACCATTAAAAAGAGAAGATGGAATAAGGTGACTTCTAAGTACAGTTCCTGCTTTTATATTCTAACATTCTATGATTCCATGCACTGGGATTATTTTAGGATCATAAAAACCATCCAAACTTAAGCTAGGGCTCTAATCAAGAGACTAAGCTAAGAACAACTGATTCTTTATTGCTGTCTCTTGCATTTCGAATCTCAGCTTCTCTGGGAAGAACAGAGGTCAGGCACATCTGGAGATTCACGTTGGGTATGGCATCTAAGAAAGCTAAGTCCTCTATCCCACTTCTCTCTTATCTCAGCTTCTTTATTCAATCATCCCTCCAGAAACACTGTAGAACTCTTCTATGTGGGTGTCAGCCTTGGTATTGCTCAATAAATGTACAGCTCTAAGGAGCTGAGATTCCAGGCATGGGCCTAGCTGGAGCTACTTCTGGTGGGAGTATATGTGTGAGTCAGAGAAGAAACCTTATGAATTTTGGTTTAATATGCCCATACATGTATCCATAGAAATTTCTAGAAGGAGGCAGTAACACAAATTGAGCAGTGGTCATCGGAGCAATTCTTTTTGTCTCAGATTATTTTCAGATTTTCTTGCTTTTTTATATGGTAAAGGAGTTTAGAACTCAGTTTTTGACCCCCAAAGACATGTCCAGGAGTTGTTTGGAGGCATAATTACTTGGAGGTAATACTTTAGTGTCTCTCTTCCAACATCTTTATCTCTGGACTAAACATTTTCACAACTTCTCCTTTAGGTACCCTCAGATCTAGTGGCTATGTTGTTGATCCTTTCAGTTTCTGTATAATTTAGGATGCTCCATGCTGCAGGTAAGAACAAACCCACCAACTGCTACAGAATTTGGCTGTCATAATTGGAAGGGCCAGAGGCAGGGATAGCTTGAGAACTGTTATACTCAGTGGTTCAACAATTCTATCAAAGGCCTAATTTCTTTTCCTGTCTCCTTTCTGTTTTCCTCATGATGTCAAAATGACTTTAGCATTTCTTGGATTCATATTTGCATCACATCATCTTGTATTGATTCAAACTCAATCTCATAACCATATCCAATCTAGCCCTGTGACCAAGCAATGCTATACTTAGTCCTGAATTATCTGCACCAATTACCATGGCATGGAAATACAAGATTAAGCCCCATCCAGACAGCTTAGTGTAGAGTCAGTCCTTCTACTACCAAACCATATGATTGACACAGTGTGTGTGTGTGTGTGTGTGTGTGTGTGTAGGTTGGGAGACAACCACAATAGTCACTAAAATCCCTGCCTTCCTCAAGGTTTGATGCCTAAGAATTATCCATGGTAATAATTTTAGTCTTTTTTTTTAATATTTATTCATTTATTTGAAAGTTAGAGTTATAAGAGAGAGGGAGAGACAGAGTGATCTTCTATTCATTCTTTTATTCCCTAGATGGCCACAATGGCCAGAGATCAGTCAGGCCAAAGCCAGGAGCCAGGACAGGAGCTGCTTCTGGGTCTCTTACATGGGTGCAAGGGCCCAAACACTTGGGCCATCTTCTGCTGCTTTTTCCAGGCTCTTATCAGGAGCTGGATCAGAAGTGGAGCAGCCGGAACTCGAACTGATGTCCATACAGAATGCTGGCATAACAGGTGGCAGTTTTGCCTGCTGTACCACAACGCCAGCACCAATCATTTTATTTTTAAAATGGCTAGAGGGGGCCGGTACTGTGGCATTTCGAGTAAAGCCACCACCTTCGATGCCAGCATCCCATATGGGTGCTGTTTGAATCCCTGCTGCTCCGCTTTTGGTCCAGCTCTCTGCTATGGCCTGGGAGGACAACAGAGGATGACCCAAGTTCTTGGGCCCCTGCACCTATGTGGGAGACCTGGAGTAAACTCCAGGCTCCTGGCTTTGGATCAGCACAGCTCTGGCCATTGCAGCCATTTGGGAAGTGAACCAGCAGATGGAGGACTGACCTCTCTATCTCCGTCTCTCTCTCATTCTCTCTCTGTCTCTCTCTCTGTCTCCATAAGTCTTCCTTTCAAATAAATAAATAAATAAATAAATATTTAAAATGGCTAGAGGTCCTTGCAGAATTGTTAAAATTGTCTTTGGTCTGTAATAGGTAGACTGCTCAATGGTGAGCTCCTATAACTTTAGTAACTCAACCCCCTAGATTCAGTTCAAGACGCATCTGCCTGATATCTAATTTTGCTCTTAAGACTCTTGTTACATTGAGAGTCCAAGGTGACTAACATCATGGAAATAAGTCCTTTAGCTGGGAGGTAAATAGGAGGTAAATAGTCTTCCAGAGCCTTTCCAATAAAGATCTGGTTACTCCTTACTACATCCTTCTCAGGACAAACGAGATTTACGGTGTCACTCCATCGACTATGAAATTGATCAGTCAGAGAGGTAAAATGAAAAGCCCAAGATCCCATAGCCAAGTGACAATGGAATTTCTTATCCTTCTTGGGCTTTCTGCATCATACCAGAGTCTCCTTTATGCTGTGAGAATGAGGATGTGAGAGGATTGAATCATAACAAATATATTCTGCTGAGATGGGTACATCTTAGCAAGTAATTATCCCCTGATGGGCTCTGAATGGGCTCGAAAACTGCAGATGGAAATCACGTGGTTCCTGGACTCCCACTTCTCACAAAGTGCCATTCTTATAAACTGCGAAGTTTCTCTGATCCGAGTGTCAATTTATTGTGGATTATTTCAGCTTACCTCCCAGAGATGATATTGTTGAATTCTTATTAGCATACACCTTTTTTTACCCCTCTGGGAAGGTTAAAGACTGTCACTGTGTAACAACATAGGCAAGTAAGCCCCCCACACCCGCCTCAGCCTCCTCACTAAAACTAGCTCAGCCTCCTAGCCCTACCTGGGGAGGGGTTGCACTTGGAGTAGATTTGAGAGTTTTAGAGATATAGAGGAATTCTGAGTGCCAATTGTTTGAAGAGTTATGCTTTATACTCAACTGGAAACATTTTCATTTTTGGAGTACTTATGAAAATTGGAAACTGACTGTGAATTCTGAAATTATCATGACTGGATGCAAGGAACTGAGTCAGCATTGTGCTAGATAACAGCATATGAAGACAAATAGATTCCCTGCCCTCTTCCCCTGCCCCTTTCTCATTTTTGATTTGTATGTACCTATAGGGATGCTTGCGATAGTGTTGGGATGGGTGAAGCACATTGAATGAGTGCTCTCATTATTTACACCTTCCTGAATGCATGCCTTTGTCATGACCTCACTATGGGCAGCTTATTTTGCTGCTCTTTAACTTGGCCAGGTGACTTGTGTTGGCCAATGGCTTGTGGGGAGGAATTACAGTGCAGCAATTACAGCTTATGTCTTAAGAAACTTCATGTACTGTCAGTGCCGGGAGAAGGACGTGCTCAGGCTAATTTACTGGCCTGAGATAGATGAAAGACATGTGGAGCAGAACTGCTCCAGTTGTCCCACGGACCTGAAGAAGCAGAGCCAGTCCAGATAGATCAGCTGAACCACATACAATCTGCAGATGGGTGAGAAAGGACAAATGATTGTGGCTTTACCACTGGGAATTGGGGGTATCTTGTTGCATAGCAGTATCTAATTAATACAGCAGGCTTCTGGCAGTGGTGTGCTTATGAGAGAGCCAAGGCTGCGATGACCATGTGTCCTTGTTTGCCCAAGACCCTCCAACTTATGTCCATTTTCCTGGCACAAAAGTATCCTGTTTTGGATGATAACATGCATGGTCAATCTAGCTGAGGCCACGTGGGGTTTATGCGGCTGCTTTAAGGGCCAGATGGAAGACTTGCTGTCTGTTGGCTACTTCTACCTCTTTTATTTATTTATTTATTTGACAGAGTTAGTGAGAGAGAGAGACAGAGAGAAAGGTCTTCCCTCCATTGGTTCACACCCCAAATGGCCGCTACGGCCGGAGCTGTGCCGATCTGAAGCCAGGAGCCAGGTGCTTCCTCCTGGTCTCCCATGCGGATGCAGGGGTCTAAGCACTTGGGCCATCCTTCACTGCACTCCCGGGCCACAGCAGAGAGTTGAACTGGAAGAGGAGCAACTGGGACTAAAACCTGGTGCCCATATGGGATGCCAGTGCTGCAGGTGGAGGATTAACCAAGTGAGCCAGAGCGCTGGCCCTACTTCTACCTCTTAATTTCTGCTTCCTAATTTGTCATCTGGAGATTTGACTTAGCTGTCTTGAGGAATAAGGTATTTTTAACACTCCTTTAGATACAGGAAGTCCTGGTTTCTTGCTTTGAAAGAGAATTCAGAGTATTTAGGGGAATGAAAAGATAACTGGGAACAGTTGAATTTCAGGATACTTGCCTAAGGCCAGTTCTTAAAGCAGAATCGCAATGGCTGGTGTTCCTAAAGTTTAATGTTATAATCTGTGTGCTATGGGCATATTCTTTTGAATTTTGGAGATATCAGTTTCATGGACATAATAATATTTTGAGGGAAAAGAAAAGCAAATTAATCATACAAAATTTTTCTGGGTAATTACCCACAAAATTAAAATCAGCAGTTTTCTCTTTTGATGGTCACATCTGGGGGTAGAGGCCCAGATGCTACAGGCATGGGGGCAGGGGTATAGGCCAAGAACGCTGCAAAACCCCTCCCCATGTACAAGGCAGCTCCCCACAATAATGAGTTATCCAGTTCCAAATGTCATGCAAATGTATTCAGAATAGTTGCTTTAAAAAATGAAATGATTTATATGTATCTCTTCTGAAATGTGAATATTGTATCATGAATTTGAAAACCTAGATTCTTATCAGAGTTCTGCCAAAATTATTAGAAATGGGACCTCAGAAAATCATTTAAATTTTCTGCTCCTCAGTGTTTTGATCTGTAAATTGGGAATACGTCTATGTACTTTTCCATATAAAACACTAGAGAGAGAAGGTGAGGGGAGAGAGACAAGTGGGGAGAAGGGAGAAAGATCATTGCTCCTATCCTTTCAATATTGCAGCATTTGAGTTGATGAAGTAGATTAGCTCAAGTCATAGAATTAAAAGAGAATTTGAGCTTTCTAAGAAGATTTCTATTGTTTGTACTTCTCTAGACATTCTCACTGGCTCACTGGTGAAAATCTGAGGCAGATCAGGAATTCGAAGCAGAAGTCTAGGCTTTCTGATTTCCTATGCTGCTCTTTTGCTTTAAATCACATCAAGGTACCTACAATGCATATTACTAGTTATCAGTACTTTAAGGAATATTATTATTGTTGTTACTAATGCTCTTTTTTTCTCAGTTTAGAGAAAGCAGCAATAATGAAAATATCTCTACAGTGATCTTCAGAGCTCAGGGTTAAGTAGAAAGCTGGATTCTGCTGAGCCAAAAGTGACGGGGGTTCGAGAGCAGGAAGTGAGGTGGATTCTGCTAAACAGCAGCAGGTAGGTGAGGGTGGTGGTGCTAAGAACAAAGGCCATCTAGTGTTTAGAATGTCTTCAGAGTGGCCAGGACTGGATACATAATTTATGGAGTCCTGAGTGAAATGAAAATGCTGGGCCCCTTCTTCAAACATGTCTAAGAATTTTAAGACAATGGGGCCTGTGTTGAGGCATAATGGGTTAAGCAGCTGCTAGAAAAGCTGGCATCCCATATGGATGCTGGTTCAAGTCCCAGCTGCTCTGCTTCCGATCCATCTCTCTTCTAATGTGCCTGGGAAAGCAGCAGAAGATGGCCTAAGTGCTTGGGCCCCTACAGCCATGTGAGAAACCCAGAAGAAACTCCTGACTCCTGGCTTTAACCTGGTCCAGCCTCAGCCGATATGGCCATTTTGAGAGTGAAACATCAGATGGAAACTCTCTCTCTCTCTCTCTCTCTTTCTCTCTCTCTTTCTCTTTCTCTCTCTTTCCCCCCTTTCTGTAACTCCGCCTTTGAAATAAGTAAGATAAACCTTAAAAAAAGAATTTCAAGACAGTGATAGCAAAGCATTAAACCAATCTCAGGAACTTCTAGCATGGGACATTGTACAGATACACAGGTGGTCCTGAGGCAGGGTCTACTCTAGAGGAAAATGGCTTAATATGGAGTAGTCCTCTCCTCACTTCTTGCGCTCATGATGCCAGGCCCCAGGGAGAAAGCTCATCCACTAAGGGCCCAGCAGGGTCCAAAGGAAATGAAAGGGCTTCCTTTAGGGAGACTGCAAATAGTTCCTCACTGCTTTTCCCAGCCTCCCTCAGTGGGTAGCCCCAGTCCCAGGAGAAGTTCCCATGCTACATAGCAGGAGAAAATCACTTAAAATCACTGTATCTTGGTAGGAGGTAAGTCAAAGGTGGTCTTACCCATCTTACCCGCCTTGCTATCTAAACTCAAATTGAATTCCCTGGGGGGAAGAACATTCTATATCCAGAGGCACCACACTGGGAAACTTCTCTGGAGGCAGTGCCTAAAAAACAAGACAAGACAGAACAAAATAAAACAAAGCTTAAACAGATAAACAAACCTGTCCTTCCCTTTAAAATCGTGGTTAAGAGTTTAGAGTTTAGAACATTGTCACATTTTGCTAACAGAGGGAAAGTAATGACTTCTTTCTAATTCTGAATTCACTTTACTCACATTTCTAGAATATTGAGATTAACTTGATACTTTTTTCCTGATGATGATAATGATGATGATGATATGATGATCATGATGACTATAAGGATGATAATGTAGACCACTGTCATGATGATGATAGCTAACATTTATTTTTTTACCTCATGTCAGATACTCTGCTAAAGGGCATAAATGTATTGTCTCATTGAATTATTACAGCAACCTTTGAGGTAAGAACCATTTGTATCCCCACATTCAATGGAATCTAAAATTAGAAGCATTTCATACAAACCTTGAAACAGACCCTAAAAAGCATCTATCAAACAAGGGATGTTAAATGGAAACTAATTGCCTAGTTCTCATTATTAACAAGTTAGAATGTGAAAAGTGTGATAGATTTTCCCTTTTATTTGGAATGCTTCCCTTATCGTGTATTTTTGTGAACATAAAACTTATTTTTAAATGCTTTGTACTATGCTTGATACCTAGAGACGTCTCAAGAAAAATGTGATGAATGGATTAATAAATGAAGACTTTCATGGACTCAAGATCAAAATTTTCATAAGACGTTTTATGAACACACCCTAAACTCTTTTTTTTTTTGACAGGCAGAGTGGACAGTGAGATAGAGACAGAGAGAAAGGTCTTCCTTTTGCCGTTGGTTCACCCTCCAATGGCCACCGCTGCTGGAGTGCTGTGGCCAGCGCACCGTGCTGATCCAAAGCCAGGAGCCAGGTGCTTCTCCTGGTCTCCCATGGGGTGCAGGGCCCAAGCACTTGGGCCATCCTCCACTGCACTCCCTGGCCACAGCAGAGAGCTGGCCTGGAAGAGGGGCAACTGGGAAAGAATCCGGTGCCCCGACCGGGACTAGAACCCGGTGTGCCGGCGCCGCAAGGCGGAGGATTAGCCTAGTGAGCCGCGGCGCCGGCCCCACACCCTAAACTCTTTAAACATGAATTCTGCTAGAAAGTTTTTGAGAAACTAAATTTGTGATTGGAGAAATATGCTGTATCTTCGTTTCAGATAAATCATACCTATGATATATGAACCTGTCCTGTTGGATATGGTTATAAGCTAAGGAATTGTTATCACCACCTTGTGGAAGTTTGAAATAATTGCAGACAAATTACCCAAGTAGACAAACAGTGATCTTGTTCTTCTCATCGAATATATTACTTGACTTTTGACTTAGATTTATAGTAATAAACACATTTCTATGTCTTTTAGGCTGCTTCAAATTCTTTATGGAATTGTCACCATAATTAATAACTACAATGAATGAAATGTTTGGATTAAAGAATGAATGTAAGGTTTAGATTTCCGAGATAATCCATTTTAAAATATAAATATTTTATTAGTCTTCTAACTAGGGTGAAACTCAATAGATCAGGATTAATTTTTTCATATTGGGATATACCGTAACTCTTTGAACTCGAAGTAGATGTTTTCCTAAGTTTGTTTATGTATTTAAGATTGTGGGGTCCATGAGGGCAGGTATGTTTTGGGGCTGTTCTGTGTACACAGCACCCAGAAAAATGTCTGGAACAGATGAGTTGCTGAATATTTCTTTTTCAAATCTGATAAGTGTATGAATTAGCCAAAGGCAAGGTTCAGTGGTGTTGTTTTTAATGTTATGGTACATGTATCAGGAACACAAGTGAGAAAACATTTCTGATTATTTAGACGGACTAAAAAAGAAGATATCAAATGCCCTTCTGTCTGGGGAATTCGATTTGGCAAGCCCTTAGAGAGCAATGGCCATACGTTATGCTCAGGACAATGCCTCTTGAAGTGGTGATCATGGTGAAAAATGGAGGGTAGAACTGAAGAGGGGAAAGAAGAAATACATTTTCTTGCCTCCTACTGTCAAAACTTACTCCTCCTTTCCCTCTTCTTGTCAATAATCTGTTAGATAAAAGTGGTTGGTAGATACTTGGTAGAAAACAGTCCTTATGTTACCATGAAAAGAAAGATGGCAGTTGAGAAGAATTGAAGGTGTGAGCTAGTATAAAATTTCCTGTTTCTCAAGAACATAGAAATTGGCTGACCAGGTCTGTAGCTGGCCACTGTATGATAAGAGACTAGGTTGCAAATTCTAACAAAGTGGAAATGGACATCAGCAGTTTGTTTCTATAACTTATAATGTGAACAAATATTACTTTATGTAATAGGCATGCTTCTAAAAAATGAGTGGAAAATGACTGTAGGTAAACTGAATCCTATTTTCAATTCAGGACAGGTGCTTACCACTTAAAGAACCCTGAAGCAAATCATTTTTTTCAAGTAAAAAGTTGATAATTTTGTCATTTTTGTGGTTTCCTACTTGTAGTACTAAAAATAAAATATATACCCCCATAATTTAAGAAGCAGATTCCTTTGAATTAAAAGAGGTAGTTTTAGAATATTTATTTTTCTTTTTTTTTTTTTTTTTTTTTTTTTGACAGGCAGAGTGGACAGTGAGAGAGAGAGACAGAGAGAGAAAGGTCTTCCTTTGCCGTTGGTTCACCCTCCAATGGCCGCCGCTGCAGCCGGCGCACCGCGCTGATCCTGGCAGGAGCCAGGAGCCAGGTGCTTTTTCCTGGTCTCCCATGGGGTGCAGGGCCCAAGCACCTGGGCCATCCTCCACTGCACTCCCTGGCCATAGCAGAGAGCTGGCCTGGAAGAGGGGCAACCGGGACAGAATCCGGCGCCCCAACCGGGACTAGAACCCGGTGTGCCGGCGCCGCAAGGTGGAGGATTAGCCTATTGAGCCACGGCGCCGGCTCCAGAATATTTATTTTTCAAAACTTTAGTGTTACCAAAGGTTAAATAAGAGAGTATCTGGTGTTCTTAAATCCCCAATATTCCAATGTGGTATCTTTTCATGGCACAATTCTGAATGATGGTCAGAAATTTGCCAGTTTATTTGGGACAAAATCGAAGTATTAATGATACAGACAAGTATTGTGCTCCCACCCTACCCCACATTGCTACCAGTCTCTTCTTCACTGGTGTCTTGGATATACAACACAAGTTATACATATCATGTTGGGGGGAAAGAATTATAGCATAAATTATAATTTTCAAGTACTATGTGCCAGGCATGAGCTAAATACTTTAATATGTTAGCTCATATAATCCTAATAGTAAGTCCTGTTATTATTTCAATTTAATAGCTGAGGGAAAAAATGCACAGAGAGTAAATGAATTGCCTACACAGCCCTAAGTGGTAGAGGCCTCACGAGGTTTCCACATTATGTTGTATCTTTGTGTGTGTGTGTGTGTATTCTGACATTCCAACTACTTTGTGTGTTCCCAAAGGGTGGAGAGCAAGACAGCTGCCTGTATGCCATATAAACTCATTGGCCACTCAAGCAGCATAGTAGACTGTGACAAAAACTTGGGAAAGGATTTTTTTTTCAAATAAATTTCCCTTTTCACTTTAGCTAAGCACATTTATTTTTGTTTTCAAGAGTGTTTTGTGTCTGTGTCCTTGAAAACATTTTTTTCTGAGTGATAACTACCTGTGCTGAAAGGGTTAATGTCACTGCTTGAGAAGGGGTGGGGCGGTGTGGATTGTGCTATGCTTCCTTCCTCTGTGGGGAGGTGTTTAGAGGAAGAGTCACATGCCTGAGTTCAAAATCCTCTATCTCCAACTAGCTGTAGACTGATTTGATCTCCTTGGGTCTTACTGTCCTCACCTATACATGTGGATGCTGGTAGTGACACATACTTCACAAGGCTGTTTGAGAATTAACGAGATCATTAAAGTGCAAAGAATGATGCCTGGCACAAAATAAATGCTCAGTAATGTTAGCTATTGTTGTTATTATCTCCAGATTCATTAGCATATTTTAGTACAATTCCCTTTGACTTGCTTTTGGTTCTGGAAGCTGTGAGAGAGTCCATTTTGCTAAGGTGGAGAAAGTAGGAAAGGTTTTTGCATTATAAGGATCTTTCGCATTTGAGGTTTTTTTTTTTTTTTTTTTTTTTTTTTTTTTTTTTTTTTAGCCCTGGCAAGAAATGGCTTTCTATTTCAAAAACAAAGAAAACAAATGTATTTTTCAAGTGAAGTAACACCTTTAAAGGCTCATAAAAATACTCAGAAGACTTATTAGTCTGAAAACAGCTTTCACAGAGCAATGTTGTGGTTACTGAGTAAAAAACACTGTCAAGTGTAGGAATTAGATTGCCTTTAACAGAGAAGCCAAGTTGAGCAAGCAGAGACTACTGGGCTGTTGAGCAGAGGGGACAGAGCAGGAGGATGTGAAAGGCTTGCGGAAGAGTTAAGGAAAGTGGGTTGTACCAGTCTGAAGACCTTTTGCCAAGTGAAAGCTGCACTTACTCTCTCCCACTGCCACTCCGCAGTAATGAATGTATTTTTTGATTAGCTTTGCTGATTACCTGTTCTCTATGCACACAGCAAAAGATAGAACAGAAGAGTTTGAGGCTCTTTTAGAGGCAAGGGAGTGGTGTGAGTGCTTTAATTCTTTTTTCCCTCTGCTCACTTGCACCTCAGCATACATTGAGATAATGCTGGCTTTTTCGGGCAGCAGCCAAGAGGCCAGAACCTTATTTTTCCTCCACACACTGGTGCTGCTGCAGGAAAAGAAAAACAGTGCCAGAGGGACAAGGAGCTACACCAAAGCCTCCATCCGCTCTCCTCTGATTTTCTGCAGCATTTAACTCATCCCCTCAACCACAGGAGACAAATGCCTTTTGCATATATTGGAAAAGGAATTATATCTTTGATTTCATGGATACATTACAAGTATTTACCGAGAGATGAGAATTAGGTGGAGAAATCGGTTTTGGGCTCAGAAGGCAATGTCTCTAAAGATTTAATGCAATTTGAGTGGGAACATGAACTTTGGAAAGGAAAAGCACAAGTTAGCAATTTTGGAACAATTTCGTCTCTGGTGCTGCACGATGAGAACTAGAATCCAATGTTCATAATCAAATCAGTATTTTTATACATATCAGTATAGCAGCTTTTATATTTCTTTGTGCATGGGCTATTACATTTTTGTTGTTGTTTGTAATAGTTGCTGTTCTGGACTTGGCACTATGTGGGGACTGATGTATTTCTAACCAGTTGAAGGCTAAATAAGTGGTGAGATCCATCTGTGAATGTTAGTACAGCCTGTGACTGAGTGATCCTGTGTAGAGCAAACAGTATTTTCTCTTTTGGGGTGGGAATGGAGGGCAAGGCAAATGTTTATATACATAGATAGGTCTAGCCCTACCTATAGGTAGAGTGGGTGAGTGATTCTTTTGTTTGTGATTTGAGAGGCTACTAACGCTTCTATTTTAAGCCTTTTTCATTCTCAATGCTAGCCTTGTGCTTTCTGAAATTCTCATTTTCACTTACTTCTTTGGGAACTCTATTAAAATAGCAGTGCTACTTACATATGGTACATTATTCCCAATGTTTTTACAACATAGCAGAGTCAACTCATCACAATGGGAGACTGTGGCCACTCCAGGCCTTGAGGCCTGAAGGGAATTACTGACATAGCACATCTCTAATCTATTCACACGATACCATAACCAGTCTTCCATAAGGGTAACTATACCATTTATCATGCAACCTGGATACTCTTGGGAAGGGCCACTATTAATAATTAAGCCAGAAAAGCAGGCAAACTAGGAAATTTGATCACCTAAATCAATCATACCTTATCCCAGGTTAGTTTTCTGGACTAGCACTACTGAGGATAGATCTCTCTGAAATGTGTACCTTTCTAATCTGTTTGATCCATTAGCCCTTTTCGTTATATGACTTTCTATTTATATAGTTACTATCATCTAATATTATTTTGTTTTGCTCTAGTCACCATTTTTCACAAAGAGATACATAAGAGACTGATGATGTTTTCTTCCTGCTAGGTTTCCATAAGTGAGAAATCAGCTAGTACCAGGGCCATTTGGGACCTGGAGAAAATAAGTGATTTTGAGTTTTTACTGGTTTTCCCTTTTGATATTTTCCTCATCTCCTTACTCTCTGTTTCTCTGGCTCCCCAGTGTCTGTGTTTCCTCCTATATCCATAATTTTCTTTCTTTCATCATATCTGTTAAAGTGTCACTATTCTCTACAGCATTCCATTCCCCTAGGACTTTGCCTTCTGTTAAAAAATTAATGTTAAAAATTAACATATTAGCTTCTCTAGGCAATATATTCACATTCAAAAAGGGGGCTTCTGGAGACATAAGCTTGTTAATTCAATGAATCAGTGATAATGGTAGGAATTCAGACACCTTGGCAAAATTAAGGGTAATTTTTGGTTAGAAGATATAACATCTTAGTATGATCTGAATCATGCCACATAGAACCTGTCTTGGTGAGGGTTTTAAAGCTGGATAAGCTATAATGCCTCTTGATAAGCCTCCTGCCACCATTTAGATGCATGCTCTATGGGATTGTACCATCATCTTAGATTTGCTTATGAAAAGGCAATAAAGATGCTTTTCATAATAGTTAAAGTTGATGAAAGAGTAAAATAGTCCAGGTTTGTGCCTGATCTGCTCCAGGAAGGAACATGAACTAACTTTAAAGTAGTAGAGGTCTAGAAATGATTGTCTTACCTTGGGAGTAGAATTGCTTTTTTCCTTCTTCGGATGATGAAACATTGATTGCTGGGAGGATGGACAAGAGCTCTTTGAGGTAAAATTCCCAACCCTCCATTTTAGTATCTCCTCCATCTAGATTCCTTTGAAATTGAAGTTTAAAATATTAGGCATTAGGATTCTTTTGGAAATCAGTTTCAAAGGACAATTGTAATTTATTTCTTAGTATATGAGGAGGGTCTTTAAAAGTTCATGAAAATGCATATTATGAAAAAAACTATCCATGGATTTCAAGTAGTTGAGTCTCCATAGGATGTAATATTTAATCACTCATTTAACAAATACTTAGGCATGTTATGTTTGAGATATTTGTGAGATAGCCGAGTGGAAAAATTAAGTAGATAACAATATAAGAGACGTTATAGCCCTGAAGAAAGGTTTGGGTCAGATATACAGATTAGGAACTCAGCAGTGTATAAATGTAATTCAGTCAGAGAAATGGATGAATTCTGTTAGTTAAAAGGATTAGGGAGAATAGATGAAAGAGTTTAGTACCAAGCCCTGAAGAACATGAACATTGAAACATTAGGGAGATGAAGAGGAATCTGCAAAGGAAATTGAAAAGCAGACACTGAGATAGAAGGAAAAGCAAGAGAGACTAAATGATTTACTTAGGGTTGTAAAGTTCATCTTATTCTCCTAAGGGTTCAGGAGAACTGTATGGAAGTCTGAGGGGACCAGAGTGGATGAAAAAAGGAAAAGGTAAATTGTACACACTTTTAAAGCATTTTTTCTTGAGATCAATATTGCACATAGCCATTTCTAGTTTCCATTCTGGCATGTAAAATAGTTAGAAATTGCTACTATTACTATGTCTCATGAACATGTACAAAGTGGAACAAACTGAAAAACCAACAATTTGTCTTAGATCCATCAGAGAAGTAAAGTCTCAGAAAAAATTACTGTCCCAATAATTGGCGAGACAGGTAGATATAGAAAATTGTAACATATAGGAGCAGAAACCACTGTGGGAACCAGTGCCCAGGGTAGGAAAATTTGAACTGTAATTGGCAGATTACTGGAGGTTCAGTATGGACAAGTCCAAGAGGTTAAAATTACAGGTGAATTTAGTTATAGGATTCTATCAGATTTTTTTGTGTGAATTTTATCTCCAGAATCTCTACTATATCCTCTCAGTGAATATCGGGGAAAAATTCCTCCAAACTTCTAGCTGAATTAAACAAAAATGAATAATTTTGAAATACACCCGAGCACTTTGTTCTCCTTAAAAGAACTTACTCTCAGGAGAAACTGTTTTACTACAGCCTGATCTACTGGGGTTTTATAAGTGCTTAACCAATTTGGGGGAAGGGAAATAGCCAATTGCAGCCCATGTACCTCTCTTGTCCTACTTAAGAGTGGAAAAAACTGAAGCTTGTGATGCAGTTCATAGAATAAATTTCTAGGCTCACCAAAAGATTGAGACATAATCATAGGATTATAGAACACTTCTCTTCCTCACCCATCTTACCTCTACATCATGAAAGGCCTACTTACTGCAGTTCTTTTTTTGAAAGATTTATTTATTTATTTGAAAGGCAGAATTATAGAGAGGCAGAGGCAGAGAGCAAGAGAGAGGTCTTCTTTCCACTGGTTCACTCCCCAGATGGCCACAATGGCCAGAGCTGCACCAATCCGAAGCCAAGAGCCAGGAGCTTCTTCTGGGTCTCCCACATGGTTACAGGAACCCAAGGATCTGGGCCATCTCCTACTGCTTTCCCAGGCCATAGCAGAGAGCTGAATCGGAAGTGGAGCAGCCGGGACTTGAACTGGAACCATATGGAATGCTGGCACTAAAGGCAGCGGCTTTACGCACTGTGCCACAGCGCCAGCCCCTGCAGTTGTTTTTTACCCAGTACATGGTGTCCACCATTCAACAAAAACAGAAAAGACATAAAGCACTTTTGGAAAGACTGAACAAGTATCAGCCCCAAATATAGGTATGTCAGGAATGTTACAATATCAGACCGGGAATTAAAGAAAATAGCTATGACCATTACACTAAGGGTGTTAGTGGAAAAAGTTCACAACGTGCAAGAATAATGAAAATGTTAACAAGATGGGAATTATAATGAAAAATAAATGCTAGAGATGAAAAACACTGTAACAGATATGAAGAATGCCTTTGATGGGTTCATTAGTAGACTGAATGCCACTGAAGAAATAATCTCTGGACACCACTGAGGAAATAATTTGTTGAATTAGAAACTTTGGAAATCAAAGAGAAAAAATGTCTGAAAAAATCCTCAAGAACAGAATATTCAAGAACTGTGAAGCAAATGCAAAACATATAAAATACACATAATAGTATTGTAGGAGAGTAGAGAAAGGAAAGAAGTAATATTTGAAACTGTACTGACCACAAATTTCCTCAAATTAATCTCAGACACCAAAGCACAGATTTAAGAAGTTATAGAGAACGCCAAACAGTATAAATGCCAAACACAACTATATCTACACATATCAAGCTCTACAAGATCAAAGGTAAAGAAAGAAGCCAAAAGAAAACAAACATTGTACATATGGAAGAGCAAGGATAACAAGTAAATATTGCTTCTGCTCAGAAACCAGGCAAACAAATAAAGAGTGTTGTGAAATATTTAAAGTGTTGAGAGAAAAAACACCAATCCAGAATGATAGACCCCGTGAAATTATCCTTTATAAATTAAGGAGAAATAAAACTCTATCAGATAAATACAAATTGAGGGAATTTATTGCCATCAGATAATCCTTTCAAGAAATGCTAAAAGTTCTTCAAAGAGAAACAAAATGATAGATGTCAGAGACTCATACCTATATAAAGAAGTGAGAATCATCAAAGAAGGAATAAGTGAAGGTAAAATAAAAACTTTACTTATTAATTGATCTGATAGTTCATTTAAAATAATAGCAAGGATATATCCAATTATGTATACTTATGCATATACACACTTATGTATCCTTGTGTGTAAGCTAAATGAATAACAGCAGTGATATGAGGAGAGGAGAGAGAAACTAAAAAGTGGAATTGTAAAATGCACAGTTAAAATACAAGAGCTAGAACAAGTGTGAAAGACAAAAATAGGAGCAAAGAACAAGGGCAGGGATAGATGTGTGGTGTGGCAGTTAAGACAACAGTTGAGATACCTGTACCCGATGTCAGAGTGCCTGGGTTCAAGTCCTAGCTCCACTCTTTAAAAAAAAAAGAATTATTTATTTTATTTGAAAGAGTTACAGAGAGGGAGAGGCAGAGAGAGAGAGAGAGAGAGAGAGAGAGAGAATGAATCTATCTTCTATCTGCTGGTTCACTCCCCAAATGGCAGCAGGGCTGGTTCAGGTCAAAGTCAGGAGTCAGGAGCTTCTTCCAGTTCTCCCACATGGGTGCGTGGGTCCAAAGATATGGACCACCTTCTGCTGCTTTCCTAGGTGCATTAGCAGGGAGCTGGGTCAGAAGTGGAGCAGATGGGACTTGAACCGGTACTTATATGGAATGCTGGCACTCCAGGCAGTAGCTTTACCCACTATACCACAGTGCTGGGTCCCTAGCTCCAGTTCTGATTCTAGCCTTTTGCTAATAGGCACCCCAGGTTTGGCAGGTGATGGCTCAAGTAATTGAGTCTTGGCTACACATATGTAAGATATGGATTGAGTTCCTGGTTCCTATGTTTGTCCTGGCCTAGTCTTGGCTGTTGCAGACATTTGGAGAGTGAACCAGTGTGTGAAAGATCTCCATCTGTCTCTCTTCTTTTCAAATAAATAAAAATTTTAAAAGCTCTAAAAAAGGAACAAGAGAAATCAAAAAAGGAACAAAAAGTAATAAATATGGTGCATATTAACCAACTATATCACAATCATTTTAAATATCAATTATGCAGGCACACCAATTAAAAGATAGAGATTGTCAGAGTGCATAAAAATAAGACCTTATGATATATAGTATATAAGAAATTAATTTTTAATATGAAGACATGTGTAAATTACAAGTGAATAAGTGGAGTAAGATATGCTTGTCATATGTTGATACTGGAGTTGATGTTCCAAAAAGGTGTAACAAAGCTTAATGTGTTTGTACCTAACAACATGAGGCTGGAGTTGTGGCATAGCAGGTTAAACTGCTGTCTGTGACGCTGACATCTCATATGGGATGAGTCCTTGCTGCTCCACTTATGATCCAGCTCCCTGCTAATTCACCTGGGAAAGCAGTGGAAGAAGGCCCCAGTGCTTGGGCCCC
This sequence comes from Oryctolagus cuniculus, assembly GCF_964237555.1. Taxonomy (NCBI): domain Eukaryota; kingdom Metazoa; phylum Chordata; class Mammalia; order Lagomorpha; family Leporidae; genus Oryctolagus; species Oryctolagus cuniculus. Next base: position 101,003,071 of record NC_091453.1, on the reverse strand, counting down.
TGCACCCACGTGGGAGACCCTGGATGGAGCTCCTGGCTCCTGGCTTTGTCCTGGCCCAGCCCCAGTCTTTGCAGCCATCTGAGGAGTGAACCAGCAGATGGAGGACCTCTCTCTCTCTCTCTCTCTCTCTCTCTCTCTCTCCTTCCCTCCCTCCCTTCTTCCCTCCTTCCCTTTTTCTCCTTCCCTTCCTCCCTCCTTCTCCCCCTCTCCTTCTCTCTGTAACTCTGCCTTTCAAATAAATAAATGAATCTTTAAAAAAACTGATATAACTTTAAGAATTAGATGAATCCACTATTATGGATGACGACTTCAACACCCTTTGTCAGAAAATCAGTAAGGACATAGTTGATGCAACACTATCATTGATATACATGACATCTATAGACTATTTCATCCAACAAGAGAATAATACACATTCTTTTCAGGCCCACATGACACAGTCACCACATTCTGGACGATCAAACACACCTTAACAAATTTAAAAGAGTAGAAATAATAGAATGTGTTCTTTCTGACTGTTATGGAATTAAACTAGAAATTAGTAGCAGAGGTAGCTGGAAAATCCCCTAAGTACTAAATACTTCTGAATAAGATGTAAGTCAAAGAAGAAATATTGAGAGGCATTTACAATATTTTGAACTAAGTAAAAATGAGAATGCAATTAATCAAAATTTCTATAATTCTAGAGTGGGCTTTGTGGCACATTGGGTTAAATTGCTGGCTTGGGATTCCCACATACCATATATGAATGCTGGTTTCAGTCCTGGATACTCCACTTCCAATCCAGCTTCCTGCTCTGCTAATGCATCCTGGGAAGCAGAAAATGATGGTTCAAGTACTTGGGTCTGTACTACCTTGTGGGAGATCTAGATAGAGCTCCAGACTCCTGGTTTCACCCTGGCCCAGACCTAACTGCTGTGGGCATTTGGGGAATAAACTAGCAGACAGATGATCGATTCTCTCTCTCTCTCTCTCTCTCTCTCTCTCTCTTTCTTTCTCTTCCTCTCTCCCCTCTCCCCTAGCATGCTTTCAAATACACATAAATAAATAAATATTAAAAAATGTTGCAAAACTGGCCTACCATTAAAAAATTTGAGTAATCTGGTGAAAGCAATGCTTAGAGGGAAATTTATAGCGCTGAATGCATCTCTTTTTAGTAAAGAAGATATAAAACCAATCATCTAAGTTGCATCCTTAGGAACTAGAAAAGAAAAAGGCAAATTAATCCAAAGTAAGCAGGAGTAAAACATACTGGAAATTAGAGCAGAAATAATTGAAATTGAAGGCACAAAATCCATAGAGAAAATCAATTAAACCAAAAGTTGTTTCTTTGAAAAGATCAATAAAATTAACAAGTCCCCAGCCAAGATAATTAGCAAAAAAAGAGAGACCACACAAATTACTAATGTCAGAAATGAGAGAGAAGACATCACTACAGAACCCATGACCATTAAATGGATAATAAAGGAGTATTAATGCATTTATGCCCACGGATTTGATAACCTAGAGAAATATACCAATTCCTGGAAAAACACTGTCTGCAAAAACTCAAGAAGAATCTGACAATCTTAGTAGAGCTATATCTACTAAAGAAACTGACTTAGAATAATCTCCCCAACAGAATGTGCTAGCCCTCCATGGATTCACTGGCAAGTTCTACCACACATTTAAGAAATAAATAATTACATCAATTCTCTATAATATCTTTCAAATGACAGAAGCAGAGAGAAAACATTTTGTCCTATTTTATGAAGTCAGCATTCCTCTCAAACCAAAACCTGACAATGACAGTACAAGAAATGAAAACTGTAACCAAAGTTGGAAGTCTGACACTACCTGACTTTAAGAATTACTCTAAAGCTGTAGTAACCAGAATGGTATGGTATTAGTGAAAGAGTAGACAAATAGAGGAAAGGAACCAAATACAGAGCTCAGAAGTATAATCAACTGATATTTGACAAAGGAGCAAAGACAATATAATGGGGCAAAGATAGTCTTTTCAGCAAATGGTACCAGAACAACTGGATATCCATATACAATATATATATATACATATAAATGTATGTGTATATATATATATATATATAGACACAGACCCGACACTCTTCACAAAAATTAAATTAAAATGAACGATGACTTTAATGTAAACACAGAAACATAAAATGCCTAGAAGTTAACAGAGAAAAAAAATCTAGGTGATTTTTTTTTCTTCTGTTTTTCTGTTCCACACACAGTTCTGCTCATATTTCACTTGCCAAATTATGTTTCATGGCCTTGCTTAATTTCAGAAGGGATGAGATACACAATTATATTATGTCCCTTGAAGGAGAGCATGGGAATATTTATGAACAATCCTAATGATTAGCAGAAGCATGCAAATTAAAAAAAAGTCATACTCTACATATTATTGTATGATATAAAGCGACTAGCTTTATACCTCAATATATTTTTTAAATAAAATTTTTCATGTCCTTAAATTTTCTCCTATGAGGTGCTATTTAATAGCTGTATATATATATATATATGTATATATATATGCGACAATTTACTTAATCAATCTCTTATTATTGGCTATATAAGATGGTTACAATATTTCACTATGGCAAGTTAAGATGCAGTGAGGACCTATTAACATATATCTTTCTCCTCATTTGTGATTCATTCTACAGGATGGATTCCTCGATATGATATTGCAGAGTCAAAAGATATGCAAAATGTTAAGATTTTTTTTTACTACTTATTGTTAAATTTTCCTCCAGAAAAATTTTTATCAATTTATGCTTGTACAAGCTATGTGTGAGAGTGTATGTTTCCCTGAATCTATCCAATTCTGGCTGTCATCCATGGTTTTTAACACCAGTTAATTTCCTTAATAAAAATTCACATAAGTTTTACTTGTATTTTTCATTGTTTAGTGTTGAGATTTAGCATGTTTATATGCTTTTCTGGCCATTCTTATTTTGTAAATTGCCTATTTGTTTCCTCTGTACTTGGTTTTAACACCAATATCAATATGTAATTCCGTTCAGCCCCCACTCACAAACATACTTTTCTCTCTTCCCTTGCTAAGCTTAAAATGCCTAATAGTAACTAAAGCAACAAAACATTCTAGGTGGTTGGACTCCAAAATTATAGCAATAATCATCCTGAATCCTCAGCAAGAGCTTTTATTAACTGTGGATAGTCTAAAAACTATATTGTATGTTATGAGGATATTATCAAGATACAGAGAATTTTTTCATGAATACCTTTCTAGGTATATGGACACTTTCCTGAGAACAGGGCTGCTGTATTCCACGTGAGTGGTGCCACCTGGAGTTGTGCAATGTGTTTGCCCTACCAAGAGCTTGAAGGCCTGGGGACTGAGATTTACTTCATGACTACTTGCTCTAACTTCTTTTATTTATACAAGAAAAACACATGCTATTGTTTTCTCTTTCCTCTCCCCACTCATAAACTTAGATTTTAACCTTCAAGAGAATATATATACTTAATGTTTAACAATATATATTTAAATATATATTTAATAACAACAGGTAGATGAATAAATGGGGCATGGTTGCTGGAGGAATTCTCTAGAAAGAAATTCTTTCACAACGCTCCCCCGCAAGGACAAATTTTCAGGAAGAATTTAAAGTGGATTTTATTGTTACATTTCCTGTGCTCCCTGAATGTGTTAGGGTAAGGGGATTTATAACTCAAAATGTTTTCCAGATAGTAAAGCTGTTGTTCCTTTTAATAACAAAAGACAATTGAATTCTTTAGGCTGTGATTATGATAATTCTGTATTGTTTTCTGTCTGATCAAGAGTGATTAGGGCAAAAGCTTTCAAAATTGACAACTCTCTTTGCTTTTACAAGGCAGGGAACAGATGGATTAAGGAGGGCTAGAATGCACATAAAGAAACTGGTAGGGTTAGAAAATTTTAGCAATGCAACTGGGAGGTGTTGGTAATTTGTCCTAGAATGGTGATGATGGAAATAATAAGTAGATATATTGGGGATATATTTAAGTTATAAAATCAACAGAAATTGGTGAAGGGTTTTATGCTGTGTCTTCTGAAAGTTCATGGAAAGGTATATTAAAACTGTGCATGGATTTAAAAATACTTTGTAATGAAATTATCTTTTAGAAAAAGGTTTATTTATTTGAAAGTCAAAAGAGAGAGAGAGGGATATCTTCCCTCTGCTGACTCACTCCCCAACTGGCTGCAACAGCCAGGACTAAGCCAGGTAGGAGGCAGGAGCTTCATCCGGGTCTCCCACATGGGTACATGGGTACAAGCACAGGGCCATCCTCTGCTACTTTCCCTAGGCCATTAGCAGGGAGCTGGATCAGAAGTGGAGCAGCAGGGACTCGAACCAGCACTCATTTGAGATGCCATCATCACAGGTGGTACCTTTACTCACTATGCCACGCCAGCCCCCCAAATTTGTCTTTTACTTCCATGTTGCCATCAGCTTTTTATGAGATACTTTCCATATGTGTACAGTGTGCAGAAGGTGTGCTGGTGGTAAAATGTCATTAACTAGGAAGATGGGACACTAGAAGCAATTAGGTTTGGAGATACAAATTCTAAATTCAGTTTTGGGACATATTGAATTTGCAGTGCTTTTGAGGCTGCAAGAGGTTGAGTGGGAAGTCTGAAGTTCAGGGGAAAGGTCTACACTGGGAACATTAATTAGCTGAGTCATTTATGAGTCACTCGATACATAACATTCTGTAATTTCCTTTTCATCCTTAATATGTCACATGCATCCTCAATTAAATACATACAGATCAATCTCATTTTGTAGCCTTACTAGTATAGTAGTCCATATTGTATACAAATGTATTATAATTTATTTAACTATTCCTTTATCAATAGACAGTCGTCTACATTTTTGATGATTAAAATTCTGCAGTAAGTATATAAAAATATATATCTTAATGTATTTGTACTTTTGTATCTGATGGATAAATTCTCAGTAGTAGGATTGCTGGAAAAATAGTTATACATATTTTACTTTCAGTGAATATTTCCACATTGGTTGTATAGTATGGTGATTGACAGCATGGGCTCCAGAACAAAAGTGCTGCATTTTAAATCTTGACTCTACCACTTACTAGCTATGTAACTATAAACAAGTTATTTAATTTTCTTTGCCTTACTGTTTCCAATTCTATAATTAGGAAATATCTATCTCATGTTTGTTGTGAAGGTTAAACAAGATAGCACATTTATATAAAGTGCTTAGAAATTATGCAACATAAATGTCACTATTATTTTTAAAAGCCTAATATTTATTTATGATTCTACCCACAGCATCTGAGAATACATACTTCCCAAAACATTCAATAGCACAGCATGCTTTTATTTTTTTAATGTCATGAGTTCTAGTTCTGACTACGAAAAAGTAGCTGGTATTAGGCTTATTCTCCTGCCATAAGCAACTACAAGTTGACAAAATATAAAGAACAACTATTTAAGACATTTGACAGCAATCAAAGCAGTGGTACAATCTTTGAGAGAAGGTACATGATTCAAGGCTAATAGTCACCCAGGCTCCCAGGGTATATTTCCCAGGATGGCAGAGCCCAACCAGGAAATGGTGGCTCCAGTGAGCAGAAGAGGCAGAAATCATAGTTTGGGGACTGCTAAAGAGACTGCAATTTGTGTGATAGGTTGCCATAGCTATGAAGCCATGGAGAGGCAATCCAGAGACTTGTGTGTTGTCATAATAGCTCTGATCATGTACCGGGCAGTAGCCTAAGTGCCTTTGGCTTTAATTTTATACACAAAATACTGCTAAAAAAGGTTTTATTAGAAGTAGGTTTATTATTTTACCTATTTTACAGACGTAGATTTAGTGTTATCCCTCTTTTATACAAGGAGGAAAAACAGAGGGACGTTAGCTTTCTGAGTCACACAGCTCATGGATATGGACTAGAATTTGAACACTGGTAGGTACTATATCACTCTGCCTTTCTGGAAAGCAGGTAGAAGTCCAAGTATCTTACATATATTAATTCAGAAATGAACTAACATTATAATTTCAATTTGAAAATTGATGAACTTGAGACACAAAGATGTTAATTAACTTCACACCTAGGAATATTGGAGCCCAGATTCATACCCAGGTAGTTTAGGTTCTAGTGTTTTTGCCTTTAAACATCATATCACCTTTATTCTTTGAACTTTTTATCTGAAGTGGCTACAAAATTTAGTATCTTTAATTATTATTTGTTACCTAATTGTATGAATTTTTTCTATTCAATTAAAATATTAGCAATAATTGTACGTACTTATGGCCTACATTGTGACATGTAAATACACGTATTCAATGTGTACTGATCAAAACAGAGTAATCAACATTTCCCTTCTTTGATGTTACTTTATGGTTGGAGATTTGGAGCTTCTAACTGTTCATACAACATGTACTAGGTTATTGAGAATTGCAGTCTCCCCACTTTGCTGTGTGACATTGGGAACTGATTTCTTTTCTATAACTGATTTGAAAGCTGCTATCCAAACTTTCTATATGTCCTCACCTCTCCCAGCCTCTGTAATCAGATTCAGTTCTTTTTCTTTAGCTCTCATATGAGGGAGAACATGCAGTATTTGTTTTTCTGTGTCTGGTTTATTTCACTCAACATGGTATCCTCCAGTTCTATCAGTTTTGCTGCTAAAGACAGAATTTCACTCTTTTATGCCTGAGTGATATTCCATTGTGTATATTACTACACTTTCTTTTTTATTTTTTTATTTTTTATTTAGTAAATATAAATTTCCAAAGTACAGTTTATGGATTACAATGGCTTCCCCCCCCCCATAATTTCCCTCCCTCTCACACCCCTCCCATCTCCCGCTCCCTCTCCCATTCCATTCACATCAAGATTTATTTTCAATTATCTTTATATACAGAAGATCGATTTAGTATATATTAAGTAAAGATTTCATCAGTTTGCACCCACACAGAAACACAAAGTGTAAAATACTGTTTCAGTACTAGTTATAGCATTACTTCACATTGTACAACACACTATCCATTCATCCAATTATGGATACCATGGTTGAGTCCATATCTTGGCTATTGCGAATGGTGCTGCAAAATTAAATTTTATCACTAGAATCCAATGATGACACCATGGTTAGTAGGCTCTATAAATATAAAAAATTTTAAAATAGCATGATTCACAATTTTGAAATTACACACATAATGTTAAAATATTAAATGAGAGAAATCAGAGACCTCCAAAACTGAAAATATTTAATGATGACATTATTATTATTTACTGTAGTTTGTAGCAAATAAAAATGGAAATTCTGGGGCTGGTGCTGTGGTGTATTAAATTAAACATTCGGATGCAGTGCTGGCATCCCATAATAGTGCTGGTTGGATTCTCAGCTGCTCCTCTTCTGATCCTGCTCTCTGCTAGGGCCTGGGAAAGCAGTAGAAGATGGCCCAAGTGCTTGGGCCCCTGCATCCACGTGGGAGACCTGGAGGAGGCTCCTGGCTCTTGGCTTCAGATCAGCCCAGCTTCAGGGGTATAGCCATTTGGGGAGTGAACCAGCAGATGGAAGACCTCTCTCTCTCTGTCTCTCCCTCTCTCTGTAGCTCTGCCTGTCAAGTAAATAAATAAATCTTAAAATGGAAATTCTGCAAATTGGTAGTAGGGTTTTGAGGAACACTATTAGTAACTTTTTTTTTTTTTTATAAATGAGAATGAGAATAGGAGAGGGAGGTGGAAGAAGAGTGAGGAGTGTGAGGGGGAGGAAGAGTAGGGTGGGAAGAATCACTATGTTCTTTTTTTTTTTTTTTGACAGGCAGAGTTAGACAGTGAGAGAGAGATTTTCCTTTTTCCGTTGGCTCACCCCCCAAATGGCCGCTATTAGTAACTTATTAAAAATTGGTTAGAATTAGAAAAGCATTACATGAGCAAAATTTAGTAGAAGAAGTAACTAGCTACTTGGAGAATCCTATAAGTAATGCATGGTCATGATTGTATTGACATCTGTGTACCAGTTCTGCAATTGTATGATAACATATTATAAATAAATAAATATTAAAGTGAATTAATGTTTCTTGAAATATTCAGTTGCTGGTCATAAACACTAAAGGAAGTAGAAAGCTTTTCTTTCTTTTAAGATTTATTTAATTTATTTGTGTGTGTGTGTGTGTGTGAGAGAGAGATCTTCCACCTGCTGGTTCACTCTCCAAATGTCTGCCCGCCAAGAGCCTAGAGTGCCTTTGTGGTCTCCCATGTTGGTAGCAGGGGCTAAAGCACTTCGGCCATCTTCCATTGCTTTTTCAGGCACATTATCAGGAAACTGGATTGGAAATGGAGCACCAGGACTCAAACAGCAGCTGTAATATGGAATTCTGGAATTGCAGGCCTCAGATTAACTTTCTGTGCCACAATGCTGGCCCCATGGAAAGCTTTTCTAATTCAGTTCTATCACTTCCTAGGCATGTGAATTTAGACAAATGGCTTTACCTTTCCAGTCTTCATTTTTTTCTTAAATCCAATTAGTGCTATATATACCAGGCTTTTGTAATTTACAGATTATTATGGGGATAAAAAACAGTGCATTACAATTACTGCTTATTAAATATGGTACAATTCAAATGCAGAAAATTACCATAGAATGTTGAATGTTTTTGTCCCCTCCAAATCTATATATTGAAATACAAACTACTAAGGTGAAGGTATTAGGAGGTGAAGCCTTTCGAAGATCATTAACCATGAGAGTGCCTCGTTAATGGGGTTTGTGCCCTTAAAGGCATTCCAAAGAGACCCTTGTCCCTTCTACTTTGTGAGGAGAGAGCAAGAAGGCACCATCTATAAATGAACATGGGTCTTTGTCAGACACTGTGTCTGCCATCACTTTGATGAACTTCCCAATCTCTGTAAGACACAAATTTCTAAAGAAAAAGAAACAAATTTCTGTAGTTAGTTTTAATTTTAAAATATAGACTACATTGATAGATTTCTTAGTGTCTTTCATATACTGCAGGAATTTTAAAACTATTTTGTTTAAAATTTTTGTATGATTCACATTTTTTATTCATTATAATGTTTTGACTTTGGGTTATGAACACTTTGTAAAAAGAGTTGGGAGGTTTTCTATTTTTTATATTCGAAAATTATTTTAAAATATCTGGATTATTTATGTAATACATGACTTCTTGTGACTTATTTTTCATTTGGAATGGGTTTTAAAATTTCATCCATATTTTAGCTAGTATCATTGCTTCTGTCTTTTTTATGGTTCAGTGGTATTTCATTGTGTGGAGTTACTGCATTTTATTTGTCAATTCATTGGTCGATGGATATTTTGGTTGTTTTACCTTCTGGTTAGTGTGAATAATACTGTTATAAACATGGCTGTTCAAACCTTTTTGAGAACTTGCTTTCAATTCTTTGGGAGATATACATAGAGGTGTATATTGATATGATGATTCTACTTTAAGTTTTTGAGGAACATCTATGCCATTTTCCATATGGTTTAACCATTTTATGTTCCCATCAACAGTGCACAAATGTTCTAATTTCTCTACATCCTTGCCAATATTTATTTTCTGTTATTTTATATAGCCATATTAATGGATATAATGTGGTGTCTCACTGTGGTTTTGATTTGTAGTGTCCAATTGGTTAGTGATGTTGATATTTGCATGTTTATTGGACATTGGTATATCTTCTTTAAAGAAATATCAATTCAAGTTTTTTCATGTATTTTCAAAATTGTGTCATATGGATTTCTTGTTGCTGAGTGGTCAGAGTTCTCTATATATTCTGGATATTAATTCCTTCACAGATACATGACTTTTGAATATTTTCTCTCATTACATAGGTTTCCTTCTCAATTTGCTGAAGAGTCCTTTTATGCACATTATTTAAAAACATTTTTAGGGAATAAAATTTGTTTTTCATTTTGTTTATGCCTTTTTTGGTCAAGAAATCATTGCCAAATCTAGTGAAGTTTTTGCCCTATTTGCTTATAAGATTTGAATTTTTCTAGCTCTTACATTTAGGCTTTTGATTAATTTTGAGTTAATTTTTGTAAATGGTATTAGGAAAGGGTCCAATTTCATTCTTTTGGAAGTGGATATCCACTTTTGCCACTACCATTTGATGAAGATACTGTCCTTTCCCCACCAAATGATCTTGGAACACTTGTGGAAAATCATTTGATCATATATATGAGAGTTTATTTCTGGGTTATTTGTTCTATTCCATTGATCTATATGTCTGTTTTTATACTAGTATCATACTGTTTAGGTTACCATAAAATTTTGGTAAGTTTTGAAATCATAAAGTATGAATCCTCCAAATTTGTTTTTGTTTTCCAATGTTTCTTTGGTTATTCTGGATGTCTTGAAATTTCACACAACTTTTGATGGATTTTTCTATTTCTGCAAAAAAGTATCATTGGGAATTTGAAATTACAATGGTAATATTGAAATTTTAATGATATTAAGTTCTCTAATCCATGAATATTGAATGGCTATCCATTTTTGACATAATATATATTTGTCTTTTCTCTGGGTACTAACACAGAGCTGTTAAAATCTTTCTAACTTCCTGAGTGATAGGGATGATAGAAGCATTGTTTGTTATGAAAAGGCTTTAAGAACTATTGATTCTCTGGAGTGGTGAGATTGTTTGTTTACTAGTGAAGTAACTGGTTGCTGGATCCCTGGGTAGCTTTGGGAAGGGGTTTGGTTAGCAAAGGAACTAATCATGTGATTAGAGGGTTAGAACTTTCAGCCCTACTCCATGACTTCCATGTGGAGACAGAGGGTGGAGATTGAATTCAGTAATCAATGGCCAGCAGTTTAGTCAATCATCCTTAAGTAAGGGAATCTTCATTATAAAAAAAAAATAAAAAACCTTAAACAACAGAATTTGGGGAGCTTTCAGATTGGTGAATCTATTTACACCCTAAGAAGGTGGTACAAATGAAAGAGAGAGAGAGAGAGAGAGAGAGAGAGAGAGAGAGAATATCTTCCATTCACTGGTTTGCACCCAAATAGCCACAGCACCAGGGGATGGGCCAGGCCAAAGCCAGTAACCTGGAACTCCATCTGTGGGGAGCAGCCCGGACTAGACTGTTACTGGAATTAAGACTTATTCTATGCATCTGCTCTCCCACAATATGGCGCTGGGAGAGAAGTAAACAGCTTCCGCACAGCTGCCTCCAGTTCAACCAATTAACTGTAGGACTTGCTCCTGATTGGAGAGCAGCGTACTCGGCGTGTGGGCAGCCGAGTTGGGATTGGCAGAGAAGGACTATAAAGGAGGAGAGAGACGGCATGCACCAGGAACATCTATGGGGAACATCTAAGGGAACCCGTGCAGCCCCCCAGAGAGCCGGCCGGCGGTGTGCCGCTCCCCTGCGGAAGTGGGGAATGCGGCCAGGGGGAACTGCCCTTCCACGGAGGTGGAAGGGATAGTAGCCAACCCGGGAAGAACCAGCAGCAAACCCGGGGAGGGCCGAGCAGACGAAAGAACAGCGCAGGGTCCTGTGTCGTTCCTCCACGAAGAGGGGGAGCGACATAATGGTGCCGTGACTCGGATATGAAGCCTAGGCAGGGTTTAGTGTCGTTCCTCCACGAAGAGGGGGAGCGACACCATCCAGGTCTCCCAAGTGGGTGACAGGGACCCAGTTACTTAGACCATCTTCCACTGCTTTCTCAGGAGCATTATTAGGGAGCTGGACTGGAAGCAAAGCAGCTTGGATTTAAACCAGTGCTCTGATACAGGATGCTGGTGTCCCAGGTGGTGGCTTAAACCACTGTGCCACACTCTGGCCTCCTTGAATTAATTTTGAGTTGGTGGGACCCAGTTCCCACTGGAACTGCCCTCCAACCCATACTCCCTTCCCTCTTCTTCCTCCCTCTCCTATTTCCAGGCTTATTTTTTACTTAGATCTATTTTCAATTAACTTTATGCATAGAAGGTAAATGCTATACTAAGTAAAGAATTCAACAAATTCTAAGGAAAAAAATAAACCATTCCTCAACAGTTGAGAAAAGGCTGTTCAAACTCATTGCATCTCGAAGTTGATTTCACTTGAAAGGACACCACAAAACACACAACTGGAGTTAATGGATGTGGGGAGCAATCCGGACTAGACTAAGTTACTCGAATTAGGACTTATTCCATGCATCTGCTCTCCCACAATATGGCGCTGGGAGAGAAGTAAACAGCTTCCGCACAGCTGCCTCCAGTTCAACCAATTAACTGTAGGACTTGCTCCTGATTGGAGAGCAGCGTACTCGGCGTGTGGGCAGCCGAGTTGGGATTGGCAGAGAAGGACTATAAAGGAGGAGAGAAACGGCATGCACCAGGAACATCTATGGGGAACATCTAAGGGAACCCGTGCAGCCCCCAAGAAAGCCGGCCGGCGGTGTGCCGCTCCCCTGCGGAAGTGGGGAATGTGGCCAGGGGGAACTGCCCTTCCACGGAGGTGGAAGGGATAGTAGCCAACCCGGGAAGAACCAGCAGCAAACCCGGGGAGGGCCGAGCAGACGAAAGAACAGCGCAGGGTCCTGTGTCGTTCCTCCATGAAGAGGGGGAGCGACATAATGGTGCCGTGACTCGGATAGGAAACCTGACTCGGATAGGAAACCTAGGACGGATATGAAACTTAGGAGGGAAGAAACGGGAAGAACTGGGAAAATATCGGAGAGAGAAACTAGCAAACAGCCTAGGGAAAATACCGGAGAGAGAGACTAGCAAACAGCCTAGGGAAAAGCCGGACGAAAAGGGTGCCGGAAGAAGCTATTGAAAGCCTAGGCATAGACTCAGATACGGACTACGGGGGGAAGCTGGGAGAAATCTTTAAGGTCGAAAGTGAAAGCTAGAACAAACAGACTCGGATGCAGACTGTGGGGAGAGGCCAGGAGAAATGAGGGAGGAGTATTGTTGGAAGAAAGCTTGGGGAAACATACCGGGTAGAGAAAAATGTTAGGGAAATTGAAGCCACGGGGGGCAGGCCGAGGCGGAAACGAAAGCCACTTTGGGGTTCTCAAGTTAGCCCGGGAATAGGGGGCGAGAAGTTGAAACCAGAAGCTGAGACGTAAGCCAGATTGGGATCCGTCTGATTAGCCCGGGGAGCAAAGGACGGGAAGCCAAATCGTGGGGCGGAGACGTACGCTGGGTTGAATTCGCCAGGCTAGCCCGGGGAACTTAGATTGAATCCTAGTGGCGGAGACGCAAGCTACGCTGTGTTACTCGCGGAAGCCGCCGCGTGCAGAGAGAGCACGGGGCGTGAATAGATAGGGAACGCTGGCGTAGGCCGTGGTTCAGACGCGAAAGGGTTAAGCGTGGAGACCGCGGAGCGCGCAAAGCCAAGCCGAGCCGCGCAAAGCCGGGAAGCTGCGCAGATGAGAGAGGCACGCGGGCTGAAGCGGCGAGGTGCCGGGAACCCGCCGGCGGGGCGAGGTGCCGGGAAGCTGCGGGGATAAGAGAAACAGAAGTTTGGAAGTGAAGTAAAAGAGAAATGGGAATGCTGGAAGATAGAAGTGAAATGGGAGAGGTAGGAATGCCCGGAGATAGAGAAATAGAGAAAAATAAGGCCTCCCCTCAACATGCCAATTAGAAGGCTTGGATTCGGTCTGCCCGATTAGTGAGGCGATGAGCACCTGGGCGGCTAGCCGCAGGTCACCGAAGACAGGCACGAATTAACATCAGTAAAGCTTCCCCACAATGCAACAATTAGGAGGCTTGGATTCGGTCTGCCTGATTTAAGGCGGTAAGCGCCAGCAAAGCTCGACCAGAGTATGAGCTGCAGGTCACCGAAGATAGGCACGAACCAACACTAATAAGTCTCCCCCACAATACGGCAATGAGAAGGCTTGGATTCGGTTTGCCTGATAGGTTTTGTAAACACCTGCAGGCAGTTCTAGCAGAGCAGAGTATGCGCTGCAGGGCACCGAACACAGGCACGCATCAGCGCCTAAAAACCTCCTCACAACATGGCGAAGAGAGGACCCGGATTCGGTTTGCCTGATGGATAGGACTTGTAAGAGCCTGTGGCAACTCTAGTGTGTGCCGCGGGACACCGAAGACAGGCGCGTATCAACGCTAAAAAATAAAAAGAAAGGGGGATCTGTGGGGAGCAATCCGGACTAGACTAAGTTACTCGAATTAGGACTTATTCCATGCATCTGCTCTCCCACAATATGGCGCTGGGAGAGAAGTAAACAGCTTCCGCACAGCTGCCTCCAGTTCAACCAATTAACTGTAGGACTTGCTCCTGATTGGAGAGCAGCGTACTCGGCGTGTGGGCAGCCGAGTTGGGATTGGCAGAGAAGGACTATAAAGGAGGAGAGAAACGGCATGCACCAGGAACATCTATGGGGAACATCTAAGGGAACCCGTGCAGCCCCCAAGAAAGCCGGCCGGCGGTGTGCCGCTCCCCTGCGGAAGTGGGGAATGTGGCCAGGGGGAACTGCCCTTCCACGGAGGTGGAAGGGATAGTAGCCAACCCGGGAAGAACCAGCAGCAAACCCGGGGAGGGCCGAGCAGACGAAAGAACAGCGCAGGGTCCTGTGTCGTTCCTCCATGAAGAGGGGGAGCGACAATGGAAAGGTTTGTTGTCAGGTGGGGGAAACTCCACAGGCTGGAGGGAGAGGGTGAAAGAGGGTGAAAAGAGAGGGGTCAAGAGAGAGAGAGAGAGAGAGAGAGAGAGAGAGAGGTCAGGTCAAGAGTGCGTGTGTGTATGGGGGAAGTAGGTCCTGTTATAGCCTTGAAGTGGGTAGGGAACTGGGAGCAGCAAATCCTGTTAGGGTGGGGGTGGAACTGATGCTTGTGGTTGGACCATTTGGTCACCTGACTCCTAGTAAGCCAGGCTGCGTCCTGGGGATGCCAAGATGGCATCTAGGACTTGAGGATGGCACTTTTAGATAAGACAGCAGCATTTCACTAACATCAGTTTTTTTTAAGCATTCCTTTTTTTGAGAAACTTTATTAAATTTAAAGAAGAACTCAAGAATGATACATCTTAGAATGCACTTTTATATATAAGGAAATAGCAAAGTGTTTCTCTGAATTCTATGAGCTGCTATTGTAAACTATTAAACCTGAGGAAATAATCACTGGAACCTCTCATTTATAGCCACATCAGAAATGTGAGTAACCTGGCAACCCACTACTTAACAACTGACAACTGAAGTGGGAGATCTGTCTAATGGGACTGAGCTCTTGACTCACATGGGGTTTGACACTATCTCTGGGTTGCCAATTTCAAGATTGAATTAAATCATTAGACACCCAATTGGTGCCTGCAGAAAACGAGAATTTCTTGGGTTATAGGAAAAGAATTCCCAAATACTTGCTGTTGGAAGTGCTGTGAGTAGAAATATTTTTTCTTTCACCATTTAGTTGTGTCTTCTTTAATTTCTTTGAACAAATATTTTATAGCTTTCAATGTATACGTCTTGCATCTCTTAGTTAAGCTCATTTGTAAGTTTTATTTTTTCTGCTATTATAAATAGAATTTTTCTGAATTTCCTTCTTAGATTGTTCATTTTGAATGTGTAGAAATGCTAACGATTTTGTGTGTTTACTTTGGATTCTGCTACTTTGCTGAATTCATCATCAGTTCAATTTTTATGGAGTTCTAAAAGGTTTTCTCCATATAAGATCATATCATCTGCGAACAAAAATGATTTTACCACTTCCTTTCCAATTTGGATGAATTTTATTTCTTTCTTTTACCTAGTAGTTCTGGCCAAGATTTCTAGTACAATGTTGAACAGAAGTGGTGAAAGTGAGCATCTTTTCCTTAATATGATGTTGTATATTTGTTGTATGTAGCTTTTATTATTTTGAAGTACATTACTTCTATACCTAACTTGTTGAGAACTTTTATCATGAAAATATATTGACTTTTCTGAATCTATTGATGTGAGAATATGATTTCCATTATTTTGTTAATATGTACCATATTTTTTGATTTGTGTGCTGAACCATCCTTGCATCACAAGGATAAATCCCATTTAGTCATGGTGAATAATTCTTTAAATATGCTGGTGAATTTTGTTTGCTAGTATTTTGTTGAGGAGTTTTGATTCTCAGTTCATCATGGATATTGGTCTGTAATTTTCTTTTTTGTGTGTTCTCATTTGATTTTGATATAAGAGCAATGCTGGTCTCATGAAATTAGTTTGGAAATATTCCCTACACTTCAATTTTTTTGCAGGAGAGTTACAGAAGGCCTAGTATAAGTTCTTTAAATGTTTAGCAGAATTTTGCTATGAAGCTATTTGTTTCACATTTTTGTTTGAATAAAAGAGACCTGGAATAGCTAAGGCAATCTTAAGAAAACAGAACACTCTCCAATTTCAAAGAATATTACAAAGCTATGGTAATCAAACTGGTCTGATGGTGGCATAAAAACAGGCACACTGATCAGTGCAGAAATATAGAAATGCACATCAATGTACAATCAGCTTATTTTTACAAGGATTCCAATAACAATGTGAAAAGGACAATTTCTTCAATAAATGGTGTTGGGAGAGTTGGGTACCCAAATGCAGCAGAATAAAGTTGGATTCACCTCCAACCAAGACATGAATCTATAGAAACTAGAGAAAAAAAACACCAGAGAAAACTATCAGAGCATTGGTCTGATAGTTATTGGTCTGACTTATTGAATATGAACCCAAATGTATACTCAACAAAGCAAAATATAGCAATGAGATTGCATGAAATTAAAAATTACAGCAAAGGAAAACTAACAGTTTTCTGACTGACAGACTTAAGAATAGTATCTATGGAAGCCCCCTGAGTTCACTGACTCTGATCATTTTTAGACAAGGCCATGGTCAAAGTGGAAGTTCTCTCCTCCCTTCAGAGAAAGGTACCTCCTTCTTTGATGACCCATTCTTTCCACTGGGATCTCACTCACATAGATCTTTCATTTAGGTTTTTGTTTTCCCCCAGAGTGTCTTGGCTTTCCATGCCTGAAATACTCTCATGGGCATTTCAGCCGGATCTGCATGCCTTAAGGGCTGATTCTGAGGCCAGAATGCTGTTTAGGACATCTGCCATTCTATGGGTCTGCTGTGTATCTCACTTCCCATGTTGGATTGTTCTCTCCCTTTTTGATTCTATCAGCTAGTATTTGTAGACACTATTCTTGTTTATGTGATCCCTTTGGTTCTTAGTCCTATCATTGTGATCAATTGTGAACAGAAATTGATCACTGGGACTAGTGAGATGGCATTGGTACATGCCACCTCGATGGGATTGAATTGGAATCCCCTGGTATGTTTCTAACTCTACTGTTTGAGGTAAGTCAGCTTGAGCATGTCCCGAATTGCACATCTCTTCCCTCTCTTATTCCCACTCTTATATTTAACAGCAATCACTTTTCAGTTAAGTTTCAGCACTTAAGAAGAATTGTGTATTGATTACAGTATTCAACCAAAAGTATTAAGTAGAACAAACAAAAAAAATACTAAGAGGGATAACATATTAAGCTGCTCATCTACAGTCAGGGTGAGGGCTGATCAAGTCACCGTTTCTCATAATATTCATTTCACTTTAAGAGGTTTCCTTTTTGGTGCTCAGTTAGTTGTCACCTATCAAGGAGAACAAGTGGTATTTGTCCCTTTGGGATTGGCTTATTTCACTCAACATAATGTTTTCCAAATTCCTAACAGGGATCACTTTTCAGTTAAAATTTAAACACCTAAGAATAATTGTGTGTTAATTACAGAGTTCAACCAATGGTACTAGAACAAAAAAATACTAAAATGGATAAAGTATTACATTGTACATCAACCATCAGGACAAGAGTTGATCAAGTCACTGTTTCTCATAGTGTCCATTTCACTTCATCAAGTTTCCCCCTTGGTGCTCAGTTAGTAGTTGCCGATCAGGGAGAACATATGATATTTGTCCCTTTGGGACTGGCTTAATTCACTCAGCATGATGGCAACTCATGACAAGAGCCTAGGGTGATTACTGAGGCCATAAACAAGAGTGTCAATTTGTTAAGTCAACAACAGGAGTCACTGTGCACTTACTCCTCATGTAGGATCTTTGTCCTTAGTGTGCTGTACATTGAGATTTAATGCTATAACTAGTACTCAAACAGTATTTTTCACTTTATGTTTCTGTGTGGGAGCAAACTGTTGAAATCTTTACTTAAATGTATGCTAAACTGATCTTCTGTATATAAAGAGAATCAAAAATGAATCTTGATATGAATGGAAGGGGAGAGGGAGTGGATTAGGGGAGGGTTGCGGGTTGTAGGGACGTTATGGGGGGGAAGCCATTGTAATCAATATTCTGTACTTTGGAAATTTATATTCATTAAATAAAAGTTAAAAAAATACATGAATAAAACCTAAGTCCAAAGTTAAAAAAAAGAATAGTATCTATGAATTGAGAGAAATTATTTGCAAACCATACATCTGATAAAGTGCTATAACCCAAAACATGTAAGGAATTCAGACAGCTCAATAGCAAGAAGAAAAGGCAATTAGATTGTGCAAAAAATGTAATTTTTAATAAAGTGTTATAATTGGCCGGCGCCGCGGCTCACTAGGCTAATCCTCCGCCTAGCGGCGCCAGCATACCGGGTTCTAGTCCCGGTAGGGGCGCCGGATTCTGTCCCAGTTGCCCCTCTTCCAGGCCAGCCTTCTGCTGTGGCCAGGGGGTGCAGTGGAGGATGGTCCAGGTGCTTGGGCGCTGCACCCCATGGGAGACCAGGAAAAGCACCTGGCTCCTGGCTCCTGCCATCGGATCAGCGCGGTGCGCCGGCTGCAGCGCGCCGGCCGTGGCGGCCATTGGAGGGTGAACCAACGGCAAAAGGAAGACCTTTCTCTCTCTGTCTCTCTCTCTCACTGTCAAAAAATAAAAAAAAAATAAAGTGTTATAATTAAAAAAAGGAAAATGGGCAACTGACATCAATAGACATTTCTCAAAAGAAGACATATAAATGCCCAACAGATATATGGAAAAATCTTCAACATCACTAATCATGGAATTGCAAATGAAAACTATAATGAACTACAATAACATATCACCTCACTTGTTAGAATGACTGTTTTCAAAATGGTGATTGATAACAAGTCTTGTCAAGAATGTGGAGAAAAGAGAACCCTTGCACACTATTGGTAGTAGTGTAAATTAGTAAAGACACAATGGAAATCAGGATGGAGCATCTTCAGAAAACTAAAACTGGAATCACCATATTATCCAGCAATACCACTTCTGGGTGTATATCTAAATGAAGAATATTCAGTATGTTGAAGAATATCTGCATTCCCATGTTCATGGCAGCATTATTCATAATAGCCAATATATTATAATTATAAGCAAAGAAAGTGTCCATCAGCAGATGAAGGTATAAATAAAATGTATGTATATACAATGGAATATTATTCCACCATACAAAGAATGCAATCCTGTCACGTTAGTCAATATGGATGAACCTGGAGAACATTATGTTAAGTGAAATAAGCCAAGCACAGGAAGAAAAATACTGCATAATCTCACTAACTTGTGGGACCAGCATTGTGGCTAAGCCCCTGCTTGTGATGCTGGCATCCCATATGAGTTCTGATTCAAGCCTCAGCTGCTCTGATTCCAGTCCAGCTTCCTGATAGTGCACCTGGGAAACAACTGAAAGATGTGCCCTTGCCACCCATGTAGGAGATCAGGATGAAATTCCGGGCTTCTGGCTTAGGTGTGGCCCAGAGCTGGACTTTGTGGTCATTTGGGGAGTGAACCAGCAGATGGAAGGAAGATCACTCTCTCCTCTGTCTCTTCTCCTGTCTATTACTCTGCCTTTCAAATAAATAAATAAATAAATAAATATTGCAAAGTTGAACTTGTAGAACTAGCGCATAGAGCAATAGTTAACTGAGGCTGGGGGCTGAGGGGTGGGGGTGGGAGATGGGGGTAGGGAATGTGGACATATTGGTCAAAGCATATACATTTTCAGTTAGGAGAAATAAGTTCTGGTGATTTATTGTACAGCATGGTGATTATAGTCAATATCTTATTGTGTATTTAAAAATGGGTAGAAGATTAGATTTAAATGTTATCATAAACAAATGATAAGGAAGGATTGTATATGTTAATTATACATATCAAAACATCACATTGTATACCAGAAATATATACAAATTTTGCTTCCAGTATATTATTATATTTTTACAAGATCTAATTAAAGTTCAATATACCTTTCTTATTATTTGATAGTATATCTTAGTATTTGATAGTATTTCTTAGTACAGTTTGATATTATTGCTATTAATTTAAATTTTAATTACAAAGTTTACCATTCTTTTGTATACATTTTATCTTCCCTTATCTTGAATTATTTGAGGAATCTTAATTTTTATTTGAAAAAATCTTCCTTTGAGTAATTTACTTATAAAGTATATCTTAATGGTAGGCTTTCTGAAGTCACTCATGTCTGGTTTATTTTTACCCCCACATATGTATATTTGATTAAATCCTTGTTTCCTAAAAATATGTACATAATGTCCAATGTCTTCCAGTTTCCAGTGTTGAGTAAGTGAAGTTTAATATGAGTCTAAGTCTCTTTTCTCTATAAATAACTCATTTTGTCTGATACATTTGATGGAATTGAATATATAGTACTTACACATTATATAAAACTGTAATTCCTCCAAGTACATACAGATATTCTCCCTCTCAACTGTTTCTCAGTCAATCAGTTTCTCTTCCTAGAGACATCTACTTTTTTTTAAAAATTTTTTTGACAGGCAGAGTGGAGAGTGAGAGAGAGAGACAGAGAGAAAGGTCTTCCTTTTGCCCTTGGTTCACCCTCCAATGGCCACCGCGGCCGGCGCACCGCGCTGATCTGAAGCCAGGAGCAAGGTGCTTCTCCTGGTCTCCCATGGGGTGCAGGGCCCAAGCACTTGGGCCATCCTCCACTGCACTCCCTGGCCACAGCAGAGAGCTGGCCTGGAAGAGGGGCAACCGGGACAGAATCCGGCGCCCCGACCGGGACTAGAACCTGGTGTGCTGGCACCGCAAGGCGGAGGATTAGCCTGTTGAGCCACGGCGTCGGCCAAGGCATCTACTTTTTATCAGGTTGTAGTATATTCTTCTAGAGATATTTATGCATACTCAATATGTAGCTTCAACCAGTCTCCTGTTAATAATTATTGGTACAGAATGTATGAAATATCTTTGTATTGCTGGAATTAGCTCCAGTGAATCATGCCAATTTATTCTTTTAATGTGCTATTCGATTCTGATAATATTTGGGATATTTTGTATAATTTTTATTTTGCATTAACTGTTCATAAATGAGACCCACGAACATTTTATACCAATTGCTTGTTTTTTTTTTTTTTAAATTGCAACTTTGGTGAGGATTGATAAAGGATTAATCTATTACTCCCTCATAGGTAACATGTTTGTATTCAAATCACGGCTTTCTGGAAAATAATGTTCTAATTCAATGTTTTCCCAGTAGTTTTTGCTGTGCATTTGAATAACTTGCAGACCTTTAAAAAATTATGGATTTCCAGGTCTTGCTTGAGACCAAATCTCTGCACACTGTGACCTGGGGGTCAATTATAAGCTGCCACCTGCTTTTGTAAATAGTTTTACTGGAACACAGGGACCTCTTTTTTCTTTGATGTGTTGTCTGTGACTGCTTTCACACTACAGTACAAAATTGGTGGTTTTGACAGAGTCCACCAAAAATTCCTACAGTATTTTCTATTTTGAACCTTTATGGAAAAAGTTCATTGACTTTGCTTTACACCTTCAGAAGCAAAATCTCTGGTAGTTGGGCCTGGCTGTATGTATTATGAAAAAAAAAATCAAATTCAAACCTTTTTGCATCAAAGGTTAGGAGTCAATCTTTTAACATACAGTGAAATACCTAGGTGATTATCATTTTCTTCCTAGGTCAGAATCTCCTATATTGCCTTTTTTACCACCTGTACTGCCTTTGAACTTACAATGTTTTGGTTAGGGCTCTATGAATTTCCACCAAATTCTCCCTACCATTATGTTCCCTTACCCGCCCCTAAACAAAACCAAGGTGACAGCCATAAAAGTTTATAGAACAAGTGAATTTCCCACACTTATTTTAAATATCTTAGCCTGTATTTTGTTTCACTCATGTTTACATGTATATAGACATGAATATCAATTCAACAACTCACATGGACATAGAATGAAATTTTACTTTTCTGATAAATTTCTGTTTAGAATCTTTATTCTAACAGGATTTGTAATTTAACTGTAGTTGGTGTGGGGATATCACACTCCTTTCCTTTGGGTTTTTTCCAAGTTATTGAAGGGTAAGTGGAGAACGTACCAAGATAATGGAAGGTAATCTATTATAGCCTCAATATCATCTGCCTAGGTAAGCGCCTGCTATTTCCATGCTCCCACTAGAGCCTATATCAAGATTCCAAAGACACCATCAAGGGTCTGATCCTTGCTCAGATCTTCACGGTTCCTTTAGGTTAATGTTTTTTTCTGTTACTTTCCATGTTGCCCTTTTGCTCATGGGGATCATTCAGCTGTTCCTGTACCAGGATGAGGTACAGCCAATTTCTGTGATGCTGTCTGTGCCTCGTTCTGCCTCCAGTAAATCTTATTGTCCCCAAGGTCTTTATCTGAAACTGAGGCCCAAATTCCCTATGTCTTGGAAATAAAAATCCCAAGTGGCCTTTATTTCTGGTCCCTTCCCTGGGATCATTTGACATTTATCTTCTGATTGCCTCCACTCTAACTTTTCTTATTGTCTCATCCTGGGAAATCTTTTGCTGTGAAGGAAGGTTGGGATAATCTTTGCTTTCTCACAAATATTGTCAATGTTGTGAGCCCTTTTCTGGGATTTTGAAACCTAAATGCCAAGATGAGAAACCTTTTGCTCCCCACTGCTTTGTGCTGTTTCTGCTGTCCGCTGTCTGCCAAAGCAAAATGAGCAGAGAGTTGTTTAGCTGTTTAATGAAGGGAAGGGCAAGGAGAAAAAAAGAACTCTCCAGAAGAAATGGTTGATATTTTCAAAATGTTATCCTGCCAGTAAGGGCCATCACTATCACTTCATGGACCCAGAGTAGCAGACATGTGCCTTGTGATTATTACCTCTGTTTTTAGTATATTTCTTTGTCTCTTATAGGTATGACTCTAAAGAACTTAAATCACTCTCTTTCAACTTATCAATAGTTATTTATTAAATACCTATTGCAGCCTTAGCCATGTTCCCTCAAAGTGACTCAGACAGTGAATAAATGTGAGGCTTGATTTATTTGCTTCTGTGGCTTCCTCATATATTTATTTTTCTTACAATGGTCAATGATCATAAAAGGTTGAGTCCCTGGTGAGTGAAAATGTAAAATCTGGGCAAACAGTAGAAGACAAATCAACTACCCCAAAATAAATGGAAATGTTAAGAAAATTCACAGCTATTCCTGCAGGTCTCCAGGTTAAGTATTCCATAGAGATAGTAAGTGAAGTTTATAACTCACTTTCAGAATTTATTATTCTGAATTTCATATTCTATTAGTCCACTATGTTTATATGCAATGTAGTGACGTAAGGACTAGATAGAAAAGTCTTGCCTCCAGAATTCATGTTTGTTTACTTCTCCTTCCTGAGTCAGAGCTTTTTGCATTGGTTTGATGTACTGTACTTACTTGGGGTTTAATCTTGTATAATAATTAACTTCAATTGATCCACTGCAGTGTGTTAGCAAAGTGCCCGAGCCTATTAAATCTGACTAAGAATCCTCCATTGCTTTCCTAATTTCCAGCATCATTATGCTGCCGGGAAAGCTGATTAATGTAAAGGCATTCCAAACTGGGGCTTTTGCCTGGTGAAATTTTGGAGAGAGTACCCATATATTCCATTGTAAAATATTGCATTTAATAATACCAAAATAAGGGATCTCCATTTTAGGTGAGCCCTGTATCTATGAGAGAGATTTGTAACACAACTATTTTGTTAAAGGGGAAAGCCAGCATCATGAGAACTTCAGTTATTAATGGGGGGGGGGACACATACAGTTGATTTAAAAACAAGAAGAAAAATGGAAAATTACTGAGAGTGCTGTGCTCAATATGTCCCTAGAAAAGAAAAGAAAAGGATTCCAACGAGAAAAGAGAGCAAAAGAGAGGAAGAAATTGCTAAAGAAAGAAAGAAAAAAAAACCTTGAAGAGATATATGTAAACGAAGCTATTAAATTGAAAGCAGCAGAAATTTTCAGCCTTTGAGGAGATTTTAAAATAAAACATCCAAATGGATCCATTGAAAATCTCTGTATAGGGAATTTCTTCACTGAGATTCCAGCATGTGTCAGGACAGACAAAGACAATTAAGACAGTTCTTGTCTTCAAGGAACTTACACTTTTTAATAGTGTATCTTGACTGTCTTGGTGAATTGAAATCCTATTTTTTCTTTATGTTCTTGGAAGTTCTTTAATCTAAGTCTACTTTCCTGCCTTGGAAAGTAGAACAAACTGAATATTTTTTTTAAAAAATTATTTATTTCAAAGAGGAGAGGGAGAGGGGAGGGGGGGGGGAGAGGGGAAAGGGAGGTCTTCCATCTGCTGCTTTACTCCCCAGATGCCAGCAACAGCTGAGACTGGACCAGGCTGAAGCCAGGAGCCAGGGACTCAATCCAGAACTCCCACATGGGTGGCAGGGAACAACCACTTGAGCCATCACCTATTGCCTCCCAGTACGTGCAGAGGCAGGAAAATAAAATTGGCAGCAGAGTCAGGACTTGAACCCAGGAACTCTGATATGGGATGCAGGTGTCTTAAGAGGCATCTCAATTGCTAGGCCAAACACTCATCCAATGAATACATTTACAGGTTCATCGACTCATCCTTTGAACAATCTGTTCCCAATTTCTATAAATATGTGGTAGGAATGGGCATGAGGCCTACCAAGACCAAGATACCCCCTTGGAAGGTGATCAAAAAGTAAATTAGCTTATTTTGTATTTTGTCTCATTATCATCAAAGTTGAATACAAAAAGAATTCTATTTAAGGGTCTTTGTTAGTTTCTTTTCCAATAGATTTTTCACTGAAAATGATTATGTTATTCTCAGTTTTATCACAAGAAGATAATAAAGACTGATTATCTTGATGCTTTAAAGTTGTTAAGAATATTAGAGATTGTGAAAGTACTGGAACTTGTACTCCAAAGGAATATACTATTTTTAAAAAATTTTATTTAAGTTATACAAGATTCATGTACTTCATCTGTACATATTTATGAACATATATTTTGAATTGCAATCCCATTTATATTTTCTTTATTTCCTATTATGATGCAATTGGAATCCAAAGCAAGGATAGGCTACTGAAGGGCTACAGTTGTGGAATGAAAAGCTTTATAGATTGGATGGTATTTGAGTCAGGCCTTATGAAGATGTACATATTCTGTTGGTCAGAGGAAAGGGTAAGGTATTTCCTTTAGAGGGAATAGCATGAGCAAAAACTCTGAGGTAGTAGTGAGCATGATGTATATGGAGGATATCAATGAGATTTGTTTAATTTGAAGGCAGATTTCATATGAAAAAATAAAGTTTGAAAAGTAGAGTGAAGCAAAAGTATTTTATGAAAATGTTGCATTTTAAACTAAAGAGTCTGAATTCAACCCAATTAGGGTACAAAAAGCATATATTACAAATACCTAATAAAATGAGTAAGAACTAACATATTATGGGGGGACCTATAGTGATTATTAGTTGGACATTATAGACAGAAACCATAATTTAGACTTTTGCCCCATTCTCTGATGCCAATACTGACTAAACTCTTCTTTCAGAATATTTAATTGCATGAATTTGATGATAGGCAGGGACGTTGGACAATGTTTCATCATAAGCAAACTAGAACAATTCTTTTAAAGATTTTGGAGAATGTTGAAGCTGCCAAAAATAATTTGGGAAGATGTCCTCACAGTACAATTTATGCAACCAATTTTATATTAGAGAGGCAGTATTAGGTAATCAGTATACTGGAATTGCATTCAAAAGAGTCAAAATTTGGGACCTGGTTTTACCATTAATTGGCTTCTAACATTGGGTAAATCCCTTATCTTATCTGAGATTTAGTTTATCTTTAAAATTCAAATACTGTTACTTAGCTTATCAATGTATTGTAAGAAATAAATGAAATAATATTTTATGAATTTTAAAGGGCTACTCAAGAAGAAATTATACTGCTTAAGAATTTCTGTGTAGGTCATTATAACTTGAATAAGCAATCACCCCAAACATATCATAGTTATGTGGAATTGGACACAGAGCATATGGGGGAGTTTAGTGGATGGTTTTCAGGAGGAGACAGCAATAAACTACGATGTGGAAGTAGGACTGAACCTACTGGTCGTAGTCCAAGGTATGGGTGGCCAGTAGTCCAAGTATTTGGAGCAGTGATGAAATCCTATTTAGTTTTGGTAGCTATCCAATACCAGAGGGGCCAGTATGAGAAGTAGAAACTGGAACCCTCAAGCATTTTCTGTGGAAATGTAAAACTGTGCTGCTGCTTTGGAAATAGTTTGGCACATCCTCAAAATTAGATAAAGAATTACCATATAACTCAGTAATTCTACTTCTATGTGTATATTCAAGAGAAATGAAAATATATAACCACTCAAAAACTTACACTTTAATTTACACAGCAGCATTTATTCATAATAGCCCTCAAATGGAAACAACCCAAATATCCACCAAGTGATAAATGAATATCATATGCTATTTCTCTGTCATGGAATATTATTTGGTGATAAAAGAGGATGAAGTTTTGACATATGAGTGTGCTTCAAGAAGTTCATGGAGAATGAAATTAAAAGAAAAGTTTATTATGGTGAAAAAAATTGAAATCATGTATAATTATTTAATAATATACCTTTCTATGAACTTTTTGATGATGCCTTCATATGCTATAACATATATTAAACTTGAAAACATATGGTAAGTAAAAGAAGCCAGGTAGAAAAGGCTAGGGGTCAGGACTCTGGTGTAGTAGGTTAAGCCTCTACCTGTGGCACTGGCATCCCATGTGGGCTCCAGTTCGTGTTCTGGCCGCTCCTCTTCCAATCCAGCTCTCTGCTTACGTCCTGAGAAAGCAGCAGAAGATGGCCCAAGCGCTTGGACCCCTGCATCCATGTGGAAGACCTGGAAGAAGCTCCTGACTCCAGGCTTCGGGTTGGCCCAGCTTCAGCTGTTACAGCAATTTGGGGAGTGACCAGCGAATGGAAGACCTCTGAGCTCTGTCTCTCCCTCTGTCTGTAATTCTGCCTCTCAAATAAATAAATACACTTCTTTTTAAGTTCACATCTTGTATGATTTCATTTAAATAAAATGTTTACAAAAGGCAAACTGAAAGAGACAAAAAGTAGATTAGTGGTTGCCTGGGGCTGGAGATAGGGGGAAGTAGACAGTGGCTGCTAAAGTGATAAAAATGTTTTAGAATTTGGTAGTGGTGGTTGTACAGCTTCATAAATATACTAAAAACCACAGATTTGTACATTTTTTAAGAAGACTTTTTTTAATTTAATTGAGAGGCAGAGTTACAGACAGAGAGCAGGAGAGACAGAGAGAAAGGTCTTCCATTCACTCCCCAAATGCCTGCTACAGCCAGAGCTGAGCTGATCCGAAGCCAGGAGCCAGGAGCTTCTTCCACGTCTCCCACGTGGGTGCAGGGGCCCAAGGACTTGGGCCACCTTCTACTGCTTTCCCAGGCCATCAGCGGGGAGCTGTATTTGAAGTGGAGCAGCCGAACTTGAACTGGCACCTATCTGGGATTCCTGTGGTGCAGGCAGTAGCTTAACCTACTATGCCACAGCATTGGCCCCGGATTTGTATTTTTTAAAGGATGAACGTTATGGTATGAGAATTACATCAATATTTAAGAAAAGTAGTCAATGGTAAAAAAAAAATCAATATAAAGCTTGAAAGTCCCCAAGTATTATCACAATAGAAGGATAAATGTTATAAGGATAAATGTTAAATTCCTTCCTCAAATTAATTATGATAATTTTATTTTATACATTTAATAGTCAAAATATTTGACATTATACTGCAGGAACAATAATTCCTTAGTATTGTCTGATACTAGATTACTACTGGGTGATTCTACTACACATTGTTGATCCTAACAGGTGATCATTGTAAGCTAAAGTTTGTAGAAATTTAGAGTAATAAGGTGACTCAGGTTTCTCTAATACTTTGATACTGTTCATACTCTATATTCTTTATTCTGTTTGGATCAAGGATGATTTACTGAAGTGGTTTTTGTATGTGATTTTGGATTTCTTTCCCCTGTCATGAAAATTTGAGATAACAAAATTGACATTTTGCTTTTAATTTTTTCTCATAAGATGTGCATAGTACCCACATTATGACTTTTTTCTTGAAATGAATATAACTAAATGAGTCAGTTAAATGGAGTTTTAAAATTCCATTTTATTTAACTAGTATACTAAGTAGTTTTATAGAGACTAAAATTATGATAAAATCTATTGTGATTTTATAATTATTATATTAAGATTATATATTGATGTATGCTATTTGCTAACTCAAATTATATAATATTCCCCTTAAGGTTATCTGGTTAATGCACCCTCTTTATATTAATTTTCAAGTTTTTTCCCTATTTATATAACCCACCGGGTATCTTTAATAATGGTTTTTTGTATATAATATGAATAGTTTTCATAATCACTATCGATTATTATAACATCTTATTACTGCAATACCAAATACATTTACACTTCAATCAGTTAATGAGAATTTCAATATATAGGCACAAAATTTTTTACCTAGGTTTCAGCATGAAGAATGTTTACGTATTTTGCAAATTAACATTCAGATATTGACAATAAATCCAAATGGTTTACTCTGTTTCTATTACTGATATCGGTGTGCTGTCTAGACGTGATGGTACTTTCATGGACTCATGGCTGATGGCAGCACATACATAAGTTCAAGGCTGCTAAATACAATGCTGTAGAGTTGGACATCTGGCCTTGCAAAGTTGAGGCTGAAGCCTAAGCCAAATACAATTTACATGAATACTAAGGCTGAAGCTGGACTCTTTTTCGCTTTTTAAAAAGATTTATTTATTTATTTAAAGGTCAGAGTTACACACAGAGAGAAGGAGAGGCAGAGAGAGAGGTCTTCCATTCACTGGTTCACTCCCCCTTTGGCTGCAATGGCCGGAGCTGCGCCAGTCCAAAGCCAGAAGCCTGGAGCTTCTTTCAGGTCTCCCGTGTGGGTGCAGGGGCCCAAGGACTTGGGCCATTTTCTACTGCTTTCCCAGGCCATAGCAGAGAGTTGGATCGGAAGTGGAACAGCCAGGACTAGAACTGGTGCCCATATGGGATGCTGGCACTGCAGGTGGTGGCTTTACCAGCTTTACCACAGTGCCGGCCCCTCTTTTGCACTTGGAGTGCATAGGTTCTTGAAGTTCAACCCAAGTGTACTAATGCTAAGTTTTAGGTGATAGGTTTATTTCATACCTTTGCCCTTTATAGAATGTGAGCTCCTCATCAGTTTAAAAGATGGGTTCTTTGTAGAGGTGGGTTAAGTTTCCCATTTGCTGCCATTTCTCTCTCTCTCTCTCTCTCTCTCTCTCTCTCTCTTTTCATTTAGACACCCCAGGTCCTTTAAACCTCATGCAATCCCAATTTATCACATGGTACCACCCCTTGTTGTCCTCTAAACTAGTTATTTCTTGTCATTTAATAAAGGCTTTCAGTATTTGCTTCACTTTCTTCTCCCTCCCTCCTACGGATACTGTGGGGGTGGGGTGGCTCACAGCATTCATGTGAATGATTCACACAAAACTCTGGTTCTTCACTTCCTTGGCCTGTTTTATCTCTAGTGGTATTTTTTTCTTTACTCTGCCTGATTTACCCATTCTCAGGAACATATTCTTCAATTTTCCTTATCAAAACATGAACCAATCGTCTCCAAAACTTTGATTTTTTAGTTATCATTTTAGTAATTTCCTTGCATACCTCTTCAACTGTTGCCTATTTCTTTCTCAACTGTGTTGATTGCAATACCAAGCCCTGTTCCTATTTTGCTCTGCTCCATGCTTGCCTGTGAGCATCTGAACACTACTATGAAAGAACGCACGGTAATACTGTTAGTTGAACAAAGTAGCCCCTCAAAAATGTTCACACCCTAATCTCAGTTTTCTATGAACATGTAACCTTACATAGCAAAAGCGATTTTGTGGGTGTAACTAAGGTTACAGACTTTAAGATTATTTTGGGTTATACAGGTGACCTCAATCTAGCTCCATGAGCCTTTAAAAGTAGAGAAGCTTTCTCACTTGTGATGACAGAAACACAAAAATGGAAGAGGGTAGAGAAAAGCAACACAAGGACTCCTTCCCTTGCTGAATATTAAGATGGAGGAAGGGGGCACGAACAAAAGAACATAAATGGCCCAATGAATGCTGGGAAAGGCAGGAAAGTGGATTCTTTCCTAGAGCATCTGGAAAGGAAGGCAGCCCCACTGGTATCTTTGCTTTAGCAGGTAAGACTCTTAGTGGGCTTCTGGATTACAGAGCTCTAAGATTTTGGTTTTTGTTACAGCATTAGTAGAAAACTAAGCACATGCTAACCGGTCTTATTTTATGTTCAAGTTCTCCAATCTCAAACTTAAAACTGCTTGGGAGTTCTGTTATGACAGTCTTTGCACATTTTGCTTTTGTGCTTTCTAAAATGACCATTTTATTCATTTTCCTCTCTATTGAAACCTCCAACACCCTCCAACTCCACCAAAGACACATTTTTACATAGCAGCTCCCTTAAGTGGCTGTTACTAAATCTATGTAACCTGCTGTATATTTTTTCCTTCTATCAAAGGTGTGTTCCTCCATTTGTGCTCTGCTTTTGACTTTTCAAGGATGTTTCACCTGGCGTTGTTTGTTCTGCACCAATTCTCCTTTTATCTTGGAAAAGTTCTCTATCCAAACGTTTTTTTCAGTATTTCTCTTGATCTCACATTTCCCTCTCAGTAGCACTGCACTTTCTACTTTGCTTCATTATAAGATTTCTTTAAAATTTTCTTGCTGTATTCATTTCTCCAATACTAGCTCGCTCTCTTCAACTTGCCACAATCAGGCTCTTGTCTTTTACCATGCTAATGAACTTCTGTTTCCAATCTCCTGGCCAATTTTCAATCTTAACCTTAACCGACCTCTCATGCACACACATATATATACACCTTTTCCCTGAAACCACTTCTTTCTTGGCTTCTAGGAGCTAATATTTTCCTCAGAACTAAGGATTGCTTTTTGCTTTGCTGACTCCTTTTCTTACCTCTGGAAATGTAGCAATGCTCCAGGACTCTCCTCACTCACCTTTCCCCTCCAAGTATATCCTCTCTATTTAAGTGACTTCAACAAGTTTTATGATTCTTAGTATTTCCTGCACACAAATAACACTGAAATTTGTGTCTCTAGCCCTGACTTCTTGAAGTTCATAATATATAATTGTTAACTTAAAAGATCACTTGGATTTCTAGGAGGAGTCTCACACTTCACACACTAAAATGTCATTTTTCAAGAGAGCTGTGGATCTGCTATGAACCATTCTTAATGACACATATTTGCAAGAATATTGGCCTGAGAGACTGAAGTCTAAAACCAAAGAGCTGATTTCATAAAAAATGCTTGACTTAGTTTCATTGATAATGTGGACTAAAGCTTTTTATGGTTATAAGGAATAGAGGTCTACTTAGGCTAATTCAAGTAAAGGTGGGATGGTTTGAGGGATAAAAGAAAGTTGCTACACAAATCCAAATAAAGAAAATGAATATAGCCAGTCCTCAATGGAACACCCTAAAATACTATCCAGAATAGACAAATCTTTCCCAAGGGTGGACTCTCTTTCATTTCTGTGCTTCTCTCTGTGAATCTGCTCCATTTTCTCTTCTGTGGCATCTCCCGCTTACTCATATTGCATATGGCTCATAATGACTGACCCACCACCAACAAAATCTACCTATTGCTTAGAGGTGGCTTTCCTATTAAAACATTAATGCAGTGATTTGCTGGTGAATGCTTAATAATTAGCTCTTTGGGAAAAGGAAAATGCCCTCATTTATGATACTTTCTGATTTTTCTGGTGTGAATATTACACCATAGCTGATTTTAAGCTACCAACATTACATCAGTGAACTTGGAACATTCCTGAAAATTTAACATTTGTTAAAGGAGCAGCAAGTGAGTAATGGGCTGGCTCTGATACAACAATACTTAATGAGCTGAGGCTTGATGGCTCTTCACTTGCATGGGATGTATACAAAGCTTTGTGCCTAATATTTTATCTGTGATTCTTATAGTTTTTTCCACCCCACCTCAATGATATAAGTTTTATACTGCACAAAGCCTGAATCTACTTTGGTAATGATCTTTTAGGATGTCCCTAAAGCTAACTTGCAGTTCTCCTCTGATGTTTTGTTTAAACTACCCAGAAAAGAATTATGATGGGCTGAGTTCACCTGTCTAAGGGCTGATTCCCTTTTTCCAGCTCATGCTGTAGGTCATTTAAAAGTATATGGCTGATCTGCCCTGGCTTGGGTGTTTGCCTCTGATCTAAATAGCTGTAGCCAAGAGGTGGAATCATGCTTTACTAAACAGGGACCATGTGTGAATCAGTTGCCCTTTGAGGAGTTTCAGTGGAGCACATTTTGCCTAGAGATGTCAAACTCCGGAGTGCTCTAGCCATCAACACAAGAGATCTCTAGCACAATAAAGTACAATCTGCCTTTTATTTAGTAGTTGAAAGTCAAAATTATTTTGTCTTGTAAATAAAACTATGAGGAGTATCTTCTAGAGAATAGTTACTTTGCTGTTTCCTGATCTAATTTAGACTCCCTTAAGAATTAAGTAAATAAATAATATAACAATCTTGGTTTTGATCAAAATTAACAAATGTCCACTTGGGGAATCCAAATGGAGACAGGGCATGAGTTAACATCTGTGTAAACTAGCTCTCATCATAACTTCTGTGACCAACTCGTGAAGGGTCCACAGAAATGAAAACAGATGGTAGTGATTAGCCTTGGAGATTCTTGTATGCCATTTCCACCGTGATGATCTCTTCTCTGAAAGTGAGCCCTTTTCATAACAACATTGCTACTTCCAACTGCCTACCATTTATCTTTTTTTTTAAACTTAATTTTATTTGAAAGACAGAGTTACAGAGAAATGTAGAGACAAAGAGAGAAGTCTTCCATCCAGTGGTTTACTCCCCAGATGGCTGCAATAGCTGGAGCTGTGCCGATCCGAAGCCAGGAGCCAGGAGCTTCTTTCAGGTCTCCTGCAGTTGGGTGCAGGGGCCCAAGGACTTGGGCCATCTTCTACTGCTTTCCCAGGCCATAGCAGAGAACTGGATTGGAAGAGGAGCAGCCAGGACTAGAGCCGGTGCCCGTATGGGATGCCAGCGCTTCAGGCCAAGGCTTTAACCCGCTGTGCCACAGCGCCAGCCCCCCTACTATTTATCTTATGGAAATTTCTTAGCTGCCCTAAATCCAATAAATGGGGCTCTCTGAGGAGAGGCTCACTAACTTGTCTTTTTTGTGTATTTTTGGAATATTGATTTTATCAGACAATAAATGCACACAAGGAATACATGCTGGAGTTTGAGAACTCCTGCTCCAGACTATCTGGTACTGTGTACCACTGCATCTCCAGGAGCTCTGGAACAGCTTCTTACACTGAACACTCAATGAAAATAGTTGAATGGTTTGAGTACAAGGTTAGATTGGAATGTCAGATTTCAAAGACTATGTTGTAATTTGGTTTACATATGCTAAAGCAAGCAATTATGATTTGCCAAATGCAATAAACAAATCTATATAATGTATATTTCACATTTTTTACTTGAACACATCCACGTGTTTAACTTCAGATGTATTTTAAAAGAATCAAAATTGTGTCAAACTTCTCTGTTTAAAAATCTTAAAATAGTTGAATGAAAAACAATGGATATGTCCTTTAGGGTCTGGGAGATGATCAC
Source organism: Oryctolagus cuniculus (assembly GCF_964237555.1). Lineage (NCBI taxonomy): Eukaryota > Metazoa > Chordata > Mammalia > Lagomorpha > Leporidae > Oryctolagus > Oryctolagus cuniculus. The sequence goes on along the minus strand of NC_091453.1, from coordinate 100,969,071 downwards.
CAATATCTTTATAAATCACAGGGAAGAGGACATGTGAGGTGTGTACTATGTCTTTTTTGATTGCTGGACATTCTAGGTAGTTTGGGATGTTATCCAGGGCAAATGTACAGAAAATGTGATAATTTTTATTTACCTCCTTCACTCATCTAATTTTCCAAATCCTTGCCTTACTCAGTCAATTTGTCTCTGTAGGCTGCCTTCGTTAATGGATGCATTGTAATTGTTCATATCAACAACTTGTCACTGTCATCAGGGGTGATATTAAAAATGTTTAACAACTGATACAGGAAGGTCATCAACCAATCAGTATGGTCCCTTGCTACAGACAACTGGTAGGACTGCATTAGTGCATAATGGCTAAATATCAGTCTAGATCATCAGCCTTTGCTATTTGGATATGGTTTCTACCTCCAAATGTTACTGTGTTGGAAGCATGGTCCCTAGGGTAGCTGTGTTGGGAGATGGTAAGGTTCTATACCATGAGGTTGGGCCTAGTGAGAAATCTTTAAACCACTGGGACATTTTTTCTTCTGAAAGGATTGTGAGAGCTTCCTATCTCGCAATGTGATCATGCAATTTCACTCCACTACCATTCACCAGTAGGTCCTCACTAGAAGCCAAGTTGATGGAGCTGCCCAATCTTGGACTTCCAGCCTCCAAAACTATCAGCTAAACAAACCTCTTTAGAGAGTAGCTGCCTCAGGAATTTCCTTAAAATAACAGGGAACGGACAAATACAGCCCTGTATAGAAGACTGATTGTAGATCCATAGCCCTATAAGTCCTTATAAGAAGTGATTATACAAAGGGTTAGGCTTCTTGGATCTTGGGTTGCACCTTAAATTATGTAGTGTGGTAGGGAAAATAATGGCCCCTTAATGGTGTCCATACTTAGATCTTCAAAACTTGTGAATTGCATTTAGTTGACAAAGGATATTTTTGAAAATGTGATTAATAAAGACCTTGAGTTGGGAGATTATCCTGAGTTATATAGATGATCCCAATGTAATCACAGGGATACTTATAAAAGAGGAAGGAGAAGTTGAGTGAAAAAAAAAAAGATGTGATGTTGGAAGGGTGAGAGGAAGGGAGAGACACATACACAAACACTCAGGGAGAGAGAAGAAAAAATGTTGATGTTATACTGATGTACAATGAGATAAAGGGCTATGAGCCAAGGAATGAAATTGTTCTGTAGAACCTGGAAGAGGCAAAGAAAGGGTTTCTCCCTCAGAGCCTTGAAGAAATGCAGTCCTTTAAAACCTTGATTTTACAGCTTCTGATGATTCACCTCTGTTACTTTAAAAGCCCGTATTCTGTTTGGTTTCAGAAACCTTAATGTTTACAACTCAAGGCACTTTTAGTCAAATCAATGATTAAGCATTCTTTTCACGTAAAAAACATGGTGAAAGTTTTGATTCTCTTCCTGATTCTACAAGGTAGCCTCTAAGTACGAAAATGAGAGGAAAGGCATTTTGTCCAGGATCATCCTACATTTTGTGTTGGTGTCTGAGGAAACCTAGCCTCTATTTGGGCTGTTGGTCTTTTTTTACTGCCACAGTGTCTCCTAATATGCACAGTTCTACCAGACCTAAAGTTATGCACTGTTGTCAGTTTCCTATTAAAATTATAAGGCACAAGTTGAATAAATAGTTGTAGAAGATGGTTGAACAAGAGTCTCAGACCTTGCTTCTTCCTCCTTAAAGAAGAAACAAAAACAAATAAACTGCTGTACTTTTAGGTGGCAGGTATAATAGAATCATGAGATAGCAATGTAGAGAGTGAAATACAGTGTACCAGAGAACAACCCCACTTTCCTGGCCATGTGAATGCCTTGTTATAAGGGAAAGAGTGAATAGGGGAGTCCCAGGAGGATCCATCACCACAGGGACTGGCAACACTGGCAGCTGGAGAGTTAGAGATATCTGGAATTTGAACTGTAGCTCTGTTTCAGAGGAGGTTCTTGCTTTGTCTTTACAGACCCCAGAGCCCAGTCTGCTGCAGCGCAGTAAAGGGAAGAGCCACCCTGCCAGCTTGCTATTGGCCTGCACTACTGCTCAACCAGGAGGCATGAGTTCCAACTCATGTGTTCCTTTTATTTGCAGCCACTTCCAGACTTGTAGTCAGCCCTAGAAGCTACTGGGCTCAGGGGCATGTGTACTGATAGACACTGCTTGCTACTGCTGCTGTGGCCAATCCATATTTGGCCTAAGCTACTTCTGGGCTGGAGAGCATGTGTTCTTAGCACATGTTTTCTGCAGCCAAAGCTAAAGCCAGCAAGGAGTCAGCCTGATTGATTTCAGGGCCTGAGGTGGGGTTTTGCATTATGCACCACATGTTCCCCAAAGCTATGGTTGTGGCTGGCCCAGAGTTGGCCTGAGCTGCTGCAGGGCCTAAGAGTGTGTGGAGTATGCTACATGCTTCCAGCCTACCTACAAGCCCAGCCTCTGTTTAGCCAGTGTTAACATGTCCTGTACCTATTACTCCTGCTGCAGTGGAAAACGCCATGATGCTCTTCCTGTGCCACTACTTCTGTCAATATAGTGGCTACATAGTGGACACCTCACCACCTCTGTTGTGTTTACCATACATGCCTGGGCTGCTAGGGTACTCCCTTACCTGCGCAACTACTGGAGTCAAAATGGCTATCTGACCCTGCTACTACATCCACTGTGTCCAAAGGCACCAATTAAAGCCTAAAAATGGAGCCATGGCATAGCTGGTAAAGCCACCGCCTGTGGTGCTGGCATGCCATATGGGCACCAGTTTGCATCCTGGCTTCTCCACTTCTGATCCAGCCCTCTGCTATGGCCTGGGAAAGCAGTGGAAGATGGCCCAAGTCCTTGGGCCCCTGCACCCACATAGGAGACCCAGAAGAAGCTCCAGGCTCCTGGCTTCCAATTGGCCCAGCTCTGGCCATTGTGGCCATTTGGGTAGTGAACTAGTGGATAGAAGTCTCTCTCTCTCTCTCTCTCTCTCTTCCTCCCTCCCTCCCTCCCTCCCTCATGCGTCTGCCTCTGCCTCTCTGGAACTCTGCTTTTCAAATAAATAAATAAATCTTTTTTTAAAAAAGTTACAGGTAGACTACACTAAAGCAACCATCTAGAATCAAAGCCAATGTAGCCTACCAGGCTTATACTCTAAGACATAGCTTCAGGAGAAAGCCATGTACTATTTTGCTTTCAGGCCCCTCTTAGGGCCATTTTTTAGTTTTTTTTTTAAAACTTTTATTTAATAAATTTAAATTTCCAAAGTACAACTTTTGAATTATAGCAATTTTTGCCCCCATAATCTCCCTCCCACCCACAACCATCCCATCTCCCACTCCCTCTTCCATCCCATTCTTCATCAAGATTCATTTTCAATTATCTTTATATACAGAAGATCAACTTAGTATATACTAAGTAAAGATTTCAACAGACTGCACCTGCAAAGACACACAAGTATAGAGTACAGTTTGGGTAGGAGTTTTACCATTAATTCACATAGTACAACACATTAAGGACAGAGGTCCTACATGGGGAGCAGGTGTACAGTAACCCCCATTGTTGATTTAACAATTGACACTCTTATTTATGATGTCAGTAATCAACCAAGGCTCTTGTCATGAGCTGCCAAAGCTATGGAAGCCTCTTGAGTTCACCAACTCTGATCTTGTTTAGATAAGGCCATATTCAAAGTGGAAGTTCTTTCATCTCTTCAGAGAAAGGTACTGCCTATATTAGAAATATCTTTGGAAAACTGGCAGGGCAAAGTCACTACTTATCAATAGTCACATTGAATGTTAATGGCCTCAATTCTCCAGTAAAGACACAGACTGGCTGAATGGATTAAAAAACAAAACCCATCTGTTTGCTGCTTACAAGAAACACATCTTTCCAACAAAGATGCGTGCAGACTGAAAGAAGGCCATTTTTAAATTTAAGGTATAGGCCGGCGCCGCGGCTCACTAGGCTAATCCTCCGCCTAGCGGCGCCGGCACACCGGGTTCTAGTCCCGGTCGGGGCGCCGGATTCTGTCCCGGTTGCCCCTCTTCCAGGCCAGCCCTCTGCTGTGGCCAGGGAGTGCAGTGGAGGATGGCCCAGGTGCTTGGGCCCTGCACCCCATGGGAGACCAGGAAAAGCACCTGGCTCCTGGCTCCTGCCATCGGATCAGCGCGGTGCGCCGGCCGCAGCGCGCCGGCCGCGGCGGCCATTGGAGGGTGAACCAACGGCAAAGGAAGACCTTTCTCTCTGTCTCTCTCTCTCACTGTCCACTCTGCCTGTCAAAAAAAAAAAAAAATTTAAGGTATACAAACCTCATGCATTTCATAAATTTAGGAACATATTGATTCTTCCCACCCTACCATCCCTCCCACCTGCACTCCCTCTTACCCTTCTTCCTCTTCCCTCTCCTATTCACATTCATATTTTTCATTAAGATCTATCTTCAATTAACTTTATACATGTGATTAATTCTGTAATAAGAGTTCAACAAATAGTATAAAAAAACCCTGTTCCTCAACAGTCAAGACAATAGCTGTTCAAAGTCATTGCATCTCAAAGTGTCAATTTCACTTCTATAGAATACTTTTTAGGTGCTCTGTTACCACAGATCAGGGAGAACATATGGTATCTGTCCTTTGTGACTGGCTTATTTCACTAAGTATGATGCTTTCCAATTTCATCCATTTTGTTGCAAATGACAAGATTATTTCCTTTTACTGCTGTGTAGTATTCCATGGTGTACATACCCCATAATTTCTTTATACAGTCTTCAGTTGGTAGACATTTGAGTTGATTACATATCTTGACTATTGTGAATTGAGATGCAATAAAAATGGGGATATAGGTAACTCTTACATATGCTGATTTCATTTCCTTTGGGTAAATTCAAATTTCTGAGTTAGCTCTGCACTGTCTTTCACAGTGGCTGCACTGGTTTACATTCCCACCAACAGTGGTTTATGATACCTTTTCACCTACATCCTCACCAGCATTTGTTTGTTGATTCAGGTATGAGAGCCATTATAACTGGAGTGAGGTGAAACCTCATTATGTTTTTTTTTTTTTGACAGGCAGAGTGGACAGTGAGAGAGAGAGAGAGAGCGAGCGAGAGAGAAAGGTCTTCCTTTTTCCATTGTTCACCCCCCAAATGGCTGCTACGGCCAGTGCGCTGCACTGATCCGAAGCCAGGAGCCACGTGCTTCCTCCTGGTCTCCCATGCGGGTGCAGGGCCCAAGCATTTGGGCCATCCTCCACTGCCTTCCCAGGCCACAGCAGAGAGCTGTACTGGAAGAGGAGCAACCGGGACTAGAACCCGGTGTGCCGGCGCCACAGGTGGAGGATTAGCCAAGTGAGCCATGGTGCTGGCCCTCATTGTGGTTTTAATTTGATTTCCCTGATGGGTAGTGATTCTGAGCATTTTTTCGTATGCCTGGCCTTTGGATTTCTTAGTTTGAAAAATGTTCAAATCATTTGTGCATTTCTTAACTGGATTGTTTTGTTGTTGAGTTTCTTGATCTCTTCATATATTCTGGTTATTAATCCTTTATCAGTTGCATTTCTGGCATTTCCATTCCATTCCATTGGCCTATAAGTCTGTTGGATGTTTTTGTTCTAGAACCAGACTGTTTTGATTATAATTGCCCTGTAGTGTATCTTGAAATCTGGTATTATGATGCTTCCAGCTTTGCTTTTGTTGTATAAGATTGTTTTAGCTATTTGGGGTCTCCTGTGTTCCATAAGTATTTCAGCATTGTTATTTCTAGATCAGAGAAGAATGTTCTTGGTATTTTCATTGAATCTGTAAATTGTTTTCAGTACTATGAACATTTTGATGATATTAATTCTTCCACTCCATGGACATGGAAGATGTTTCCATTTTTTGTTATCTTCTTCTGTTTCTTTAATGTTTTTTAATTTCATCATAGAGATTTTTGACATCCTTGGTTAAATTTATTCCAAAGTATTTGTTTTGTAGCTATTGTGAATGAAATTGATCTTAGAAGTTCTTTCTCAGTCATGGAATTGTCTATGTATAAATGCTATTGCTTTTTGTGTGTTAATTTTATAGTAGACACTTCACTAAACTCCCAAACTCTTTTATGAGTTCCAATATCTCTTAATGGAGTTTTTTTGGGTCCCCTATATATAGAATCATATCATCTAGAAATGGAGATAGTTTGACTTCCTCCTTCCCAATTTGTATCCCTTTGATTTCTTTTTCTTTCCTGATGGCTCTGGCTAAAACTATTTCCAGGAGTACATTGAATAGCAATGGTGAGAGTGGACACCCTTGTTTGGTTATGGATCTTAGTGGGAATGCTTCCAATTTTTCCCAATTCAATAATATTCTGGCTGTGGGTTTGTCATAAATTATTTTGATTGTGTTGAAAATGATCCTTCTGAACCCAATTTGCTTAAGGTTTTCATCATGAAAGGGTGTTTCATTTTATCAAATGCTTTCTCTGCATCTATTGAGATAATCATAGTTGTCCAATTTTTTTTAAGATTTATTTAATTTATTTGAAAGATAGAGTTACAGAGAGAGGTAGAGACAGAGAGAGGTCCTCCATCCACTGGTTCACTCCCCAATTGGCTGCAGCGTCTGGAGCTGTGGCGATCCAAAGTGAGGAGCCAGGAGTTCCTCCAGGTCTCCCATGCGGGTGCAGGGGCCCAAGGACTTGGGCCATCTTCCACTGCTTTCCCAGGCTGTGACAGAGAGCTAGATTGGAAGAGGAGCAGCCAGGACTAGAACTGGCATCCATATGGGATGCCAGCGCTTCAGGCCAGGGCATTAACCTGCTGTGCCACAGTGCTGGCCCCTGTTCAATTTGTTAATGTGATATTCCACATTTATTGACTTGCAAATGTTGAACCATCCGTGAATACAAGAGATAAATATCACTTGGTCCATGTGAATGATCATTCTGATGTGTTGTTGGATTCGATTTGCTACATTTTGTTGAGGATCTTTGCCTTTATGTTCATCAGGGAAATTGGTCTGTAGTTCTCTCTCTGTTTTATCTTTTTCAGGTTTAGGAATTACTGTGATGGTGGCCTTACAGAAGGAGTTTGGGATAGCTTGAGAATAATTGTAATTAGTTGTTCTTTAAATGTCTGGAAGAATTCAACAGTGAAGTCATCTGGTCCTTGGCTTTTCTTTTTTTTTTATAGTGAAACTTTTTTTTTAGAGTTTGCATTTTACTTATTTTTTATTTAGTAAATATAAATTTCAAAAGTACAGTTTATGGATTACAATGGCTTCCCCCCCCCCCAAAATTTCCCTCCCACTCGCACCCCTCCCATCTCTCGCTCCCTCTCCCATTCCATTCACATCAAGATTCATTTTAAATTATCTTTATATACAGAAGATCAATTTATTATATATTAAGATTTCATCAGTTTGCACCCACACATAAACACAAAGTGTAAAATACTGTTTCAATACTAGTATTAAGCCAGTCCCAAAGGGACAAATATCATATGTTCTCCCTGATCGGCGACAACTAACTGAGCACCAAAGGGGAAACCTGTTGAAGTGAAATGGACACTATGAGAAACAGTGACTTGATCAGCTCTTGTGTTGACTGTTAATGTACAATGTAATACTTTATCCATTTTAGTATTTTCTCTTTGTTTTGTTCTAGTACTATTGGTTGAACTCTGTAATTAACACACAATTATTCTTAGGTGTTTAAATTTTAACTGAAAAGTGATCCCTGTTAAATATAAGAGTGGGAATAAGAGAGGGAGTAGATGTACAGCTTGGTACATACTCAATCGGACTTACCCCAAATGGTGGAGTTAGAATCGTGCCAGGAGATTGCAATACAATCCCATCAAGGTGGCATGTACCAATGCCATCTCACTAGTCCAAGTGATCAATTTCAGTTCACAATTGATCACACTGATAGGTCTAATAGTCAAAGGGATCACACAAACAAAACTAGTGTCTGCGAATACTAACTGATAGAATAAAAAAGGGAGAGAACTATCCATCATGGGAAGCGGGATACACAGCAGAGTCATGGAATGACAGATATCCCAAATAGCACTCTGGCCTCAGAATCAGCCCTTAAGGCATTTGGATATGGCTGAAGAGCCCATGAGAGTATTTTAGGCATGGAAAGCCAAGACACTCTGGAAAAAAAAAAGAAGACCTAAATGGAAGATCTCGTGAGTGAGATCCCAGTGGAAAGAACAGGGCCATCAAAGAAGGAGGGACCTTTCTCTGAAGGGAAGAGAGAACTTCCACTTTGACTATGACCTTGCCAGAATAAGATCGAAGTTGGCGAACTCAAAAGGCTTCCATAGCCTTGGTAACTCATGACTAGAGCCTAGGGAGATTACTGATGCCATAAACAAGAGTGTCAAATTGTTAAGTCAACAACAAGAGTCACTGTGTACTTACTTCTCATGTGGGATCTGTCCTTAATGTGTTGTCCAATGTGAAGTAATGCTGTAACTAGTACTGAAACAGTATTTCACACTTGGCTTTTCTTTGGGAAGGTCTTTATTACTGATTGAATTTCCTTCTTGATTAATGATCTGTTTAGATTTTCTGTGTCTTCATGGCTCAATTTAGGTAGGTTGAATGTGTTAGGAATCTATCCATTTCTCCTAGGTTTCCCAATTTGTTTGCATATAGCTTTTTGTAGTAATTGCTGATGATTTTTTTATTCTTATGGTATCTGTTTTTAAATTCCCTTTTTCTTTTCTAATTTTATTGATTTGGATTTTCTCCCTCTTTTTTGGTTAGTTAGGCAAAAGGTGTATCAATTTTGTTGATTGTTTCAAAAATCAGCTCTTTAAGTTTTGTATCTTTTTTTGTTTCAAAATTATTTATGTATCTCTGATCATTTCCTTTTCCTACTGATTTTGTGTTTGGTTTACTGTTGTTTTTCTAGGTTCTTGAGTTGCATTGATAGCTCATTTGTTTGGTGCCTTTCCAATTTCTTGATTTAGGCACCAATTGCTATAAACCTTCCTCTTAATACTGCTTCTGCTGTATCCCATAAGTTTTGATATGTTGTATTGTCTTTCACTTCCAGGAATTATTTTATTTCTCTTTTGATTTCTTATATGACACACTGTTCATTCAGGATCATGTTGTTCAGTGTCCACGTATTTGCAAATTTTCTAGAGATTCTTGAGTTGTTTATATCCAGCTTCTTACTATTGTGGTCTGAGAAGATGCATGGTATGATTTTGATTTTTTGAATTTTCTGAGACTTGCTTTATGGCCTAGCATTTGGACATAAATGGTAAATTTATGGCCTAGAGAAAGTTGCATGCAGTGGTGAGAAGATTGTGTATTCTTCAACTGTAGGATGAAAAGTTCTGTAGGTATCTGTTAGGTCCATTTGGTCCATAGTGTCAGTTAACACGGTTTCCTTGCTGATTTTTTATCTGGTTGATCTGTTCATTGCTGAAAGTGGAGTATTGAAGTCATTCATTACTATTGTATTTGATTCTACATCTCCCTATCGAACACTTATCATTTCTTTTAAGTATCCAGGTGCCCTGTTTAAATGCATATATATTTATAGTAGTTATATCTTCCTGTTGAATTGATCCCTTAATCATTACATAGCGCCCTTGACTCAGTAGTTTTTGTGTTAAAGCCTATTTTGTCTGATATTAGGGTGGCTACATCAGCTCTTTTTTGTTTTTTGTTTTTTTGTTAGTATGGAATATCTTTTTCTGTTCTTTCACCAAGTCAGCAGCATGTATCTTTTTAATGGGATGTGCTTATTGTAGGGAGTAAATGGATGGACTTTTTTTTTATTTAATCCTTCCAGCCAGTTTATATATTTTAACGAGAGATTTGAAGCTACTACATTCAAGATGACTATTGATTAGTAATAATTTGGCCCTGCCATTTTCCAAAAATATTCCTGTTGTTTACTTTGGATTTATTCTTCACATTTAATAGGAGATTTTCTTTTTTTTAACTTTTATTTAGTAAATATAAATTTCCAAAGTACAGTTTATGGATTACAATGGCTTCCCCCCCCCATAACTTCCCTCCCACCTTCATCCCTCCCATCTCCCGCTCCCTCTCCCATTCCATTCACATCAAGATTCATTTTCAATTATCTTTATATATAGCAGATCGATTTATTATATATTAAGTAAAGATTTCATCAGTTTGCACCCACACAGAACTTAAAGTGTAAAATACTGTTTCAGTACTAGTTACAGCATTAATTCACATTGGACAACACATTAAGGACAGAGATGCTACATGAGGAGTAAGTGCACAGTGACTCCTATTGTTGACTTAACAATTTGACACTCTTGTTTATGGCATCAGTAATCTCCCTAGGCTCTAGTCATGAGTTGCCAAGGCTATGGAAGCCTTTTGAGTTCGCCAACTTTGATCTTATCCCGACAGGGTCATAGTCAAAGTGGAAGTTCTCTCCTCCCTTCAGAGAAAGGTACCGTACCTCCTTCTTTGATGGCCCCTTCTTTCCACTGGGATCTCACTCGCAGAGATCTTTCATTTAGGTGTTTGGTGGTTTTTTTTTTTAAACTTTTATTTAATGAATATAAATTTCCAAAGTACAGCTTATAGATTGCAATGGCTTCCCCCCCATAACGTCCCTCCGACCCGCAACCCTCCCCTTTCCCACTCCCTCTCCCCTTCCATTCACATCAAGATTCATTTTCGATTCTCTTTATATACAGAAGATCAGTTTAGCATACATTAAGTAAAGATTTCAACAGTTTGCTCCCACACAGAAACATAAAGTGAAAAATACTGTTTGAGTACTAGTTATAGCATTAGATCTCAATGTACAGCACACTAAGGACAGAGATCCTACATGAGGAGTAAGTGCACAGTGACTCCTGTTGTTGACTTAACAAATTGACACTCTTGTTTATGGCCTTAGTAATCACCCTAGGCTCTTGTCATGAGCTGCCAAGGCTATGGAAGCCCCCTGAGTTCACTTACTCTGATCATATTTAGACAAGGCCATGGTCAAAGTGGAAGTTCTCTCCTCCCTTCAGAGAAAGGTACCTCCTTCTTTGATGGCCCCGTTCTTTCCACTGGGATCTCACTCGCGGAGATCTCATTTAGTTTTTTTTTTTTCCCCAGAGTGTCTTGGCTTTCCATGCCTGAAATGCTCTCATAGGCATTTCAGCCGGATCTGCATGCCTTAAGGGCTGATTCTGAGGCCAGAGTGCTGTTTAGGACATCTGCCATTCTATGGGTCTGCTGTGTATCTCACTTCCCATGTTGGATCGTTCTCTCCCTTTTTGATTCTATCAGCTAGTATTTGCAGACACTATTCTTGTTTATGTGATCCCTTTGGTTCTTAGTCCTATCATTGTGATCAATTGTGAACAGAAATTGATCACTGGGACTAGTGAGATGGCATTGGTACATGCCACCTTGATGGGATTGAATTGGAATCCCCTGGTATGTTTCTAACTCTACCATTTGAGGTAAGTCAGCTTGAGCATGTCCCGAATTGCACATCTCTTCCCTCTCTTATTCCCACTCTTATATTTAACAGCAATCACTTTTCAGTTAAGTGTCAGCACTTAAGAAGAATTGTGTATTGATTACAGTATTCAACCAAAAGTATTAAGTAGAACAAACAAAAAAAAATACTAAGAGGGATAACATATTAAGCTGCTCATCAACAGTCAGGGTGAGGGCTGATCAAGTTACCGTTTCTCATAGTGTTCATTTCACTTTAACAGGTTTCCTTTTTGGTGCTCAGTTAGTTGTCACCTATCAAGGAGAACAAGTGGTATTTGTCCCTTTGGGATTGGCTTATTTCACGCAACATAATGGAAGATTTTCTGCATTCACATTCTTTCGTAGTGATGAACATGTTTCTGTTTTTCTGAGTGCAGCACATCCTTAAGCATCTTCTGTAAGCCTGGATGAGTGGTGAGAAATTCTTTCAATTTCTGTTTGTTAAGGAAAGTCTTTATTTCACCTTCATACATAAATGAGAGCTTTGTGGGTACAGTATTCTGAGTTGACAGTTTTTTCTCTTAAGACTTGGAATATTGATTCTTCCAATCCATGAACATTGAATGTTTTTCTATTTTTAATATATTCTTCTATTTCATTCTTTAAAGTCTTGTGATTTCCATCATAGGGATCTATGACATGCTTGGTTAAATTTATTCTATTATATTTGATTTTTTGTAGCTATTGTGAATGGGATTGATCTTAGAAGTTCTTTCTCAGCTATGCCATTGTCTGTGTGTACAAAAGCTGTTGATTTTTGTGTATTGACTCTATATCCTGCTACTTTACTAAACTCTTCTATGAGTTCCAATAGTTTCTTAATAGAGTTTTTTGGATCCCCTATATATAAAATCATGTCATCTGCACAGAGGGATAGTTTGACTTCCTCCTTCCAAATTTGTATCCCATTGATTACTTTTTCTTGCCTAAAGGCTCTGGGTAAAACTTCCAGAACTATATTGAATAGCAATAGTGAAAGTGGGCATCCTTGTCTGGTACCAGATTTCACTGGGAATGCTTCCAACTTTTCCCCATTCAATACGATGCTGACCGTGGGTTTGTCATAAATTGCCTTGATTGTGTTGAAGAATGTTCCTTCTATACTCAATTTGCTTAGAGTTTTCATCATGAAAGGGTGTTAGATTTTATCAGATGCTTTCTATGCATCTATTGAGATAATCATATGGTTTTTGTTCAGCAGTTTGTTAATATGATGAGTCACATTGATTTTGTGAATGTTGAACCATCCCTGTATACTAGGGATAAATCCCACTTGGTCTGGGTGGATGATCATTCTGATGTGTTGTTGGTTTGATTGGCTAGAATTTTGCTGAGGATTTTTGCATCTATGTTCATCAGGGAAATTGGTCTGTAATTCTTTGTATCTTTTTCAGGTTTAGGGATTAAGGTAATACTGGCTTCATAGAAAGAATTTAGGAGGATTCCCTCCCTTTCAATTGTTTTGAATAATAACCACTGCAGTTTTCTCCCTAACTGTTCCCTGAGATTGTACTCTCCCCACTTTTTTAAGTATCTTCCCATGGACTAGTGCAGTAAGTGCCCTCCCTATCTGCCACCTTGAATATTTCAAAGCCATTTACTATTAAAGCCACCCTTTAAAAGTAGTGGAGGCGGCCGGCGCCACGGCTCGATAGGCTAATCCTCTGCCTGTAGCACCGCCACACCGGCTTCTAGTACCGGTTGCAGTGTCAGATTCTGTCCCGCTTGCTCCTCTTCCAGTCCAGCTCTCTGCTGTGGCCTGGGAGTGCAGTGGAGGATGGCCCAAGTCCTTGGGCCCTGCACCCGCATGGGAGACCAGGAGAAGCACCTGGCTCCTGGCTTCAGATCAGCATGGTGCACCGGCCGCAGCAGCCATTGGGGGGTGAACCAACGGAAAAAAGGAAGACCTTTCTCTGTCTCTCTCTCTCACTGTCCACTCTGCCTGTGAAAATAAATAAATAAATAAATAAAAGTGGTGGAGGCATGTGATCCACCAAATGTGCAAATCATTACATGTGGGCATGAGAGAGATGAAAATACAAGGGCATATTATGCCTCCAAAGGAGCTTAACATCTTTTTAGAAACCCCAAAAAAAGGAGATTTCAAAATTCCTGAAAAAGAATTTAGAAGAATAATTTTAAGTATGATATGAAAACAGAAATTTCAATGAAATTAGTAAAATTATTCATGATATGAATGAGAAATTCAGCAAGAAATAGAAATATTGAAAAAATATAGAATTTTGTAAATGAAGAACTCAATAGATAAATAAAAGCATGACTGAGAGCATGAATAACAGGTTGGGTAAATATTCCAGCCACGCAAAAAAAAAGTAAAATGAGAAAAAAACAAAAATATAGGTAGCCTCCAATTTCTTTGTGATACCATTAAACTAAGAAATATTTGAATTCTGGGGACTCATGAAAGCACAGGAGAGGGAGGAGAATGTAGAATGATATTTCATGATGTAATAGCTGAAATTTTTTCCAAATCTTGGGAAAGATATGGATGTCCAGGTGCAGGAGTCCCATAGGACCTCAAATAGATATAATCAGAAAAGATATTCACTGTGACACATCATAGCTAAATGGTCAAAAGTGCAACACAAAGAGAATTTTAAAATTAGCAAGAGAAAAGCACCAAGTCACATAGAAGGGAACCCCCCTATTAGTCTAACAGAAGATTTCTCAATTGAAGCCCTATAGGCCAGGAGGAAATTGAAGGGCATTTTCTAAATTCTTAAAGAAACAAATAGCTGCCAACAAAGAATACTTCTACTCAGCAAAGTTATACTTCATAATTGAAGGAGAAAAATCTTTCCAAGATAAGCAGAAACTGAGAATTTATCACCACCAGACTGGCCTTACAAAGGATGCTTAAAGGAGTCATGCTTGCAGAAGCAATGGAAAGATAACATCATGAAAGTATGAAATCCACTAGAAATAAAAAGCACAAGAGAAACAGGAAAGGATGACATTTCATCAATTCAGTAAACAGCCTTAAAGATGAAAAACAAGAGAGGAGGAATAGCACAAATGATACTAAAAACAACAGAAGAAAGCTAACAAAATGACAGCAGTAAGTAGTTTTCAGTAATAATCTTGAAAATAAATGGACTAACTCAGGGGGCTTCCATAGCCTTGGCAGCTCAAGACAAGAGCCTAGGGTGATTACTGATGCCATAAACAAGAGTGTCAATTTGTTAAGTCAACAACAGGAGTCACTGTGCACTTACTCCTCATGTAGGATCTCTGTCCTTAGTGTGCTGTACATTGAGATCTAATGCTATAACTAGTACTCAAACAGTATTTTTCACTTTATGTTTCTGTGTGGGAGCAAACTGTTGAAATCTTTACTTAATGTATGCTAAACTGATCTTCTGTATATAAAGAGAATCGAAAATGAATCTTGATGTGAATGGAAGGGGAGAGGGAGTGGGAAAGGGGAGGGTTGCGGGTGGGAGGGACAACGTGGGCGGGAAGCCATTGTAATCTATAAGCTGTACTTTGGAAATTTATATTCATTAAATAAAAGTTAAAAAAAATAAAAAAAGAAAATGAATTAAATTTCTCCATTGAAACATATGTATTGTTGAATGGATAAAAAAACTAGCCCCAAATATATGCTGCTTATAAGAAACTAATTTTACCAGTCAAGACACAGACTGAAAGTGAAAGCATGGAAAAATTATTTCATGCAAATTGAAACAAAAAAAAACCAAGCAGGAGTAGCTATATGCATATCAGACAAAATACACTTTAAGGCAAACACTTAGAGGAGTCAAACTAAATGAGCACTACTAAGTATAAATAAAGAGAAGAGTTTGTTTTTTGAAAAGACAAACATAATGGACAGTTTTGGGCATTGGCCCTACTAGTTAAGATGCCATGTCTGAGGATGGTGTTGTGGTGCAGAAAGTTAATTCACTACCAGCAAAGCTAGCATTCCCACATCGGAGCTTCAGTTAAAATTCCAGTTGCTCTTCCTCTGATTCAGATCCATACTAATGCAATGGAGGAAGGAACAAATGCTTGGGCCTTTGGCACCCATGAGGGGGACCTAGATAGAGTTACTGGATCCTGGCTTTGTCCTGGGAAAGCCTTGGTTGTTGTTGCCATTTGGGAACTGAACCAGCAGATGTAAGATATTTCTCTGTCTCTGCTTCTCTGTCATTCTGCCTTTCAATTAAATACATTTTTTAAAATATGCTCATGTCCCATGTCTGGATCTGAACGTGAATCCAGGTTCCTGCTGTTGCAGACCTGGGAGTCAGTGGTGATGGCACAACTAATCAGGTTCCTGCTACACACATGGGAGACCTGGATTGGGTTCCTAGCTCTTAGCTCCAGCTCTAGGCCAACTTTGGCTATTTTGGGCACTTTGGTAGTAAGCCAGAATATGGGAGCCTAGCCTGCCCACATATCAAATACATTAAAATTAAAAATAAAAAAACCTGACAAGCTTTTAGCTAGACTAATCAAGAAAAAAGTTGAATGGAGACATTACAATTGATACCATAGACAATGGATCAGTTAAGACTACTATGAACAGCTATACACCAAGGAATGGGAAAATCTAGGAGAAATAGATGCATTTCTGGACACTTAAAACCTTCCAAAATTGAATGATGAATACATAGACAACTTGAAAAGACCAAAACAAGTAATGACACTGAGTAAGTGATGAAAATGTGTCTCAACAAAGAAAAGCCCAGTACCAGATGACTACACTGCTAAATTCTACCAAACATTTAAGGAAAACTAATATTGATTTTTTAAACTATTCCAAAAATTGCAAGGGAAGGAATTCTTCAAACTCATTGTGTAAGGTCAACATTATGTTACCAAAACTGGACAAGGACTCAAGAAAATAAGAGCTGCATAGACAAATGTTTCTCATCAATGCAGATGAAAAGAATCAACATATTAGCAAATCAAATCCACAGGACATCAAAAAGACCATTCACAATAGTATAGTGGGATTTATCCTAGGGATTCAATGGTGGTTCCATATGTACAAATCAATAAATATAACATATCAAATCAGTAGAATTAAGGATAAAATAATATGATCATCTTAACAGATATAAACACCATTTGATAAATTCAACAACCTATCATGAAAAAAAATTGAAAAAATTATTCATGGAAAGGTCATCCCTCAGCCCAATAAAGGCTACATGTGACAAATCTATAGCTAACATCATACTGAATGAGAAACAACTGAAAACATTTCCTTTAAATTCTGGAACCAGACAATTATTTCTACTGTTATTCAAGATAGGACTGGAAGTTTTAGCCAGAGCCATTAGGCAAGTGAAATAAATAACTGACATATAAATAAGGGAGAAGTCTAACTATCCCTGTTTGCAGATAATATGATTCTACATAAAGAAAAATGCAAAGATTCCACCAAAAGACTAAACAACTGATAAACAAATTCAGTAAAGTTGCAGGACACAAAATCAACATAACATAAGTATCATTTTTATACATCAGTAATGAACTTGCCAAAAAAGAAATCACTAAAGCAATCCCATTCACAATAGCTACCGAGAAACTACTGAGGAATAAATTTAACCAAGAAAGTGAAAGACTTCTACAATGAAAATTATGAAACACTGATGAAAGAAACTGAAGACGCACAAGAAATGGAAATATCATTTTTATGGTTTAGAAGAATTAATATTAAAATGCCCATATCACCCACAGACATATACAAATTCAATGTAA